>NC_085072.1:2106250-2427500 GCF_963662255.1 Cinclus cinclus
TCCCCACCTCACACAGGTGACACTTTCTGAATCTACAACAGGCAGCCAAAGTGCTCAAGTCCTTTTATCACTTTTATTGACAGAGAGCTTCCAAATCTTACAAATCCAACATTCACACTTCAGAATTGCACTTGGTCATCTGCACTCAGATTGTAAAGAAAATTTACATGTAATTGATTACAAATACAGCAAATAAAGCCTCTGCAATGGTAAATTTTGATGACCACTCCTGTAAACAATGTTTCAGCATTCACAATTCCTTTAATTTGATTGTGGGGGGATAATTCCAAGATGATCCCCATATCACATGTTAAATCATTTGAAAAAAAATCACTTTGGACTATGCAGAGGAATAAATGTGCTGGGATTAAAATAACAAAACCAACCCCGAGCTGTGAGGCTTTGTGTTTTGTCCATTTAGTCACTCACATGGCTTACAGTAAGAGAGAAATAAAAATAACCAGCAATGTGCAAGCACTTGTTCTGGAAGGCTGAAAAAACAGGACCTGCGGTGCCCCTGTGACAGCTGGACAGGACAGTGCTCTGCTGGGAAGGCAGAACTTGGGGGTCTGTTTGGAACAAGGCTGATGTGTGGATGGAAATGGTTATTTGTGGGTTTCCTCCTTATCACAGGCGTGTTCCTGCTAGCAGGAAGGCTCCGGGGGAAATGGAGGAACCAAAGGTCTGTAGTAGACACATTTTGGATGGTTCCTGTTCCCAAATGCACATCATGAGAAGCTCCCAGATGGGTGATTTACCTCTGCGGCAGACAGAACCCCAAACCTCAACATTTTGCTTTACCAGCAGCTAAAGGTCTGAGTGTAGCCAATCAAATTTCCACCCGTGATCTTGGGGGTCTTTCCCAGCCTAGAGGGAAACAGAGCACTGCCCCACCTCCCCCATCACAATTCCCAGGAAAGCTCAGGCTCTGGACACCAGTGTGACAACAGCAATTAATTGAGCAGAAGCAATTAGTGAACCTGATTACATCTAGCATAGAATGAGACTGCAAAATCATTTAAGTCACTCTATGGGAAGGCTTGATTAGTAAATATGAAACGAGCCCCAGAGCCAGGATACCAGTATTTTACATTCCTTTTATTTACAAAACAGTTTTATTATCAATACTGTAAATTTTGCACTTTTATCCCCACACTAGGAAAAGAACCTCAGTTTAAAAAAAAAAAAGGGGGGTTTAAGAAATACCAATAAATCTTGTAAGATTGTGCAAAGAGGAAATTATTTTCCTCGTGCAAAGAAATGTTTACTGACTTTTTAAAGTCTCGCTTTAAGAGCTGTGAAAATACTTTGTTCATGCAAAAATAAACAAAAAATTGGGTATTAAATCAACGCAGAGGTGGGTTTGAAGTACGTTTGGTTTTTCTGCTTCTTTGCCAGGTCAGGTGAAGTCAGAGCCTTGGCTTCAGGTCGCTTTATTGCACTAAGAACAGAATCCCTGGCAGTGCCAGAGGTCGGTGCCACAACTCCCCTTCCCTCCTCAGCTCCCGGATTCATCCTGCCACGGGAAACAAGCGGGAATCAGGGGGAGCCCCTCGTCCTGGGGAGGGTTTGAGGAGCCCTGTCCCCCTCCCCAGGCACCCCGGGGTGCTCGGGGTGCCCCGTGCAGCTCCTACCATCGGGTGCCAGGTGCTGGGGCTGGCACAGGTGAGCGTGGGTGGGCACGGAGCACACGGGGCAGATGTGACAGGCAGGGCTGTGCAGAGGGACCAGGTGTGCTGGGGTCCCCTCCCCGGCCAGGGGACACACGGGGCTGCTGGCCGTGTCCCCGTGGACAAGGGCCAGGAGCTGCTGGTCCGTGCAGGGAGGGCAGATGGAGCCCTGCAGGCTGTGGGGAGAGAGGTGAGGGTGAGTCCCAGCAGGATGGTGACAGGAGCCACCCTGCACAGGCTCCAGCACCCACAAAAGCTGCTTTCCTTCACCATTTCCCTTTCTAAACTCAAATAAGCAGTGATTCAAGAATGCAGAACTGGAGCAGCTCCCCCAGGATTGGGGCTCACAGCCAGTGGAACAGGCACTCACAGGAGTAAATGGAAAAACCCCAAAACAAAAGCAGCAACGAGGAGTTCACATTTCCTAAAGCCAAAGCGAGCAACATGTCAAAGCACATTGATCTGGTTGTTCATAGGAATTTGCCTCTGTCAATGGTGATTTTGTTAAGGAAGCTTTGTCAGGCTGAGGGAGCACCAGACTCACATGGGCGAGTGTCAGAAGAGAAATAAATAAACGGAGCGAACAGCTTTACCTTATCACTGCTCTGCCCAAAACCTCACCTTGCCACAGGCAAATGGACCACAGCCCCAGGTGAGAAAAGCACTGGGCAGGGGGAGGGAAGAGGCTCCCACTGCAGGGTCTCACCTGGGCTCTTGCTGCTTAACCAAAACCGGAGCTCCAACGAGCACGAGGCTGAGCCAGGTGAGCGCAGCTGAGGAGCTTCAGAGACACCCACGGAAACCCCACAAGCACCATCTAAATAAACCTCACCCAGTTTCACACCCCTCTGCTTGAGCAGGCCCCCCAGTTCCACCCCGACACAGGGCTTGGAGCAGCCACCATTCACACACTGCCCATTTTTGTGTTAAGCAGTGAGCTCTCCGTTTGGAGGGCGCTGGGCACACACTGCAGCGCTGAGAGGAACTGGACAGAGCTGCCTGCACTGGCCACACTCACCCCTGGTCCTGCCACTCCCCCGGTGTCACAGCACTGCTGTCACCCTGGCCAGTGTGGGCACGGAGCCAGCTCTCACAGATGGGACAGATGTGGTCGCTGTGGAGAAGAACCATTGAGGATGTGCACTGAGAGCATGGTTGTGCCTTCCAGGCCATGTTCCTGGGGCTTGGGACAACCTGGGGCAGTGGGAGGTGACGGGAATGAGAGGAGCTTTAAGGTCCCTTCCAACCCAAACCATTCTAGGATTCTCTGACAAACACAGTTCTACTCTATTCTGAAATTCGCTGATTTTTGTCCTTGCCCACTGTGGCATCTGGGTATTTTTAGGTGCAAGACTGACCTTTGGTAGTTCACGGGCTGCTCTGCCTCATTCCTCCACAGAGAAGCTTCTCCTGTGCCATTTCCCCTCAGCACATCCACAGCTTTGGCAGGAGAGCTGAACACAGAGAGAGAGGAAGAGAGGACAACCTGAGTATGTGGCTTCCCAAAAACACCTACTGCCCAACAGAGTCACTGTTCCCTAAATATCAAATCCTTGCTCCTGCTAAAGCAGGAACCACATGAATTCCAACTTCAAAACTCACTTTATCCACATAAAGATGCTTCCTCCCCCTTTCCCCTTGTTTTGCTGCCCATGGGAGGGAAGGGGAGCAGGAGCGAGCACCTGTTGGATGCTGTACCTGGTACCTGCTGGGCCCTGGCTGTCCCCAGTGTCACCAATGCTGGGGACCGAGTGGGTGCGGGGTTTTTGGGAGCTCAGCCAGCCCTGGCAGGCGGTGCAGCCGTGCTGTGTGGGCTCTGAGAGAGGGGCCAGGTCAGCGTGGAGCTGCTCCTCACAGCTGGGACACACGTGGCAATTCCCTGTGTGGCTGTGGATGACAGAGACGAGGGAAATCCATGCAGAGAGCAGCCAGCAAACCCCAAACCCTCCCGAGAGGCAGCCGGTGCCCTTTGCACAGCAGGGTGTTCATCGTGGCATTTTAAAGTCAGAAACTGCTCAAAGATCTGCAGCAGTGAGACCCCTGGCTATAGTCAGAAGTCTGGCACACGTTTTTGGGCAGGTGAACAAGAAAACCTACCAAAAATAAGAATTCCAGGGTTTGGGCTGCTTCTTCTCATCTGTAATCTCTGGCTGCACTGCTGGATTTCTTCCCTTCCCCTTGGGCTTTTGGAAATTCACATTATAAGAGCTGAAGAGACAGAAAGGAGAACATTTGTAGAATAAAAATAAATTTAGCAATATGGGAACCCATACTGAAGGAGTAGGGCTTGAAAGGAAATGTCCACTTATCCCCAGGGAAAGTTATGATTTATGAGGGGCAGCTCAGCGTTGCTTACTACTTTTCACTCTCTTTCCTTCTCATGATGATCCCAGCTAGAATTCCAAGGGCTACTGGAGGAACTAACAAAGAAGAGAAAGGGACAGTGAAGTCAAACATTGACTCCAGGTATTTAACAGCAAAGACCTTTGGGCTAGGAAAATTTATTTTCAATTTTAAGCTACTTACCGATGCAACTCGGGATGAGGATGCTTGCTGGGCAGGAAAATAATGAAGTGGTTGTTAAAAATATGAAGCCCAAAATGTGCTGCAATTACAGCAATTAACAGGACTTCTAAGAAATGGAGCTCTTACCCAGCCAGTAAGGATTCTCTTCGGAGGGTTTGGTTTGGTTTGTCTCTGCTGTGGTTTTAACTAGGGAGGGACAAAGGAAAAGCACTCCAAATGTTATTTTACATGGTGCTTGATTTGTACATAATACCTAAAACAGTTCAGAGAGAAGTAATCATCACATGGACAGGTGATTTGTGCATCTCAGGCTGTGGCAGGGGGACACAGGGGATTATGGACAGGCTTATGGACAGAGGGGATTCTGCTCTTCCACTTGGCTTTATTGGCTGGGCCTTGCTGGACACGAGGCATAAATCCCTTCTAGGTCCCCTCCACCAGCTTTGCAGTCACTGATACTTTCCCACATTGTTCATTAAATTTCTGCCCGTTCCTCTAGAAGGGAAAATGCAAAACCAAGTCTGGCTCTGCTCCTGGTGACCCTCAGCAGAGGCTGGCACCTTGCAGAGCAGGTGCTGCTGCCCTGGAAACAAACCCTACAGAATTCCTGGATGGAACTAGGGGCAGTTATCAGGCCAGCAAGAGCAAACTGCAGGGGAAGGGGATGGGTGTGGGAGGGGATGAGCTCACCGAGGCAGGCGGGAGGGGCCCCGCTCCAGGTGCCATTGTCCCCGCAGAGCAGGGTGTCCTGTCCCACCAGCTCCAGCCCCGGCTCGCACCTGTAGGTTGTGACAGAGCCCAGCACAAACTCCCCCGAGCTGTTCCCACTGTGCTGCCCCTGGGGAATGGCTGGAGGAGGGGGACAGGAAAGAGCTGTGGGAGAAAGAGAAAAGAACTCAGGAGGGATGCTGAGTTCTGTCGGGCATTCACAGGCAGAAGGAGCCAGTGGTGCTCCTGGGGAGTCTCTGCTTTGTGACAGCGGCTCTCCCCTTGCTGCACTTCACTTTGTGAACCAAAAAATTCAGTATTTCTGGGCTGCAATATTTGGTTTTTCCAGTCAAGCACTGGACAACTTCACTCACCCTGACAAGCTGGAAGGGGACTCCAGACAGCTTTGCCTCCCTGTAGGAGACACCTGATGGAAGGTGATGCTCCCTTTAATCTGTACCTGTGGGGGCAAAAGCACATCCCAAAATCAGCTCATTGTCACCAACCAAGAATATGTCACCACAGAGGTGCTGAGGACTCGGTATGGGCAGAGCCCCATGTCCCAGTTCACACCTCAGTGACTCTAGCCAGGCAACTGGGATGCAGTGGGCAGTGGTTCACACTCACCCACGGTCACAAACCACATTGGCTGTTGCTCCCAGCAGATGATCTTTTATGATGAGCACTTGGCCGTGTTCTGGACTGGCTGGAATACCACAAGATTTCTCTAAAAAAGGGTAAGATTATCCTTAGGATGCTATGAGAGTGGGGAAAAACCCCACGGACAGTTTTCATGGCAGCATGGCAATGTCAAATCAGGCAGTTAATGGTATTTCCTGTAAAATGCCATTAGAAAAGAGAACACAAAATTAGAGAAAATGAAACTACATGGAGATACTCACTCAGACACAGTTCAGGAACTTCTGTCCACGTTAAGTTGTCCAAACAGGTGCTGGTGGGGGGCTGGTCAGTGGTGTTCTCAAAACCTTGGCGACAAATGTACCTCACCGTGGTGTTAACGGCGTAAAAATTCTGCCTTTGGTCTTCTGGTGATATCCCAGCAAACGACACAGATGGAGGTCTGGGACAGCTGCCTGGCCACCACAGAAACAACTGAAATGTGCACTTACAGAGCAAAAATAACAACATTTTGCTTTCAACTGCAAACATAACTCTGAGGGGTAACACACAAACCTCACTAAGCACATGAATATCCCAAATAGTGCCCTCCACCCTGGCCACTTCCACCAGGGAATTGTCTGAGGTGGGAAAGTGCAGCCAGTTCTCACTGGAGAAGTTTCCAGCTCCCCAAAGCCAAACCTTCTCCTCCTTTGTTCGCTCAGTGTTCCGCCCCTGCCCCCTTCCCCTTTTCCATGCACTTCCCAAGCTGTTCCTCTATTTTTATTAACGCACAAGTGCCAGCACGTGGCAACAAGCCTCGGTGGAGCATAGGAAAAAAGGGGCAGCAAGAGAAGTGGCCAAACCACTTCATCCTGTGTGATGAGGAAACCCCTGAGGCAGCGATTGCCAAAGCTGTGAGTGTTTCCACAAGCAGCCTGCACCCTCCTTGTGTCACACTCACGGCCACAGAACCCCGGCAGGCTGGACCAGCGGGAGTTGGGCAGGCACTGGATGGTGTCGGAGAGAAGGGGGCGCTTGGTGTAACCCGGGACACAGCCGAAGGTCACTGTGGAGCCCACCCTGAAGCTCTGCTGATGTTTGATGTCCCCACGAGGCTCGGCGTGGCTGATATTTGGCAGCGGCCCGCAGTCCCCTGGGGGAAAATAAACGGGGATTTAGCGGGGCTCCTGCTGCTGGTTTTGTACCCTGGGCAGGGCACACACAGAGCCTGGGAGTGGGAAAGGGTGGCACAGGGAGCTGGGCACACAGGGACAGGGATATGGGAAACACAGGACAGGGATATGGGAAACACAGGACAGGGATATGGGAAACACAGAGGGACAGGGATACGGGAAATAGAGAGGGACAGGGATATGGGAAACAGAGAGGGACAGGGATATGGGACACACAAAGGGACAGGGATATGGGAAACAGAGAGGGACAGGGATATGGGAAACACAGGACAGGGATATGGGAAACACAGAGGGACAGGGATACGGGAAATAGAGAGGGACAGGGATATGGGAAACAGAGAGGGACAGGGATATGGGACACACAAAGGGACAGGGATATGGGAAACAGAGAGGGACAGGGATATGGGACACACAAAGGGACAGGGATATGGGAAACACAGGATAGGGATATGGGAAACACAGAGGGACAGGGATATGGGACACACAAAGGGACAGGGATATGGGAAACACAGAGACAAGGATATGGGACACACACAGAGCACACCCACACCCACAAAAGGAACACACGGAGCACACAAGGAGCACAGACACACACAAAGCACAGGGAGAACATGCACGGATCACATTTTCATGGATAAGACACGGAGCACACACTTCCATGGATTACACACTCATGGATAACACAGAGCACACACTTTCATGGATTACACACACTCTCATGGATAACACAGAGCACACATTTTCATGGATTACACACACTCTCGTGGATAACACACAGAGCCCACACTTTCATGGATTACACACACTCTCATGGATAACACAGAGCACACACTTTCATGGATTACACACACTCTCATGGATAACACAGAGCACACATTTTCATGGATTACACACACTCTCGTGGATAACACACAGAGCACACACTTTCATGGATTACACACACTTTCGTGGATAACACAGAGCACACACTTTCATGAATTACACACACTTTCATGGATAACACACAGAGCCCACACTTTCATGGATTACACACACTTTCATGGATAACACACAGAGCACACACTTTCATGGATTACACACACTTTCATGGATAACACACAGAGCACACACTTTCATGGATTACACACACTCGTGGATAACACAGAGCACACACTTTCATGGATTACACACTCTCGTGGATAACACAGAGCACACACTTTCATGGATTACACACTTTCATGGATAACACAGAGCACACACTTTCATGGATTAAACACACTTTCATGGATAACACACAGAGCACACACTTTCATGGATTACACTCTCGTGGATAACACAGAGCACACACTTTCATGGATTACACACTCATGGATAACACAGAGCACACACTTTCATGGATTACACACTCTCGTGGATAACACACGGAGCCCACACTCGCACACCTGAGCGCTCACCCGCGGACGCGGAGAACTCTCCCGCACTCGCGGACCCCCAGCCCGCAGTGCCAGGCTCCCCGCACACCCCAGCCCTCCCCAGGGGCTCACCCCACGCCTCGGGCAGCAGCAGCAGCAGCAGCACCAGGGGCAGGAGCAGCGGGAGCGAGCGGCGGCCGGAGCCCATCGCGGGTCCCCCGGCACCGCCCGGGCAGCGGGGCCGCTCCCGCGGGGCTGCTCCAAGCTCCGGGGAGAGCCCTGCCGGCCCCTCCCGGCCAGCTGGGCTGGGCTGGGCCGGCCTGAGCTCCGGGAAGGCTCTGACGAAAGCCGTGAGCGCTTTCAGGAGGGGAGCGGGGCGGTTTGTGCAGCGCGGTGTGGAACGCGCGGTGCCCGCTGCTCCGGGCGCGCCGCGCATCCCGAGGAGGTCTCGGCTTCTCCTTCTCCGCGTTCTCTGCACCTTCCAGGAAACGCCTCCCTCCCTCCAAAGCTGCCAAGTCCCACGGGAAAAGACCCGAACCAAAAAGGGCAGGAAGGGGAATGTGTCGTCCCCGCCAGAGGAAAGGGCAGCCAGCAGCAGCCGACCTGCGCCTTCCTGCTTCCCTTGGTTATCCAGGAAACAGCGATGTTTCCACTGACAAGCTCAAACTTATCTCTTTTGCTTTAGTTTTTTGTTTGTTTGTTTGTTTTGGTTGGTTTGGTTTTGTTTTAATTTCCACTTTATTTTCCTTTCCAACACAATTTAAGCTCCAAGCAGGTGTAACAAAGGCATTTGCAATGAAACGCAGGGGATTTTCCTAAGGGGGGAATCCAGCACCTTGGATAAGGTGTACCTTTGAAATACCGTGTAAACACGGTGACAAATCCATGGTGTTTCATTTGGGGGTGGTGGCTGCATCCGGTGAAAGGAATCTATTGACAGGAAAAAAACTAAACCACCTTTCAGTTCTGGGGAATTCTCCTGTATTAGCTTAGGGCAGTGACCTTGGCAGGGCGCAGGAAGATTTGCAAAGCCAAGTATTTGGGAAAGGCTGAGCGTGATGCCGAGCCCCCGCAGAGAGCGGCTGCGCTCGCAGAACCGAGAGCGGCAGCTTGGGCTCGGTGAAATGCCCTTGATCGCGGGCTGAACCCTTGAGCCACTCTGTTTTCTGCTTGAGGATACACCAGGGGACATCTGTACCCCCTGCCCCTCTGCACCCGCATTTTCTGACCGGTTTTGCCCCAGGAGGAGCAGAGGGGGCAGCGGCTCCTCCCGCCAGCAACTGAGCCCCAGGACAGCGGCTCTGAGCGTGCCCCGGGGCCACCGAGGGCCACTGCCTTTATCTGGGGCTGCCGTCCCTCCCCACAGCGTGCAATCAGCCCCAGCAGCTGCTGCCGGCACCAGGGCAGGCGCAGGGAGCAGCCTGAGCCCAGCTGGGTGCGGGGCTGGGGCGGCGGGAGGTGTCCGGCAAAACCTGCCAGCAAAAACAGCGCTGGAACTGCTCCGGGATTTCCACAGAAACTCCTCCTCGGATCCCAGAACCTTCTGGGGCTGAGCCCAGGGTCTGCCTGCTCAGTCCTGGGGTGGCTGAATAGGATTAGGGAGGTGTAACTCCAGCTGCCTTTGCCAGAAACACACTCCCACACATTCCTGCATGGATTCGCTTCCCTCCTTTGCTAATTTTTTAAATATATATATGATTGGGTTTAACTTGCCAAGTATGGAATTTAGGAAATAAATGTTCGGAGTGATAAAGAACTGACTGAACATCGAATCTGAGAATTGCCAGGATATACCTTAAAGCTTCTTGAAAAGGAGAATAAAGAACTGACTGAACATCAAACATGAGCATCGCCAGGATATACCTTACAGCTTCTTGAAAAAGAGAATAAAATGTGACGAGCAGGGAGTTGAATTCACAGGCTGCCTTTTATAAACATTTGCCATTTATTACTGAATAGAAATAAAAACCCAGAAAGGCTTTGGGAGTTTTAGAGCTTTACAGGACAAAATTGGGGTATGTCAACAAAAGAACGCACAGGACTCGCTTCCAGTCCCTCTGTTTCAAAGTGACAACACGGGGGAGGATATTTAGGAGTTGGGTTTGTGTGTCTGTGCGTGGTTGATGTTGTGCCTCCCTCCCTCTGGAAAGCAGAAGTGGCTCCTTGACGTTATGAGATCAGAGATGCCCGGCCCACACGTGGCTTTATCTTCCTGTAGTGGAACAAAAAAAAAACAAAAAACAAAACTGCAAGCAACTTCAGGCTGATACAAGAAGAAGCTTTTCCTAAAGAAAGGGCTTAAACCACTCAAGATATAAAGATCAAACAATGTAATATCCAAAGTTTCAACCGTGGTTTCCTAAAAGAAATGAGCTGAAACTCTGTAGGACGGGGAAGTCCGTGCTTCCACAGTCTGTGGATCCACAGCTGGACCAGCTGCAGCCAGGAATTCCTGGGGAGTTAAGGGAGCAGCTCAGCTCCCCAGGGAGGCTGGGGCTGTGTTTAGGGTTTGTTGTGGTGTTGCCAGCGAGCAGAAAACCTGCAGCCCTGGAAACAGCGTCAGGCTGGGCTCTGACCGCACCCGGGCTCTGGAGCAGCTCCTGCAGGAGCTCTGGGGGTTTTGGGACAACACAGCCTCTGGAACACTGGTGGGATCAGCAGCTGGAGTCGGGATGCTGGAAGGAAATCGCTGAAAGGAAAACTCAGGTGGGAGGAGCAAATATGGAAATCGGCCAATGCTTTCTAGAATGGTTTTCCATCGATTTCCTGGAGTGCTAACACATCATCATTAAAATATTATATAAGTGGGAGAAATCTGTTTTAGGTCATTATTTATCTTAAAGCAAGAGTCCTAATAAATATGAGCATTACATGAGACACTTCTGGAACAGATCAGGAGCAGTAGAAGATTTTCTGGTTTTGACCTAAAAGACAAAACTCAGGGATGGGCAAACTCAGCTTGACCCAGAGAAACACTTTTCACCATCCCCAGGTGGGTGCTGAGACCTTCCAGTGGGTGTTGTGTCTTCTCCCCTTATGGTGACACAATTACAGCTCCCAGCAAAGCCAACACTCACCCTTTTCATGGATAAAATTCTCCTTTGCAGCAGGTGGGGAATTTGGAGGACCAGAACTCCCACCATGTCCAGCTTCTTCTGGCTGTGCACAACCTCCCTGTGTAGAGCAAGGTTGGCATCAGCACCTCAGAGCCCTGGAACTCTCAGGCCTATATGGTAAAAAGTTCTCTCTTGCTTTTCAAAATGCCCAGAAAAACGAATTAAAAAATAAATAAATCTGTGATAATGTGAGGGCAAGGAAATGATCAATAAATTAAAATGTATTTCAGACAAAGCAAAGCTTTTGATGAGAATAGGAGGTTGGTGCAGTCAAAGCTGAGCTGTGAACCAGATGCCCAACCAGCAAAAAATTAAAATTAGACAGAGAAAACTTACAGAAGGAAAGAACATGACAAGAAACCCACTCACTTCCACAAAATGATGCAAATTTGGACCGTTTCAACTTCTGAAAGCAGCCAGGTGGGGGAAGGATCCCCATGTACTTGGGAGGACACACGGATCCTTTGCTGATCCCAGAATAGGATTTTGGGGATTTGTATAAAGGTAGAACAAATCTGAACCCTGAGGCAGCCCAGTTCCTGCTCACTGAAGAGAAATATGAGGGGAAAAAATGAAAACTCTGGTGTTTAGGGATGGGAGTTACCAGGAAGCGCCACTGATGTTGTCGTCCCTCCAGGACCGACCCGGTTTCCTGAAGGAAGAGGAGGACTGGGAGGAGGAGATGGTGTTTTGGAGAGCCTTTTTATAGAGGCTGAGCTTCATCTCCCACCTGAGACCCCTCCTGGAGGGCTGGATTCCATTTCCCTGCGGACCTGAGGAGACGAAACTCACGGGGTGAAATCCATCGGGCGCCTTTCGTAGAAAGGCGAATAAAAGAGAAAAATAAATGGGATTTGTTTCAACATCAACTCACTTTTGGGAGGAGCTCTCCTCTCCGTGGCTCGTGCTCCAAGGCTGACAGCTGAGCTCTTCTCTAGGGCACAAAGAGGGAGCATTGCTCGGAGCACTCCCTGCACACACTGCTCAGTCCTTGCTCCAGCACTGCCTTTTTCCCCTTTCAAATTCCCTTACCACTTATATTTGACCCTTTCTGAACTTCATACCAGCAATTTTTAAAGCTGGTTTGTCCTAAATTCCAAACTGATAATAAATAATAAATACTAAACAAAGAATAAATACTAAACAAACATAACAAATAAACAACCAACAATAAACTATGACTATTAACTATAACAACTATAACTGTAAATGTAAATGCTAATGTAAATAAATATAAATATAAAATTATAAATATGTAATAAAATAATAAATATATTAATATAATGTAAATAGAATAGAATAAATATATAATATAATGTAAATATAATATAAATAATAAATATATAATAGAATGTAAATAGAATAGAATAGAATAGAATAGAATAGAATAGAATAAATATATAATATAATGTAAATAGAATGTAAATAGAATAGAATAGAATAGAATAGAATAAATATATAATATAATGTAAATAGAATGTAAATAGAATAGAATAGAACAGAATAGAATAGAATAGAACAGAATAGAATTAACATGTAATACACAAATAATATACAATAAATGATAAATAATAAATAATAAAATAAAAAAATAATTAAAAAATAATATCAAACACTGAACTCAGGTGAAACCACCTTTGCACTGGGGTGTGGCTCCGCTCCAGGTTCCATTGGTTTTGTCCCTGCTCCTGCAGTGGATGCTCCCATTCCCGAGCAGCTGGAAGTTGAGGTCACAGCTGTAGGTCACCGTGGAGTTATAAGTAAAAATTTCAACGCCTTCCCCATCGTGTCTGCCGTGGCTGATTGCAGGAGGTGGAGAGCAGGTGATTACTGCAGGAGAGAAGGGCACTGTGCTTGCTAAAAGCTTCAGTTTTAATCAAAATACAAAATGTTTGAGTCAGCCTGAGGTTCTGGAAGATAAACTCTGGGCAGTGAAGGGTCCAAAGACAGGTTTGGATACAGGGAGGCAGGAGCTGCTGGAGTGAGGTAAAAAGATTTAATCTCACGATTAAAGATGAATCTCACATTCACAAGTTGGAAGTTTGCTCCATTGAACATCGTTTCCTTTCAGCTGGCACCAGATGAAATTATTCCCGACTAATTTGTACCTAAAACACACGAGGGAAAATCAGTGTAACTCTCCAAAAGCTGAGAAGATTTCCCACGAACCTCCAGAAGAGCACGATAGGAGTGTGGGAAAGGCAGTTTTAAACAAGCAGTGATGCTGACGCTGCTGGGTACCAGCAGAGCTCTGCCAGGATCTCTGTTCATCTATTTGAGGTGATTGCCTGCTGGGACTCCACATTTCCCATGGCAGGGGAGGGAAGGGACAGCCTGGAGCTGGCAGAGCTCTCTGGGAGGGACAACCTGGAGCTGGCAGAGCTCTCTGGGAGAGACAACCTGGGGCTGGCAGAGCTCTCTGGGAGAGACAACCTGGGGCTGGCAGAGCTCTCTGGGAGAGACAACCTGGGGCTGGCAGAGCTCTCTGGGAGGGACAACCTGGGGCTGGCAGAGCTCTCTGGGAGGGACAACCTGGGGCTGGCAGAGCTCTCTGGGAGGGACAACCTGGGGCTGGCAGAGCTCTCTGGGAGGGACAACCTGGAGCTGGCAGAGCTCTCTGGGAGGGACAACCTGGGGCTGGCAGAGCTCTCTGGGAGGGACAACCTGGGGCTGGCAGAGCTCTCTGGGAGGGACAACCTGGGGCTGGCAGAGCTCTCTGGGAGAGACAACCTGGGGCTGGCAGAGCTCTCTGGGAGAGACAACCTGGGGCTGGCAGAGCTCTCTGGGAGAGACAACCTGGGGCTGGCAGAGCTCTCTGGGAGAGACAACCTGGGGCTGGCAGAGCTCTCTGGGAGGGACAACCTGGAGCTGGCAGAGCTCTCTGGGAGGGACAACCTGGGGCTGGCAGAGCTCTCTGGGAATGCCAGGCAGGGCTGAGCTGAGCGATTCCCACAAGGGTTTGCTGAAGCAGGGGCTCCATCCCTGCCTGCTCCTGGCCCGCAGCACTGCTGGGGTTGATCCTGTCACCGTCCAGGACCTTTCCCACGCTGCTGTCACCTCAGGGATGTGGTGACAAGGGGGGAGCTCCCTTCTCACACACACAGCTCCAAAGGCTGCGGCTCAGCCCCAGCTGCTGCTCTCTGGGGGCTCTGAACTGGGTCTGCTGAACCCCCCAGTGCTGGTGGGGTAGGACGGGGTCCCCAGTGTCCCCCAGTGTCCCCCAGTGCCACCTCCTTCCTCACACATGATTTGGGGTATCAGGTGCAGCTATTTTGCTGAAGTTTTGCCAAAAAATCAGATGCCAGCACACTGCTGGGACACCTTCTCAGCTGATAAGATGCTTTCTCCAGAGATCCTGTGGACTTCCCATCCCTGGCAGTGTCCAAGGCCAGGCTGGACGGGGCCTGGAGCCACCTGGGATTGTGGAAGGTGTCCCTGTCCATGGCAGGGGGTGGCACTGGAAGAGTTTTAAGGTCTCTTCCAACCCAAACCAGTCCGGGGTTCTGGGATTCAGATAAATCCTCCAGGTACAGCAGCGAGGGGCAGCAGGGATCGACCCACATTTAATGAAAGTTGTTTCTGCACTGGTTTGCTGGGAGCTCATGGATCTCGTTCTGACAACTGGCACCTTCCCCATCCTGAATTACCCTCCTGTGCAAAACCCTCAGCATCTGGACATGATGGATAATATCTGATCTAACTGACATGAGCAACGTTATCCCTCCACCCTGATGGGGATTTTCAAAGTTCAGCTCAACCCCAGCAGGGTGGGACACACTGTCCTTGTCTCCAATTGCATCCCAAGGGAGAGATAAAACCCCTCTGGTTATTTTGGAACTGGGCAGCACAAGCCAGAGGATGCCAGCTTCTTCCTGCTGGGAGGGAAGGACACTGGCTGGAGTGGCAAGAAATTAAAATTTCAGGTCTGTCCTCTGCATTTGGGGCCTGATTGAAAGCAGGCAGCAGCCATGAGTCAGCTCCTGACTGTGGAAATTTTGCTTCACTGTACTTTTCCAGCTGGAATTAACTGGGCTTAAAAAATTCTAATGTAACCCCATTTTATTCAATATAGCTCTACTATCTTAAGCTGAAATATATTAAATAACCTGTATTGAAGTCTAGAGTTATCAGCTGAGAGTAAAGCCAACTGTTGGGATGGGCACTTGGGGCTCCTCTGGGTGGCACTTGAAGGAAAAGCTGGCCCTGAATGCTGACCCTGGTGCCCTCCCTCCAGCTGTGTGCCACCCTAGAGCTGTGCCCCAGCACTCACCCATCCTCACAGGACACATCCACTCGTGCTCCCAGCTGCACATCTGTGAGGGGCCCAATCCTCCCCCCGGGCAGTGCTCCTGGGGCACCACAGGACCTCTCTGGGGGGACACAAAAAAGGCTGAATGAGACAGGAGACAGGGCTTGGAGGGGTATTCCCAAAGGTTCCAGAGCGTTTCACTCCATGGGCATCACAGCTGGGCTGGCAGGAGCCAGACTCAGCTGTAGGGGGAGGTGGGGATTCCAAAATGCTGCACGCTCGCAGAGGGGTTCCCATCTCAGTGGATTAGGAATAAGGTACTCTACTGTGAAAAAATATCCCTGTCACATCACCAGCCTTAAAATTCCATGGGTGTCACCAAGGGAATGCTTTGCCTTCATGTTGAAGTCCAGTGCTGGAAAAGCAAATTGGGATTTGTCCCCTGCATGTGCCATGTCCCAGTGAAAACATCTTTAGGATCATAAAAAGGTTGGAAAAGACCTCTAGGATCACCAAGTCCAACCAAGCATTCCCTAGCACAAAAAACAAACCAGACCTGTGTATGCCAGCAGAAAAACAAAAAATGAAAAGAGCATCGCTGATATTTCTGCTGTTCAATCTTAAATAGGAATGACCAGGAATATCCACCCAGTTTTGTGGTAATGCAGCTGTTGGGATGTAAATGGCCAGGCTGCATTTTGGGATGCAGGTTGGGAGCAGCCAGGGTTGCTTTTTTTGGGGTGTTGGGACAGCAGAAATACTCACTCCTGCACAGCTCAGCAGGCTGTGACCACGTCAGGTTCTCGAGGCAGGTGCTGGAGGGGGAACTCTCCGAGGTGTTCTCGTAGCCAGGCCTGCAGATGTAGCTCACGTTGGTGCCAACAGGGAAGAAATTCCTCCTCTCATCCTCCTTGGACAGGGCAGCAAACCTCAGCCTGGCTGGGGCAGCGCAGCTCCCTGGCAGCCAAGGAAAGCCAGCCTGACAGAGCTGCCCACCAGGAGCCCTCCAAACACTCCCTGGGACCACGGGAATGCTTCTGCAGAGCTCCTGGTGCTCCTGGCGGGTTAATTCGGGTTCCTTACCAGGCTGCAGGCACCAGAGCGGGGATGGAGGGGCATTAGGAGCCCGGGGAAGGGATTATGGACATGGGGAGCACATGCACAGACTGGGGGGCACAGGAGTCCCCAGCCCCACCCCCTGACCGACCCCTCTGCCAGCCCCTGTGGCCACCAGCGGCTCTGAGGGGCACAGGGCAGGGGGTTTGTCCCCTGGGACAGGGACAGTGCCAGGGCAGGGACAGGGATGGTTACCCGGGGCTGTCTCAGATAAAAAGGAGAACATTTACGGCCACAGGGTTCGAGCAGCCTGGACCAGATGCTGCCAGGCAGGCACTGCACGGTGTCCGGCAGCCCCGGGATCCTGCGGGCACCCTCGGCACAGATGAACCTCACCCTGGATCCCACCGGGAAGCTGCTGGAGCTGCTGGAGGGCCTGGAGTGGCTCATGGCAGGAGGGGGCCCACAGTCACCTGTGGCAGGAGAACACCTCCTCAGGTGAGGAACCGCTCCTCTGGCCCCTTCCCCACCCCAGGAGGGGGTTTGGGGTGGCCCAGGGCTGCCCTGTGGGAAAGGCACCAGCCGGGACTGGATCTGGGACAGCATGGATCCACAGGTCAGTCCCCAGGCCTGGGGGGTGGTGTCAGCCAGCCCAGCCCCTGAGCAGCCAGGTGAGATCCAGGCAGGTGTCTCTGGTCCTTCCCATGGCCCCGTACTCACCACGAGCCACAGGAACGCTGAGCAGCCCCAGCACGGCCAGGAGCATCACAGGGAGACCAGAGACCACCCCACAGCTCGGGGGGTCGGGGTGTCCCCCCCATCCTGGTGCTCCAGCCTTCATTGCAGCGAGTCCTGAGCTCCTGTGCCGAGCCCTGCTGCCTCCAAGGGCTGTGCAGGGCTGGGAGGGGATGCACTGCAGGCTCCACCAAGAGCCTCTGGAGCTGTGGAAACCTTCCCAGGACACCCACGGAGCTGGAATCTCCATCAGGAGCACCAAGAGCAGCCAGGGTGGGGACAACTGTCACTCAGAGGCTTGGGGGGAGCCTCCTGGTCCTCCTGCCCCATCAGGATCCTTATTTGTGCTGAGGCTGGCATTGAGCACTGACCTGCACAGTTTTTCCAAAACTCCGTTCCCAGAGAAGAAAAGCCCCAAGCTGTCTCCAGGGGAGGAAAACACCTCCTCAGTTATTTGCTGGCAGGTAATGCACCACAGATCTGCTGTCAGCAGACTCAGTGAAGCAAATAAAAGCATTTTCCTTCCCGTTTGCTGTTTTTTTTTCCTTTGGTTGCCTGACTCACTGGTAATGTGGAATGGGTGTGAGCAGCCACATCTGCATCTTCGTTAACCCTGTGACATTTCCTGTGTGACATCAGCCAGGGCTGCTCAAACACCCTCTCACACACACCCAGGATGCAAGACCTAGGTTTGATTCACACTTTTGGCTGTGATAAAATCCCTGTCTGCAGTCCCAGGTGAGCTCAGGGGGAGGGCACTGAGGTGTCACCCCAGCCCTGCTCATCTCATGGGAGCAGCTCTGGGAGCACCTCTCATGGCAGAGCTCCTCACCTGGAGGTGGAGAAGCACAGGATCCATCCCAAAGCACCTTTCTGTGCAAAATCAGAGACACCTCCTCTTCCCTGGCTGTTGTTTAGGCTCTGGTAACAAATAAAGCAATTTTAATAACTCCTCAGAGCACACATCTGGTGGTGATGCTCGTGCAGGAGGTGAAGGCTCCTCCTTCTCCCACCCAGCCTGGGCTGATGCAGATCCCTGAGCACCCCAGGACTCACCCAGCTGCAGGGCTCAGCTTTTCCCCAGAACCACCACTGGATCCCGCTGGAAATCTGCCCAATTTCCAGCCAACATGACAGACCACAACTCCCCCCCTGGATAAACCCCCAGGAATAACCACGGCATCAGAGCCGTAGGGGCTGATCAGCATTTATTAAGGAACAGGAATTTGCTGCCTCACTCTCTGCACTTGGAGCTGGTTGAATTCCAACATCTATTCTTAGCATTTGCCCACCAGAAATAGGGATGTGGAAAATGACACCAGCTCGGATATTTGGCACAGCCAGGAACCTGTTCCCTGCTGAAATCCAGGGGTGAGGTAAATGCAGCCTTTACAATGCACTCCTTGTGAACTGCCCTCACCCAGAAATCAGGAGCTGCAGGGACAGAAATCAGGTTTAGCACTTATTGTACCACTGCTTCCAGCAAAAACACCCAAACCAAGCTGGACCATGGCAGCAGAGGAACCTTCGGAGTCAACTCAGGGCTCATCTCAGCTTTTCTGGACTTCACTCCCATTTGCCTCAGCTTACCACAGTTAAGACAGTGATTTTAAAAAGATAAATTTAAACTCTTTCTGTGCTTCCTAATATGAAATGTTATTAGTTATTAGTTATTAGTTAAATGTTAAATGTTGTTAACTTATTAGTTAAAGAGCAAATCAAGCTGTAGGTTAGAGCAAAACTCCCTGCTCTGGCATCCAGCACAGCAAAAGCAGCCTCTCATGCACTGGTGATTATTCTTCTGGCTCCAGGCATGCAAACAAGAAACCATAAAATCACCCAGAGCCTTCTTAGAGATGCTGTGACTGCACAAACTGAGTTCACCAAAGGAAAGATGAGTGTTACAGGGGTCCAGTTTCATTTCAGTTTTCTAGTTCCATCTCTAGTTTTTTGATCTCGAGGAACAGTTTCTGTATTTCCAGCAGACTTTTCACTTCTTCTACAGGCACACCACATTCAAAGGTCGATTTAATGTAATGAACCTCTTGACACACATCAGCATCACCTTCTTTCGTCTGTTAAAGAGGAGAACAAACCCCAGAACAGCCTGTGAGGATGCACTGCAGAGAGGCAGAGCCACCCACTCCCCATCTTCTGTCCCAACAGGGGCTGCATCCTCTTTGGGACCAGAAATTAGAAGCTTTTGAGAAGTTTAAACAGTTTTCATGTTAGAAATCAGGCAGGACCCACCCAGGGACTCAGCCAGGTTCAGCAGCCTGGGGCTCTGAGCACCTGGAAAGGTTGAACCGTGGCAGGGGTGGAACTGGGTGATCCCCCCAACCCAAACCACAATTCTGTGGTACTCACACACTTGGGCAGTGGTGTCCAGCTGCCACCAGGCAAACACGTGGCTGTCCAGGAGCCTTCCAAAGGCACCATTGCATTGTCTGGGAGCTGGTAGCCAGGAAGGCACTCGAAGGTGACAGTCTCATTGGTCTGGTACCACCTCGTACCACCCACAGGGCTTTTCAGCCTCCCATAGGGCACTCGTGGTTGTGGACACAGAACTGAGGGGAAAACCCATGGCAGAGGTCAGAAAGAAGTTTGGGAAGGCTGAGCCAGTGCAGAGGAACTTAAAACTGTGAAGCTGTGAAATCAAATATGAAAGCAAGAATAATTCTCAATAAGGTGGAGGTGAGAGCAGCCCCGGAGAGGTGCTGAGAATTCGTGATGGATTTGCTGTTTTCTGGCAGTGTCCTGACCCAGGCATCCCCACCATGGGGGTGGACATTTGGGGAAGGGAAAGTCAGTGAACTCCTGACCTGGCTTAGAGCCTCCTTTACACACAGCTCTCGATAAAAACTCAAATATTACCTGGAAAACACAGGTTCTGGGAAGGTTGTTCTTCTGCAAAGAGGGGTAGGGCTCAGAAAGCCCCAAGAGCCAGGCAGTGCTGCACCCCAAGCCCTCTGCTCTGCCCCAGGGAGATTTTGGAAGCCCTAAACATCCATCACAGAAGAAAGGCACAGTTTTCATTCACCCCATACCACAATTTGTTAGTCAATCACTACATCCCCCTGCCCTGGGGGTTTGGGACACTGAACTGAAAGGAAAATGCATGTTAAAAATCAAGGAACAGGAGGTGGAGGAGGAGATGCTCCCTCACCTGGCTGGCAGGTGGGCACGGGCGGGTCCCAGGTGCCATCAGCCTGGCACTGGCTCTGGGCAGCGCCCTGCAGCCCGAAGCCTTCCTCACAGGAGAAGTGCAGGAGCAGCCCGTAGGGAAAGGTGAACGTCTGTGGGGTCATCCTTCCCCTCTGCACCACGGGCTTGGGGCACCGAACCACTGAGGGACAGAGCAGGGCCGGGTGTGGGCTCTGGGGACAGCAGCACCTGGGCAGAGCTGCTCCCCCCGACCCCCCGATGGCCCCAGTCAGGAGATCCGGAGTCCGTCACTTCCAGGTGGATCGTCCTCCCTCCTGTGAAGGCAGCAGCATCTCCCGGCAGCCCTGCTCGCTTTAACCCATTGTTCTGAGTGCTAACACTGCCCCCAGGCCTGCTTCAGCCTGACCCCAAACCCTGACCCCAAACCCTGATCCCAAACCCTGACCCCATACCCTGATCCCATACCCTGATCCCAAACCCTGATCCCAAACCCTGACCCCATACCCTGACCCCATACCCTGACCCCAAACCCTGACCCCAAACCCTGACCCCAAACCCTGATCCCAAACCCTGACCCCATACCCTGATCCCATACCCTGATCCCAAACCCTGATCCCAAACCCTGACCCCATACCCTGACCCCATACCCTGACCCCAAACCCTGACCCCAAACCCTGACCCCATACCCTGACCCCATACCCTGATCCCATACCCTGACCCCAAACCCTGATCCCAAACCCTGATCCCATACCCTGATCCCAAACCCTGACCCCATACCCTGATCCCAAACCCTGACCCCATACCCTGATCCCATACCCTGATCCCTTACCCTGACCCCAAACCCTGACCCCACACTCACCCCTGCACTCCGGGGCAGGTCCACTCCAGGTCATGTTCTCCCCATCCTCGGAGGTGCAGTAGATGGACTCGTCCCCGAGCAGGGACAGCCCCTCTGCACAGCTGTACTTCACTTCAGAGCCGTAGTGGAACTGCTTAACCCCAAAGCCAGAGTGCTGCCCATGTGTGATTTTAGGGGGGGGATCACAGGCTGTGTCAGAGCAAAGGGAGAAGTCAGGTTTCCTTCATTCCCTTAGGGAGGCAGAAGCAGGGAGCTTACAGGAGAGGCTGCTTCTCCATGTTCATGCCAAATGTTGCTCTCCTCACTGTCCTCGGTGCCTCTGGCCAGCTCCGGCCCTGGCTGTACCAGTGCTCCCAGTCTGGCCCAGCCATGAGCCCGACCCTCAGCACAGCCCCAGCACTGCAGCACCTGCCCCCTCCCCTTCAGCCCCTTCCTGTCCCCTGCTCTTCTCCGTGAGAAACCATCCCGCTCCTGAGCAGGGTCCGGGAACGCTGAGTACCATCAACCCCTCGAGGAACCCTCTGAGAAATGGCTGCAGGTCCCATTAAGCACCACATTTAATCAATCACGGTTCTGGCACAAGATGGAAACGCTGAAGCCCCTCAGTGCTGTGGCTCGGGCACCTTCTCCCCGCACCCCCCACGATTTTCTGCCCGCTGTCCCTCCCCACGGATGGAATTCCCAGCCCTGCTGCTGCTGTTGCCACTCACCCCTGTCACAGTAGGGCACGGGGGGTCTCCACATCCCATCAGACAAGCACTGCACCCTCTCGCTGCCCTTGAGCACGTAGCCATGGTCACACTGGAACTCCACCTGCCGCCCGAAGGTGTACTCGGCTCTGCTGGGGCTGGCCTCTCTCCCGTGGGGGATCAGCGGGGTGGGACACTGCACCTCTGAGGATCGGCAGCACCAGAGAGGAGAGATTTGCACGCAGGGATTCCCAGCGGTGCTGCTGGAGTGACCCAGCCCAGCTGCCAGGCAGCACTGCCTGACACCTCTAACAGAGCTGGCAGGCTCAGGGATGGGAATTACAGCATCGAAAACATTTCTCTTGGAAGGTAGGAGGGTGTGAGAGCCCTGTGATCAGCTGGAGAGCGTGCTGGGGGCATGGCACGGCTTCCTGCATCCCTGAATCCTTGTTGGAGCAGCTAAATAACCAGGGGGAGCTGCAGCTTTTCCTTTCCAGCCACGCCACCCTTTGAGCAGCAAAATTATTGCCAGAGAGAGTCAAAGCTGCTGGAGAAAACCCTGCTGGCCCAGCAGCACGAGCAGGGGGTTGAGAAGGGTGACACTGTTGAGAAGGGTGACACTGTTGAGAAGGGTGACATTCACCGGGTGATTTGTTGGCAAAGCAAAGAAAGCGATGTACTCACTCTGGCAGAGCCTTGGCACCGAGGACCACGTGAAGTTCTGCAGACAAGTGATTGTTGGGGACACCCCGGGGACCAAGGAGAACCCAGGTCTGCAGGAGTAGCTCAGGGTGGTCCCAACCAGGAACTCACGCCGGGGCTGAAGCTCGGCGAACTCCACAGGGGGAGGGTGGTGACACTGCCCTGGGGACAGAGCAGGGGACAACAGAGCTGGGGACAGCACAGACCTTGGTGGAAAACCCCAAAAATAAGTGAGGGACAGCAGCACCCCTGAGCGTGGCTGTGGGGTGAAGGGAAAGAGAAAAACCGTGGGGAAAATTCACCAAAGGATGTGAACTGAGTGAGAATTGTTGGAACCCTGGAAACTGAGAATTTTTGGCTTTCTATAAGAATTTTCCTTCTCGTGTGCTTTGGCACCTCGTGGGTGTCCCCTGCAGGAAGGGACGGCCCTGCCACGCTCCCCAGGGCCATCCCAGGGGGAATCCTGCCAGCCAGTGGATGTTCCCTCCAGGAGCTTTCAGGGAAATGGGAGCAGGATTGCACCTGGCAGAGGCCAGGAGGGGACCTGAGCTCACCTGGGACACAGGAGGGGACCTGAGCACACCTGAGATGCAGGAGGGGACCTGAGCACACCTGGGACACAAGAGGGGATCTGAGCTCACCTGGGACACAGGAGGGGACCTGAGCTCACCTGGGACACAGGAGGGGACCTGAGCACACCTGGGATGCAGGAGGGGACCTGAGCTCACCTGGGACACAGGAGGGGACCTGAGCTCACCTGAGATGCAGGAGGGGACCTGAGCTCACCTGGGACACAGGAGGGGGACCTGAGCACACCTGAGATGCAGGAGGGGACCTGAGCTCACCTGGGACGCAGGAGGGGATCTGAGCTCACCTGGGACACAGGAGGGGACCTGAGATCACCTGGGACGCAGGAGGGGACCTGAGCACACCTGGGACGCAGGAGGGGACCTGAGCTCACCTGGGACACAGGAGGGTACCTGAGATCACCTGGGACACAGGAGGGGACCTGAGCACACCTGGGACACAGGAGGGTACCTGAGATCACCTGGGACACAGGAGGGGACCTGAGCACACCTGGGATACAGGAGGGGGGGTCTGAGCTCACCTGGGACACAGGACGGGGATCTGAGCTCACCTGGGACGCAGGAGGGCACCCGTGGGTACCACCTGCCATTGAAGGTGCACCTCACCGTGGTGTCAGTGCCCAGGGGCACGAACCCGGGCTCACACTCCAGCGTGGCTGTGCTGCCATAGGTGAAGTTGTCTGCAGAGCTCAGCCGCCCGTTTGCAATGTGAGGGATGGGACACTGAGCCTCTGTGGATCACCAAAACAAAAAGGGGATTTTCAGGGGTGTTCTTGCATAATGCCACCACAGTGACCGAGTGTCACAGCAGCTCTGTCTGTGGGTGAGAGGAGACAAAGCTGTTTAATAAATGCAGGGGTTGAGGCAGAGGGTTTGGGGGTTAATAAACATCCTGAGCAGCCACCAACAGGACCCCGAACCTGTCGGGTTTCCTTCCTGCACAATCAAACACCTTTTCTACCTTTCCCTTGGAGCACCTGCTCAGGCAGGGCACAAGTGACTCCAGGTGCAGCAGCTCCCTCCCACCTTACAAAACACGAGAGGCTCTACAGCAGCTACATAACCTCTGTCACACCTTCACATCACTGATGTCCCAACAAAAAACTCCTCTTTCCATGAGAAATATATGGGAGCTTCTCGCAAATAACAGAGAAAACAAAACTCCAGCAGCTCTAACTGGGATTTCTTCATGCCCGGCAGTGTTGGCAGGTCACCAACAGTGAGTGAAAACATGTTTGAACATCCTGGTTCACATCCAGGTGCTGCAGTGTCCCACAACTGCCAGGGCAGTGCCATCAATGCTGCCCTTGGTGCCATCCCCATGGAAAATATCTTGGAAAATATCTTGGAAAATATCTTGGAGAATATCTTGTTTGTGTTTTCTCCAGGCCCCAGGTTAATTACTGGCACCTCATTAGTAATGTTTGGCTTTGGGAAATGAGCTGAAAAGCATCAGTAAGTGAAAGCAATAAATATGAAGAATAAAAGCAGTGTGCACAGGCAGTGCTGGTGCAGGGGAGTGCTGGGATGGGCTGTGAACCCTGGAGAAGTTTCTGGAAAGGTTTGGGTTTGACTGAACCCCCAACTTCCAGACAGAAACTGCTGCTTATTCCCCTTCCCAGAGACATTCAACACTCAGCAGATTTGTACTTCAGTTCTGAGCTCAGCTGGGGAATGCCTGGCCATGCCCCAGGTCTGGGCACTGCCCGCGGGCTGAGGCATCACAGAATCAGTCAGAGAATCAGGGAAGGGACATTAAAGTTGGAATGGAAGGGACATTAAAGCCCATCCAGTGCCCATGGCAGGGACACCTCCCACTGTCCCAGGCTGCTCCCAGCCCCATCCAGCCTGGCCTTGGGCACTGCCAGGGATCCAGGGGCAGCCACAGCTGCTCTGAGCCACCCATTCCTCCCCACCCTCCCAGGGAGAAATTCCTTCCCAAAATCTCATCTAAACCTGCCCTTATTCACTTAAACCCATTTCCCTTTCCCTGTCACTCCATTCCTGGTGAAAAACCCCTCTCCAGCCTTCCTGGAGCCCCTTCAGGCACTGCCAGGCTCTGTCAGCTCTTCCCAAAGCCCTGGTGAGAGGAAAGCAGAGCCCCAGGAGCCGAGACCCCGAGGAGGGAGGGGAGGACACTCACCCTGAGTCCCCGTGGGCTGCAGAACCAGGAGCATCCCTGCCAGCAGCTGCCCTGGCCCGAGGAGCCGGGGCATGGTGTGGGATGGGAGCTGCCCTGGAAGGAGAGATCCTCTCCCCCAGAGCCTACAGGGAAGGGGAAGCTGCAGTGGGAAGCTGTGGACAGACAGACACACGCCACTGACACCACCCCCAGCCCTGCCGGGCAAGAGAGGCTCCTCTGAAGCCACAAAGGTGTTTTACAGCCCAAACCTCTCTGCAGCAGCCTGGGTCGTGTCTGGAACAGGTTTACACCCAGGGCAGGTGGGCTGGGGGGTCAAGCTGCTATGAAAACACCCCCCCAACAGCCCTGCTCTCATGGAACAGCACCCAACTGGGCTGCCTCCTTACAAACACTATAAATAAACCTATTTATCATATACACTTTATATAATATATGTACTTCATATGTATTATAGAAATACTTCCCTTAACTAGAGATAGCACAGATTATTAAAACCCACACAGAGCTGTCATTACAACTGCAGATTTATTATGATCCCATCCCAAGGCACGTAGCCTGCACAGCACTTCCCTTTCACTGGATGTTGCAGAGAAAAAAATTAAAACGCAGCCATTTCTTTCTGTACAGTTATTTGTCCTTGGGGCACACACAGAGATGTGGCACTGCCATGGATCCACCCATCTTGTTTGGGAAGGAAACCTGGCATTTCTGCTTTGCTAGGACAGAGGCTTTGAGGTTTTCTTGGCCATGAGAGAAGTAACGAGGCAGTGAAGGGGTAATGAGTGCAGTGTGGGTGAACTGGGCAGCACTGGGATAGACTGGAGAGGAGCAGCAGCTGGAGGTGAAGGGCTCTCACCACGTTCATGCCTGTTTGTACCACCAAAATTCACTTTCCACTCAGTTCCTTCCTAACTGTGCAGTGCTGGTGTAGCAAACAGGTCTAAATGTGAAGCTCTAAAAGACATAGAGTGATCTACAAACTGAACCTGGTGAGCCCTAAAAATTGGCTCACACGTCATTGATTCCTCACGTGACCAAATCTGTGGCCAATTGTTAAATTTTGTCCTGGCTACTTCAGCATTAGCACAAATTACAAAGTCCTGAAAAATCCTCAGTCAGCATCATGATCCACCACACAGAGGATGGTTCTTACAGCCCCAGTGCCACCAGGCAGCTTTATGTGGTGACTTTTAGCTCCTTTTCAAGTTTCTGGATCTCCAGGTAGAGTTTCTGGACTTCCAGCAGGGTTTTCAGATCTGACAGAGGAATTCCACACTGGGAACCTGCTTTGTTTTGACGAATCCTGTCACACATGTCAGGCTTCCTCTTTAAAAGACCCAAAACAAACACAGAGTGAGACCCCAGTGCAGGGCAACAAATCAACCACCCTCGTGAACCTGGACCAAAGCTAATCCAGGCTATAAATGGGGCAAAAACGAGGGAAAATGGGGAAGCTGGGGGTACTTACACACATGGGTGGTGGTGTCCAGGTGCCATCAGCTGAGCAAGTGGTTTTGGAAAAGGTCCCTGGATAGCCAGGCCGTGTGCAGGAGAAGGACACGGTTTCATTCACCCCATACCAGAGCTTGTTGAAGTGAACCACGACGTCCTCCTGCCTCGGAAGACTGGGGCACTGAACTGGGGGGAAACACACACAAAAAATCAAATGGTGGGAGGAGATGGAGGAGCAAACACCCTTCAAACTCCTCCTGTGAGCCAGCAGAGCAGCCCCCGGGCAGGGCAGGGCAGGGCAGGGCTGGCACTCACCTGGCTGGCAGGTGGGCACGGGCGGGTCCCAGGTGCCATCAGCCTGGCACTGGCTCTGGGCAGCGCCCTGCAGCCCGAAGCCTTCCTCACAGGAGAAGTGCAGGAGCAGCCCGTAGGGAAAGGTGAACGTCTGTGGGGTCATCCTTCCCCTCTGCACCACGGGCTTGGGGCACCGAACCACTGAGGGACAGAGCAGGGCCGGGTGTGGGCTCTGGGGACAGCAGCACCTGGGCAGAGCTGCTCCCCCCGACCCCCCGATGGCCCCAGTCAGGAGATCCGGAGTCCGTCACTTCCAGGTGGATCGTCCTCCCTCCTGTGAAGGCAGCAGCATCTCCCGGCAGCCCTGCTCGCTTTAACCCATTGTTCTGAGTGCTAACACTGCCCCCAGGCCTGCTTCAGCCTGACCCCAAACCCTGACCCCAAACCCTGATCCCAAACCCTGACCCCATACCCTGATCCCATACCCTGATCCCAAACCCTGATCCCAAACCCTGACCCCAAACCCTGATCCCATACCCTGACCCCAAACCCTGATCCCAAACCCTGACCCCAAACCCTGACCCCATACCCTGATCCCATACCCTGACCCCAAACCCTGACCCCATACCCTGACCCCAAACCCTGACCCCAAACCCTGACCCCATACCCTGACCCCATACCCTGATCCCAAACCCTGACCCCAAACCCTGACCCCATACCCTGACCCCAAACCCTGATCCCAAACCCTGACCCCAAACCCTGATCCCATACCCTGACCCCAAATCCTGATCCCATACCCTGACCCCATACCCTGACCCCAAACCCTGACCCCAAACCCTGACCCCAAACCCTGACCCCATACCCTGACCCCATACCCTGATCCCAAACCCTGACCCCAAACCCTGACCCCATACCCTGACCCCAAACCCTGACCCCATACCCTGATCCCATACCCTGATCCCAAACCCTGATCCCAAACCCTGACCCCATACCCTGACCCTAAACCCTGACCCCACACTCACCCCTGCACTCCGGGGCAGGTCCACTCCAGGTCATGTTCTCCCCATCCTCGGAGGTGCAGTAGATGGACTTGTCCCCAATGAGGGACAGCCCCTTATCACAGTTGTAGGTCACCTTGATGCCATAAGGGAACTCTTCACCATGGCTCTCAGAGTGCCACCCATGGGGGATTTGTGGAGGGGGCCCACAGGCTGTGGAATAAATGGAATTGATAAAGAAAGGCAGATGCAGTTACCACATTCAGCTGAGAATCAAAAGCATTTCTGTGAAATCAGCACAAAGTTCACTTCGTGGTTGGTGTGAGGCAAACTCACAAGAAGCTGCTGCTTGGATTTTGGCCTCTTACAGCAGCTCAGGGCTCCAGAAACATCCATGGTTTTTCCAGTGGTGGCCTCCCCACTCCTGGAAGTGTTCAAGAAACACGTGCGCATGGCACTGGGGGCCATGGTGGGATTCAAAGCCTGCACCTGATGATATTGGAGGCATTTTCCAACCTTAATGACTGGAATTGCAGCTCCAGGGAGGGGACACCTGGCTCAGCTCGTGTTCCCAGGTGCTGCAGGCACATCTCCCACTGGTGGCAGGAGATCTCTTGTCCTGTGAGCGTCACACGTACCTTTGTCACAGAAGGGCAGCATGGGCTTCCAGCTCAGATCATCCTCACAGGTGATGAACTCCGAGCCCACGAGGGCAAAGCCCTTCTCACACGCCATCCTCACCTGGGCCCCCACTGCATAGTCACTCCTGCTTTTATGAACCTCTTTTCCGTGAGGGATGTCTGGCTTTGGGCAATATTGTTCTAGAAATAATGGAAAATAAAGGGTGTTGTGGATTTCCAAAAAGAGCTTTCTATGGAGAAGAGCTACCAACAAGCAGCCCTGGGCAGAAGAGTGATCATCCCCCAGGTGCAGGGCTCAGGCTGCCTCTGTAATCCTAAAGGAACTACTGGGAATTGTCCATGCTCTAATGCTGGCTGCCCTGGCAGGCAGAGCAGGCTTTTCCCTCCTGGCAAGGTTTTCCTGAGCTTTTGTGGATATTTCTGTGCGCTGGGTCAGGAGCTGGAGCAGTGTCAGTTATTTACACTTCTTCTCCCAACAGGGGAAATGCAGGGAACATCCTCTGCTCCCCTGCCTGGTGTCAGCAAAGCAGCCCAAACACAAACCACATCCCCTTCCAGCTGGGTAAATGCCTCCCAGGGCTTCTCAGGAACCTCCCAAGCCTCTAGAAGCTTCCAACTCACCACTCCTGAACCCCTCCAGACACCAGCTCAGCCCTGCCAAAACCCTGCCCTTTTTCCATGGGGCCCATCTGGATCTTTTGCTGCCTGTATATTCCAGATTAACCCAGGAGAAGTTGATCTGGGGCCACCTGGAGTGCAGGGAAATTCTCCATGGCTTCTGTCACGGTCATGCCTCCACTCTGTCCCACCTGGAATGCACTCTGGTGCTGCTGGATGCCATTCATCATTGCCATCACAGTAGAGGGTGACGCTTCTCTCACCACCTTTGAGAACAAATCCTTGACTGCACTCCACTGCCAGAATTTCTCCACGCTTATAAAACTTCTTCACTTGCCATGGGTACAAGGGCTTTCCATTGGAGATGTGTGGATCCGAGCAATGAATTCCTGGGGAATGCCAAACATCAGCAAGGGTGAAACCATGGCAAAGCCAAGTGGGTGACAGGAGACTTGTTGTTAAGATAAGGATGGATGTCTTGTAGGACACAGACACATCATGGCACTAGATCTGCCCCTAAAGCATCCCTGGGTTTTCCTGGGGGATGGAATGATTGTGGTGCACCCTCAAAATCACAGTGGATGCTTTCCAGAGGTTCAAGGGACTGGAAAGCAGAGCTGGCAAATAAAGCAAAGCAAACTCTGCAGCTGGGGAATAAATCCAAGGAATTCCAGAGTCAACAAAGACCAAGTTGGGCCTTGGAGCGTCCCCCTGTCCCCTCCAAGCCGAGGTCATTCCGTGATTCACGAGGCTGGCCACACCTGCCCTGTGAGCTGCTGCCTCTGGGCCTTGCAGTGACCTGTGGCAGTGTCTCTTCCCAGCTAAAGGATTCTCCCTCTGCAGCTCACAGCAGTTCAAAATACCTGAGCAGGATATCCTTAGTGTCAGCAGAGAAGCACAGCCAGCACCAGAGCTGATTTCAGCTCCTGCCATCCCCCAGAGGAGCAAACCTGGGGCTTTCCTTCAGGTCACTCATTGCCACCATCCCCAGGGCTCACCTGGGACACTGCTCCAAGAGAAGGAGCTGACAACCTCAGCAAACAAAAACAAACCCACAGAATCCCAGAATGGTTTGGGTTGGGAGAGACCCTAAAGACCCTCTCGTCCCAATCCAAGGGCAGGGACACCTCCCTTGAAAAGCAAAGGCAACGAGGAAAACAGGAGGATCCAAGTCTTGTAAAAACCAGATTTTCCTTCAGGGGATCTTTGTCCATCCCGATGGACTCCTTCACTTACCCTGGACAGTCCCAAGGAGAGCAGCAGTGAGGAGTGCCCCAAGGACAGCTGCACCCTTCCTTGGCCTCCCCTGCTCCAAGGCTGACATGTTTATTCCTGCCTGGAGATCCCACAGATGTTACCACATTCCCCTCGTGAGCCACTCTCTGTGAAGACAGCAGAGGGGTGTTTAGGGGTATTTATCCCCTATATGTTTAGGGGTATTTATACTCAGCTATATGCACAGGTCTCATTGCTCCACCCCTGAGCAGTTCCTGCAGTCTCAGGAGAGGAACAGCAGGTGAATTTCTTTCCTGCAAACTTACGGGTAAAACACTTTATTTATAGTAATAAATCCCTTGGAAGTAAATTCCTAGTCAGAAGAAATCCTGCTGGAGTCACCAGTACAGCCCCCCAACAATGAATTACCCTCAGGGAGACAGAGAAATATCTCAGCAAAAAGTTCCATCAGTTCTGTGCAAATATTAGCTGAGTCAAGCTGTAAAGCTCACAAGTCAATCAAACCCAACTGCTTTACAAAATGGAATTTAAGTGCAATTTGCACTCACCTGGCTCCCCCAGGGAGCTGTAAGAGTCCTCTCTGTGTTATCCAGGGTCATTCATGAGCCTGGACCCTCCCGAAGCTGCATAACCTCCCAGTGCCTGCTTTCCTCCTGGAAATGAGGATCCCCCTCACTGCTCCCTGCCCTAAACCCAACACTTCCCATGCCTTTCTTTCAATCCTTGCCACACCTCCCGGTTCAATCTGATTTCATGTCCCGACCGTGGTGGCTGCACAGAAGCTCCAGTGCAGTTCCCAGGAGCAGCACTTGGAGCTGCCTGGCTGGGATTTGCCTTACCTGGAGGTGTGCAGGTAGGAGATGGAGAGCCCTGGCGTGGAACAGGGACTGCTCTTCTCCAGCCCCCCCAGGCAAAGGAGAGTTTTAGAAGCCCCACATGCTCAGATCTGGCCCCACAGAGAGCAGCTTCAATTCTGCAATTTAATTCAATTTATGGCCTTGACCAATAAACCATCAACCCCTCCTGAGCAAGAAGGAAAGAGTTTATTCCACCCCCTGAGCAAACACTGCAAAAGTGAATGCAAGCCAAGCAGATGTTGAAATGGTTTGGTTTTCATGTATGGAAGTGCCAAGTCTCTGGAATAACCCTTGCTGAGCTGCTCCACTGAAACCTCGGGCACACTGAGGGGTTCCTCAGCAGAGCTGCTTCAGCCCAGGGCTCAGAAAGCCATGGCCAGCATTCCAAAAGGTTTCTGCAGCCAGCCCCACCTAATCCCATGCTGGAGCTCAGCAGCTCAGGAGGTCCCCGGGAGATGAACACACAGAGAATTCCAGAATGGTTTGGTTGGAAAGGACCTTAAAGCTCAGTTCCATGGAAATCCTGAGATTCTGAGCTCCAGTAACAACACCCTTAGAAGCGAGAAGGGAACAGCAGCAGGGTTTGAGTCCCTGGTTTCAACTCAAATTCCCAAAGCAGAGGACACCTGCCCATCCCTGCAGGCCCTCCTCCTCCAAACACATCCCAGAGACTCCCTGAGTTCCCCTCCTCCTCGGAAAACCAGCACACAGTGGAGGGCCAGAGCAAACAGTGGAAAAGAACAGAGGAAATGATCTGTACTTTTTAAAGTCTCTTTATTGTAAATAAACACTGACAGATATTTATGCTCAAGTGCACAGAGCACACAACACACAGCACGAGCTGACAGACACTGCAGCATTTTAAACCTAAAAACAAAAACCACTTAGAAGGCAGCAGAACAGGGAAGTTTACAAGCAGCTGGGTAAGGTCCCTCTCACCAAACACTGCAGCCAGAGCTGCAGCTGCAAACAGCACCCAGGGACAGGGGGGACAGCAGGGGACAGCAGGGGTGGCACTGGCTCTGCTCACCCAGAGCCCCTCAAAGGGACACGGGCTGAGACTTGGGGACACCCCTCAAGGCAGGTGGCCCTGGCCAGGCTGGCTCCTCTCCTCCCTGAGCTGCTCCTCGGCCCCTTGGCAGCCAGGTCAGGCTCTTCCCTGCCACCCACCCGAGCTGGGAAGGGGACACCTGGCAGAGGTGACAGCTCTGAGGTCACAGCACGTGTACATAGAGCAGCCAGGCTGGCTTTACCTCTTTCCCCCCCATTTTTCAGTTTTTTTCCAGAGATGGAGCAGTTTTAGCCCAAGTGCTCCTTTATCTCTGCAGTGACACACAGGGACAGGCAGGTCCCACAGAAGGTGACAGCAGCCACCACCACCTGCTTGGAACAGAGGCACAGAAAGCCAGGGGGTCACAGAACCACCCACTCCTGGGGAAATGCTCAGCAAAGTGCCAGGCTCACATCCACACCTCCAAAATCCACCTGCACAGCTCCAAAACCCACCTGCACACCTCCAAAATCCACCTGCACACCTCCACCTGCCCAGCCCAGGACACTGATCCCACTGACAGCACGAGCTGCTGCTGAGCTGTTCCACCAAAAACATCTCAAAAAACCCCATTGTGCAACGTTTGTGTATTCTGGGGTGTTTGCACGCCCCGTGCCAAGGAGATCAGGTGGTTTCAAGGAAATCCCTGGCACAGGGAGCTGCCAGGAGATGCCCACAGGCATCACCTCAGCCCCACAGCCCCGAGGGCTCAGCAGGACCCTCAGGGCAATGATCTGCTCCCAGGTCTCTGCTCCCAAATCTCTGCTCCAGACCCGTTTGCTTTAAAACTTCCCAAGGTGAAAACACAGGAGGAAAAAGCTTTAATTAAAGCAGTGAAGCACAAAGGCTGCAGAGAAGGATGAAATTCCACCCCACAGCCACAAAAGGGACCCCCAGCCACCGATCCAAACTGCAGAACATCTGATTTTCAGCAGTGATTTAAAAAAAAAAAAGAAATGTCACGACCACCAACACATCAACAGCGACATTCACAAATCCCAGCAGGTAAAAATATAGATTTTTGTCTCCTTACAATCATTTACTGCTCAGTGATATGAACATAATGCACTCTTCAGTGAGTTATCCCAGCATTTTTGTGCGTAAACATCCTACAGTACATTTTCCACTCCTTTTTCCCCCAGAGCAGGAGGGGTTTGGTCAGAGCTGCCAGCCTGAACAGGACGGGTTTGTGCATTCAGAGCACTTTGGAGTGTGACAGCGAGGACTGCCATGGACAGGCTCTAAATCTCTTCCTTCAATATTTAAATTTTTTTCTGGTTTATTTCTAAACACAAAAACATTCAAAACCCAAGATCAGACCTGGGAGGAAAAACCTGAGGAGAAAACCTAATAAAAACTCAATTTCTTACCACCAAATTTCACTCCTCTGTGGCACAATTGCTTTAGATCAACACATTTTTCTGCTTCTCAGAAATCCTGAGGGGTCCAGATTAGTGTCTTGGTCCTCAGTTTTATGAAATTACAGCTCTGGGAGTGTTTAAAACAACCAAGTTTGAGCTCAAAATGCCCAGGTAAGCCTCAAGCTCCGGGGTTGCTGAGCTCCTTCACAGCCAGGGCACACCTTCCCTGCTGTGGGTACACCCAACATTTATTTACACATTTAAAATAAGCAATTTCTGGGGACCAGAATTGCTCAGATAAATCCTGGAGTCACCTGGGAACAGCAGGTCCAGAACAGCCTCGTGCTCTGTACCCAGATGTTCCTTTCTTCACCCAACCTGAGGGTCCTGCCCTTATTGCAAGAACAGCTGGAGTGGGGTGAAATGGAGTTTGGCAAAACACAAGTCAAGACTTGTGGGAGGGAACTGAAAATTTGGGGTTTGGTGGGGATTTAAGGATTTAAGACACAGCCACACAGAGCTGCACCACCTGTGCTCTAAACTCTAACAACAGCTTAAAACCATGAAAGGCAGCATTGGGAACATTCACAGCATATTCATAAGCAAGTTAAAAGCTTGTTGTGGGCCTCAAATTTGGTGTGTTATAAAGAAAACTGATAAAACCCTTGTGCTTCCTTGCAGACCCTGCCCAGGAGCCCTGCTGGTCCCAGCCATGCTCCCATTTTCTGGAGTGAATGGATAAAACATGCCCAAAATGCAGGAAAAACGAGCGAGAGGATGAAGTTTAGGTTGGGATGAGAAGCTAAAATAGGGCTTGAGGTGGGATTTAAAGCCCTGGGAGCTGTGCAGCTCCCAGAGAGGGGCAGGAGGGTTTATTCCCATCTGCCCCTCACAGCAGGCAGCCCCTGGGATGGATGTGCTGACCTGGGTGTCACATCCAAGCAAAACTTCCCAGGGCAAAGGAACTGGCTCAGCCTGGGGGATTCACACCAGCACTCACGGAAGGGAAAAAAAAAAAAAAAAAACAAAAAAATCAAACCCTACCTGGAGCTCCCTGGATGGCTGAACAACAGAAAAAAAAAATTGAGTTTGAACTTGGAAATAACTTGGAAATGGTAGCGGGGAAATAAAAGCTCGGGGGTTTGGCCTGGAAATGCCTCTTCCAAAGAAAAGCTGCCTCAGCGAGTAAAACCATGATTATTTTGTCCTCCCACTGTGGTTAATTTTGGCACCTGGCCAGGAGGAAAGACGTGGGACACTATTTCAACACCCGGGGATGCGTTGGCTTACGAGCGCTAAAAGCGGCTTGGAAAAAATCTCCAAAATAAATCTTCCCCAGCCCCGTGGACAGACATTCCAGCATTTGGAAAGAAAAGACACAGACAGGCTCTAAAATCACAGTTTGAGGCAAGTACTGGCCAGGGTGGCTCGTGGCTCACGGTGCTCCAGGGATGCTCCAGTCTCAGCTCCTGGCTCCTCCTGGCCCTGGAATTCCCAGCTGGATCCAAAGGGAAAACAGGAACCCTTACACTGCTAAAGTGGCCATTTTCTGCAGGGAAAAGAGGAACAGGAGAGGTCACAGCAAGGAAGGCAGGAGAGGGGAAAGCTCAGCACATGGAGAGCTGAATCCAGCTCCACGGAACTGCTGCCCGTGGCAGGAACCACCTGAGGATTTACTTCATCCCTTCCATCCACACACAAAGACCTGCTGCACTCTTTACATCACCCTTCAGCCCTCCTGAAGGGTTTCCCCACGGCAGCCTGAGCCCACACAAGCTCAGAGTGGTGGAGGAGCTCAGCAGTAACGAGGCAGGTTGGTTACTCAGGGTTGCTCACTTTTATTTACCTTCTCCATGGGAATCACACTTCCAGAAGCACCCAAGAACCATCACAGTGACCATCTTGCACATTAACCACAACAAACACTTAAAGCTTTGATAAAACCCCTTCCTCTGCCTCTCTCAGGGCCCACCAGACACCAGAAACACACTCAGGACACTGAAAGCTAACAAAACACCCACGATCCAGTGACTCCTGCAAAATCCCTGAGACCAAAAACGTCACCACACCTTGTCCTGGGCACAGGGGACACACAGCTGGGACCCTGCCCTGCTCAGCACCAGCGTGGAGCCACCCCACGTCCTGATCCAGGGAGGGAGCAAGCTGGGCTTCAAACACAATTTGCTGCAGCCAGCACAAGCACAAGCACCAGTAAGCCCAGTTGGAGCCCCTGGATCAGCAGGCTCAGCCCCCACTGAGGTCCCCCACAATCTCAGGCTTTATCCAGCACAAGATTCCTTCTGCTCCATGGGTTTGCCTTTGCCCAGAGTGGTTTCCATGCAACACGAATCAAGAGAAATCCGACTTACTAACCCCAAAGAGAGCACACCCAAGCTGCTTGCAGTGGCACTCAAGGGCAAGCATTTCCCTCTGGAGGCTGCAAAGGAAACAGAGAAGCACAGCAGGGCTCATAGTGCATCTTAAAGGACACTGAAATAGGAAAAGCAGCAAAGCAAATGAGGGGAGGAGTGAAGCAGCCCCAAAATTTCATTTTAGGCCAGGGCAGGTTTGTGTCACAGCAGGAGGTGACAGAAGGCAGGGACACCACTCGGCTGCAGTAAAAAACGGGGACAAAGAGGGCATTTGTAACTTTTCCAATCGGGTTTTAGTCCAGAAGCAAAACCCTACCCAGAATAAACCCCCCTGCCCAAAACTCGTGGCACTGATGGAAAGCTGCCTGTGTGGAGCCTGATTCTGAAAGACTGGCACCACAATTCCAGCTGGATTTTTATGTTTTGGGGTTGTTTTTTTTTTCTTTTCCTTGATCCAATCCAGGCTGGGTAATTTCCAGGCAGAAACAGAGACCCTGCTCACGACCCTGGCGTGGATTTCAGAGAGGAGCAGGAGATGGTGGGGAGGGGGAGCAGAGGGAAGGTACCACCTGGACAGTGACTTCCAGCTGTGGCTGCTCAGCCCCTTCTCGAGCTTCCAGGGATGGGAGAGGCCCCAGCAGGTGCAGGGGTTTGCTGCCCAGGCTGTGGTGCCGCGGGCGCTTTACGGTGTCGGCGCTGGCCCGCGGGGTAAAGCTGTTCCTCCTCATCCTCACAGGGCTCTGCCTGCTGGGGAGGTCGAGCTGATCCCACACGGACACAGGGAATCACCAGGAATGAAAAGGGGGAAGCAGATTTTAAAGCCACGTCACACACCTGCAGCACCCCACCCTGACTCTCCCAGTGACCCCGCACGGGGCTGTGCCTTCCCCAGCTTGGCAAACAACTGGATCCACCTTGGACACAACTGGAAAGTGATTTTTCAGCAGTTTTACTTCCCTTTGGGACATTTGTTTTGCTTAGGTGGCTCTGATTTGGTTTGGTTTGGTTTTTTCTTTATTTTTTTTTTCTCTCTGCACAATCAGTTCAGGGGGAAAAAATAAATAAGCAAATCGAAAACTCTCCCTTCTTCCTGTTTCTTCTGCCCCAAAGCAGCTGTGTTACCCAAGCAAAGCAAAGAACAGAAACAGCCTCCAAGTAGGCAGCAGTGATTTCCATGCAGGGATCACAGAGAAATTGGAAAAGTGATAAATCCCAGAGTGGTTTGGGTTGGAAGAACCTTTAAACATCACCTAACCCAAGCCCTTGCTGTGAGCAGGGTCATGCTGGAAACCACAAGGACCCACACAAGTCATGCCCAAGGTCCTCAGTTTGGCATTTGGCAGCTCCACAAACCCTCCAGCCACAGCTGCAGGTTCCCAGTTTGCCCAGTCCCCTCGGCACAAAAGAATAACCAGTTCTCAGCCCAAGAGCTCTTGATAAAATACAAAAACAAAAAGTCAAAATGTACCGGAACCATCTAAAATCAGAAGCATTCAGACTTCCTGTGAGCCAGCAGAGCAGAGCTGGCTTGTGCTCTCTAACTGGGGGAATTAATTAGAGGCAATCACTGAGGCTTTCCCTGACAGTCCCTTTGGAAAACAGGGTTTGCAAAAATCAAGGACCTCAAAGATCAGCAACTCCCCCAGGTTTAGGATGTGGTTACAAGGTCAACAGTGATTTAAATAATGGTAGAGAGAGGATTTCAGAAAGAGAAAACTCATCAAGGCAAGCAGAAAAATCCACTTTAACACTCTTGCCAAGTCTTTTTGAAATAACCTAGAAGCATCAGCAACAAACACTGCACTGAAATCTGAGAACAAGACCTGGAGTTTAAAATCTCTGCCCTAAATTTGCCCATTCTGCTCCTTTACAACAGCTCTGAAAAACATCCCCCCTGGCCTGGGAGGCACTAATGCACCCTACAAGTAATTCTGCTTTTGGGGGTTATTTCTGAAGAGAATCTTGCTCACTGAAAGCCCCCAGGCAGTTCTAGCAAGTGTTTAAGAGGGTTTGTGAGTTATTTTGGAAAAGGTGGAGCCAGAGGGGTGCAGCAAAACTCACTGAGTTCAGGGAGGGTTTGTCCCGGTGGGTGTTCACTGCTTCCACATTCAGGGTAATTGTCTCCACTTTGCAGCCTTCACCCAGGAGAAAGAGAGGTTTATATGAGTAATTTATTTAAAAAAAAAAAAAACCAGCAGGGAAAGCGAACAGGAATCAATCTCTTATTTATAAAAATTAACACAGCTCATAAACCCACAGCTGACCCCACAAACAGAATTTTACACTTTACCTGGTGGTGTTAAGTGTGAGAGCACAGCCCTGCATTATCTGGGCTGCACAGAAAAGCCAATTTTAACTGAGTGCACCCCAGGTTTGGAGGCACAGCCTTCCTCACCCACAGGGAAAATCCAATTGTTTAAAAGAGAGGCCAGGGGAGAAGACCCTGCACCCCCAACCCTCCAGAACCCTTTTCTAAGTTAATTTTTTGTAAGTTAACCAGGAAATAACCTGTTTGTGTATTACCAGAAGCTTCTAGAGCAGAGCCAGGTGCTGCCACACATGGACACAAACCTGCCCACAACATCCCCACACACAAACCAGGAGAGGAATGAAAATTGAAAATTAAAATAAAGCACTTATTTACCATAGGCAACAGGTGTGAGCTTGAGAATGGTGTGGAGGGGGCAGCGCAGGTAGGGCAGCTCATCTAGGGCAGAGAAAGGTGTTTGGGGTCACCTGGGATGCCACAGCCCCCCTGTGCCCTCCCCAGCCCCACAGCAGCAGGGATGTCCCTGCCCATCACAGAGGGGTTGCACTAAACCCTTTTAAGGGTCCCTTTCAACCCAAACCATTCTAGCACTGAATGGAAATTGTCCTGGCAATAAGAGCCTGTGGATGGCACCCAGACGTTGACAGCAGTGAGACACAGAAAAATCAGAGCACAGCAGCTGCAGATGAGACAGGAGCTCGACCAGCTGGCTCAGGGCTCTCCAGAATTTGGCAGTGCTGGGTTAAGGGCTGGACTCAACCCTCTCAAAGGGCTTTTCCAACCCAAACAATTCCATAATTCCATTTCCAGTGCACAGGGCCAGCCAGAGGAAACCTCTCCAGCAGCACACGGCTGGGAAAGCACCTCAGCAACAGCTGCCATGAGTTCAGAGCTGTATTTAAAAGTTTGTGAAGTTTGTTAGAAGTTTATTAATGTCATTAAAAGTTTTATGAAGCTCTAGTGCCACTCACTGGAGCTTGCAGCAGTGTGTGTGTGCTTCCAGGTGTGTGTGCAAGAAATCAGCATTTCCCTGGGATGGAGCACTCCTGCCAACACTTCCAGGCCACTGAGGCTCTTGAATTCATCACAAAACCTTTTCTTTACAATAAAAACCAGTCCCCTTCACATTCTGTAAGCACTGCTGCTGAAAACAACTCCAGGAACAACATCTGGGCAGGAAAACAGCAGCACATCCTCAGGGAGCTCCTTGCACTGCTGCAGTGCAGGGGTTAAAGCACTCCTGAAACCTTTCCTCCTTTTTTAAACAGCCCTTCCCTCGTTTAAAAAAAAAAAAATAAATTAAAAATCCACCCAGTCATTACAAACCACCCTCCCAAAAACCCTGTGAGGGGAAGCAGGGAGAGAAGCCAGCCTCAGCATCATCCCTTTATTTTTGTACCTGCACTTTTGTCAAGAAAATAAGCCAGGAGACACCTCATAACTGCCTGGTGGGAGATGACCAGGACATTGCCTTGCCTTTCCAGCTCCATAATTACTGGCTCCAGGCGCTGCACCAAGTCCTGGTAGGACTGGAAAACCAAACAGGAATTGGTCAAGGGGTTGTGTAAACACAGGGTTAAAGCAGAGGTGGCAATCAACAGCGTCACATTCAGGGAAATATCAGTTAAAGCAGCAAAATGAGGAGGTTATGGGTGATGTGGTAAAAATAGTTTTTAAAAAAAACAACAAAAAAAGCCAACAGCAGAAAGTGAAATTCAGGGTCAAACCCTCAGACTGTGGGAGGGCTCAGATTACTGGTACTCAATGAGTGCAGTCAGGAAAGAAACCAAATAAAACAGTAAACGATTCACTTAAACAGTGAAGTAAACCCAGAAAATACTCCAGGCCACACCCACGATAATTTTGTTTCCCAGATGGTTTCTCAGTGACAATTCAGGCCTGGGATGCAGAACCCCCTCAGTGTCTGAGAGCAGCATCCAGCAAGTGGCCAAATTAATGGATTGAAAAGCATCATCTGCACACCCTGCTGAGGGAAATCAAGAAACATTTCCCCCAAAAGAGAATTGGGGATCCTAATGCTTTCAGTTTGAATGCAAATATTGGCAGAATAACTTAAAATTGAGTTAGCTTTAACTCCAATCCACACATAAATGTTTGTTTCACTTCACTGTGTATTCCTGTTTTTTCTTTAGGGTCCTCACCTCCCCCCCAGGATAACGATAAAGATATTTCTCCTGATCCCTCATGGCAAACTCCTCTGGATACTTGGCTTCAATTTCTGCATAGGTCATTTCTTCACAGACCCCCTGAAGGAAGGAAAAACTGGTTACCACTGGTTACCATTTCATCAGAGGGCCAACAACACAACAGGAAGGGAAGGAAAAGCACTGGCTGAGATCAGGGATCCCTTTATGGCATGGAAATTTTAGGTGCTGCACCTGACCCAGCCCTGCCCCTGGTGTGGGTTCCAGGGTGGTTTGAAGAGGCTGGGCTTTGGTTTTATCTCAAAACCAGAAAGGATAACACCCCTGGTGTTTGCCAGGGATGAAAAATGAGCCCTCGCTTCCCCAGCAACCACCCTGCAATTTCCTGACAGAATCAGAGTGGGAGCAGCAACCTTTGCCCAGCCAGGAGGGTGTGACAGATTTCTGGGATGTTCAGTGTTATTTTCCTCCTCCACACCAGCTGGACCTGGCAGCTCTGAACACTCTCAGCCTTGTACCAAACCGCCCCAAACCTCATCCTGGATGGCTGAGGTCCATGATACAAAAACATAGCTATAAACCAACAGAAAACAGCTGGCTTTAGGGCGATTCATTTGGCTTTAAACATTACTTCCCACCTAGAAAAGCTGAGGTTTTCAAGCAGCCTGTCACTCACAGCATCGATCTCGTTGAGGATCTTCCACTGCTCGTACAGCACGCCCAGGGACTCGGCTGTCTGGATTGTCCTCTTCAGCTGGCTCGTCCACACCTTCAGGTCCACGATCTCCTGCTCCTCGATGAACTTCTTCAGCGCCTGGGAAAACTGGGGAGAAAAATTCCAGGGAGGTTAGGAGGGTGATGCCTTGTTGAGCTCCCTAAAAACAGAGGCCAGATAAAATTGAGAGAATAAAAGCAGTTGGATTTACTGAAGGACCTTCAGGTACATTTTGGGCAGACAAAGCCCCCCCAGGGGCTACATCCAAAATGGACAACGGGTCATGGGTTTTCACACTTTTATAAGTTTGGTCCACTTGCATATTGGGGTTAATTGTCAAATTACAGCTTCAGGTCACAAAGTCCCATCGTCCTGGTCTGCTCCCTTCAATTTACCATCGTTTCTGATTTTGGGGTAATGGGAAAGCTCAAGCTGGAAAAGGATTGTTTTGTCTAACCACCCTGCGAAGAGAACTTGAATATGAAGCTCAGAGTCCCCCACCAAGTCAGCAGAGAACCTGAGAAACACGAAAGCTAAATCTTGAAGGCATCCTCTGTATTAGGCAGCCACCCCAAGGCATCAGCCCCAGCTTGCACGGCACAGGCACAGCCCCAGGAGGGGCTGCTGGGCACGTACCTGCTTCCCCCGGGCTGACCCGTACCTGCTTCCCCCGGGCTGACCCGTACCTGCTTCCCCCGGGCTGACCCGTACCTGCTTCCCCCGGGCTGACCCGCACCTGCTTCCCCTGGGCTGACACGCACCTGCTTCCCCCGGGCTGACCCGTACCTGCTTCCCCCGGGCTGACCCGTACCTGCTTCCCCCGGGCTGACCCGTACCTGCTTCCCCCGGGCTGACACGTACCTGCTTCCCCCGGGCTGACACGTACCTGCTTCCCCCGGGCTGACACGCACCTGCTTCCCCCGGGCTGACCCGTACCTGCTTCCCCCGGGCTGACCCGTACCTGCTTCCCCCGGGCTGACTCGTACCTGCTTCCCCCGGGCTGACCCGTACCTGCTTCCCCCGGGCTGACACGTACCTGCTTCCCCCGGGCTGACACGTACCTGCTTCCCCCGGGCTGACAGGCCGGAGTCCCCCCCGATCCTGCCCACGAGGTTGTACTCGCTCTCCCCGTGCCGGCACAGGTAGATGGTGCGAGGCTGCACGTGGATGTTCATCAGGTAATAAACGATTTTACTCTGGATGTAGTCCTGGACTCGGTTGACCAGGAACCGCTGGCCCACATTGATGACTTTAATGAAGGAAAGATCTCTGGAGTCGACATAAAATAAGAATGCCCACATGGATGGTTTTAAAAACGAGGCATGAGCACCTGCGGGTTCACCCAGCTGCTCCTCCTCTAAGAAAGGCAGGACAGGCTCTGAACTGCTGTGCTTAAAAATCCTGTCCTGGGAAGGTGGGGAGGCTCTGGCACAGGGTGGCTGCCCCTGGATCCCTGGCAGTGTCCAAGGCCAGGCTGGACAGGGCTTGGAGCAGCCTGCCATGGTGGAAGGTGTCCTGCCCACGGCTCTTAGGGAAGGGCTTTGAGATCCCTCCCGACCCAAACCATCCTGTGATTCTGCAGCACACAGAGAAAAATCCCTTCAAATCTCACTTGGGAGCTGTGATTCACCTGCACACAGTCACACCTGAGGAGAGCAGAGGTGTTGGAGCCCCAGACAGCAAAGCAGCTCATGTGCCAAGGACAAAGTGCACCTCAGGGATTTGCTTACTTGTCGTTAGCATCCGGGTCCAGAGGCTGGTAGGTGACCTTGTAGCACTCGATCCTCTTCAGGAAATCATCCATCACGTTCTCCCGGTGCCTCTCTGGGTAGTCAGGGCTGGAAACCTTCACCTCCTGCCCAACAGACAGAGTGAGTTAAAGCAGACTCAAGAGGGAACAAAAGCAAGGATGAATAACATTATTCCCCTCTTTCGAAACAAATCCACATTGTTTAACGCTGCCCTGAGGAAAAACCTGCTCCTGGAGAGGAAACAAAGGGCGACTCTTCAGGCTCTGCGGCGCTTGGCCCTGACAAACAGCGCTGGCTCCAAGCTCTGCCTGCCCTCCCTCCCTCTCCAGGACAGCGCCTCAAGGTCACCCATTCCCTGGCTCCATTTGATTTCCACATTCTCACATAACGGCATCTCTGGCTTTTAATAAACCTGCAAATCCCAGCTGCTTATTCTGCAGGTGAAACGTGAGAGGGAGGCGTTTACAGAGCTCCCCGTGAGCTCCCCGAGCCCGTGACCTTGAGTTCCCCCAGCCTGGGAAGGGCAGCACGCACCAGGATATTGGCAGCGATCACCTCTGGATCATCACAGACAGATTCCACGAAAAACACCTGGGGACAAGGCAGGGATGCACATTTCAGAGTCAAAACTCGAGAGCTCCTGCACCGGGGAGCCACAATGTCCCTCAGGGTAGCCACTGCAAATTAAACACACAATTAAAGCACTACCTTGAAAGAGTTTTCCTTGGCAAAATTTAAGATCAGGTCCCGTCGTTCCCGAGTCGTGTTGGTCGCATCAAACACCTGGCAGAAAATGAGGAAGGAGCACTGAGCAAGTTTATCCAAAAACTTTGAAACCTCAGCCCCACATCAGGTCCCCGAACACTCCAGGCAGCTCTGAACTGCCCTGATGTAAAACTATTTTTAGTGCAGAGGATCTTACAGCTATTTGCCCACACTCCTCCAAGAGATAAGACTTCACATCTTCCAGAGCCACCAAGGCACAGCGTCTGCAGGACAGAAATAGGGATGGTCACGGCTAATGGAAAGCATTCCCACAGCAAAGCTTCTGAGCCAGCAGGGAAGGATTCAAACAACTCCCTCCCACCCTTGAACCCTTCTAAGAGCCCCAGAGATCTTGGGGTACCCCCACCTGAGCTTTGTGCCAGCCCCAGACTCCCACACCCATCCCTGGCAGGATCCCTGCACAGGCTGTGCTGTTCCTTCTCCCTTCCACAGGCACTCAGGGTTATTTTCTGCTGCTCACACACACAGCCTGCCAAGACTTCGGTGCCCCCAGCCCTCCACGGACCGTGACAGGGACTCACTTGCGGATTTCCATGGCCTCTTTGTTGTCGTGCCTGAAGAAGTCGTAGGACTTGTAGGACTTCACGGCCTCGCGCCGGTACACCCCTAAATTAAACACTTCACACACGGGAGAGGAGAGCGTGAGAGGAGAGCATTTCACTGGCAGGTGTCACAGCACGGGGCAGGGATGTCCCCACACACACACACACACACACCCCCCACCTTTGGTGGGCACCCCGATCCAGTTGAGGTAGCGGGTGAGCTTTTTGGACATGTAGGTCTTGCCCCGCGCAGGCAGCCCGATCATCACGATCAGCGTCGGGGAGTTGGTCATGTAGGAAGCCCATGCTGCAAAAATAAAACCCCAAACCACCCCAAAACAGCATCAGCGGCGCTGCAGAGCACAAAGCGAGACCCAGCCCAGCGTCATCCCAGCTCCCGGTGGATAAAGCACCTCCGTGCATCTCGCGTTGTGTCCTTGCCCTTCATGAGCTGCTGTGACCACTCCGTGGTCTCCCAGGTGTTTGTGAACGAGGCGGAACGGCAGCACCGCTGCCTAATGGGGCTTTTAGCGTTAAAAGCATTTACCGCCCGGGCAGCAGCCGTCAAGGGCGAACCAAAGATGCTTTTAACAAAACGGTCACGTTCTCTCAGCAAACAGCCCGAGCAAGCTCTGAAAACGCCCGTGGAGAGGCAGATTCGGGGGGAAAGGCACGGGATGGGGATGGATGCAGCACCAGGGAGGCCGCGGGCCAGAGGGACACGGTACCGGCGGGCGGGACAGCCAGGACCGGCAGCGGGACGGGGAGGCGAGGTTCGGGGCAAACGCGCTCAGCCTTATCGCCCTCCCCACATCTCTATAATTTCTTTAAGGACACGGAACGCGCATCCTCCCGCCGGGGCCGGGGGTACTCACAGCACTGCTTCTCGCCTGCCCTGCCCCGCGGGGCCCCGGGGCAGCCCCGCGGCACCGCTGACATGGCTCCGCGCCTCTCCGCGCGCCCCGCGGCATGCAAACCGCGTGCAAATCACATGCAAATGACCGGCGGAGCTCGCACACGGCGGAGCGGGGACGGAAGCCGGGTCCCGGCAACCGCACACGCGGGAAAAGGGGCGCGGCGGGGCGGGAAAACGGGCCCGCGTCACGCGCGCGGGGGCGCGCGCTCTATGCAAACGAGGCCGGGGGGAACCGCGCGCTGTATGCAAATGAGGCCGGGGGGCGGTGGGCGGGGCGAGAGGGGGAGCGGAGCGCGCGCGCCATGCAAATTAGGTCGGCCGGTGATGACAGAGGAGGCGGAGCTCGAGCTTTTATGCAAATCAGATGGGAGGCAATCGCCGGGGAAGGGACGGGACGGGACCTCACGGCGACACCTTGCGTTATGCAAATGAATGAAGATGGATGCATGCAAATTAAGCGGGCGGCGTCGTCCTCTTTATGCAAATGAGACTCCCGGAGGGTTGTACCGATGGCACGCGCGCGGCGTCCGGCTCTATGCAAATGAACCGCGAGCTATGCAAATGAGAGGGCGCTCCGATTGGCCGCCCGCTGGGGGCGAGGCGCGGCGAGTTCTCGCGAGAGCGGTGGGGAGGGGGGCGCGGGCCGGAAGCGGAAGCGGCGGCGGCCGGTGCGGCGGCGGCCCCAGGATGCTGCGGCTGCGCTGCAAGGCCCGGAGCGGCTCGCACGCGCTGCCGGGGCTGTCGCCGCACTCCCGCCTCCGCGACATGCAGGCCGCGCTCGCCGCGCTCACCGGAGTGCCCGCGCCCGCGCAGCGCCTCCTGCACGGCTTCCCGCCGCGCAGCCTCGACCTCAGCGACGGCGAGAGGCGGCTCGGCGAGCTCGGCATCCACTCGGGTGAGGGCCCCGCGGGGAGGAGGGCGGGGGCGGCGCTTTGTGGGTTCTGCCGCCCCGCCGGCCGCAATTATGTTAATTAAAGAGGCCGTGGCGCACACGCCCCTCATCAAGCGGCGGTCGGGCCGGTTCCTGCTCCCGGGGGAGGTGTCAGCACCCGGCTCGGTGCCGGTGGTGCTTTGGCTACGTCCCGGGCGTCCGGAGGGAGAAGCGCGCGGGGCTGGAGGGGCCGGGGACCGGGCCACGCCAGGTGAGTCCCGCGGGGACCGTTGCGGTGCCACCGGCTGTTGCTGAGGCTGTTTCCCAGCAGGACACCGAGCTGCGGGAAACGGGCGGAGCTGTCCGTGGTCAGGTTGGGTTTGGAGCAGCCTGGGCTAGCAGCTTTGGCAAGGGTGGGAATGGGTGGTGTTTAAAACCCCAGATCGTTCCACGATTCTCTTCTGTGATCCTCAGCAATGACAGCACAGCCACGTTGTTGTGTTTAAGGAGCAGCAGCAGCTTGAGGTCCCCCCTTTATGTCCCTCTGACCTGTCCCTCCTCCTGTCTGGCAGGTGACACTCTCATAGTGGAAGAAGACACATCCAAACCCGAGCCTGGGTCGCCCGTGGTCGCCAAAAAAGCAATGTCCCACCCTGTCAGGGAAGCCGTGCCCGTGCTGGCCAGGAGGGTGGTGCCAGCAGACAATTCCTGCCTGTTCACCAGCGTGTCCTACGTGGTGGAGGGCGGCGTGTACGACCCCGGCTGCGCCCCCGAAATGCGCAACCTCATTGCCCAGATCGTGGCCAGCGACCCCGAGTCCTACTGCGAGGCGGTGCTGGGCAAAACCAACAGGGAATACTGTGACTGGATCCGCAGGGAGGAGACCTGGGGAGGAGCCATCGAGGTGTCCATCCTGTCCAAGTTCTACCAGTGCGAGATCTGCGTGGTGGACACGCAGACCGTGCGCATCGACCGCTTCGGGGAGGACGCGGGCTACAGCAAGCGCGTGCTGCTCATCTACGACGGGATCCACTACGACCCCCTGGAGCGCCGCGTGCCCGGCTCGGACGTTCCCCCCCAGACGATTTTTCCCAGCAGCGATGACGTGGTGCTGGCGCAGGCTCTGGAGCTGGCGGATGAGGCGCGCAGGAAGAGGCAGTTCACGGATGTGAATCGCTTCGCCCTGCGCTGCATGGTGTGCCAGAAGGGACTGACGGGACAGCTGGAGGCCAGGGAGCACGCCAAGGAGACTGGACACGCCAACTTCGGGGAGGTGTGAGCTCAGCACGAGGAGGGTGCCATCGACTACCTCACCGCTCCGGAATCAAATTCTGGAGTCTCAGATAAGCTGTTTGTAATCATAAAATTCCGTTCACAGAGCTTGAAAAGCGAATTAACTTAATGGTGGCCAACGCACAGGATTGGGAATAGGGGATTGGGAATAAGGATGGCACTTGGGCAGGTGGTGGACGGTGGCAGACACACCTTGATTTCATCACCTTCTGTGTGTGTGTGTGTGTTTGTGTGAGATCTGGGCAGACAGACAGAGCCAGGCTCGTCCAACACTGGTGTAAAATCCACCTCGGAGGTGCTGAATGTACATTTTCAGGGTAATTCAATTAATCCGAGGCTTTGGGAAACACACGTATCAGCATCATTTACACTGAGAAAAGGGAAAAAAACAACCCCCAACACTGAGAATTAGGCTCTGCACACATGAGTAGCTCTCAAAGGGGAAGCTGCTCTTGTGGTGCATGATTTATAATGGAAATATCAAGTCCAATATCAAAATACAATTTGTGGTGAAAAGAGGGTCTCTGAGCTGCCCTGTACCATCAGGAATAAACTGTGTAGTTTGTGTGCCGAGAACTTTAGGGAAAGCAATGGCCTCTAAGCTTTAAGGTAGCCTTTAAATTAATGAGTAGATGGATAAGTGTTGAATAAAACTTATTAATCCTCCCTAGGTAGTTTTTAGTTGCTTGAAAAATAACTCTCAGCCCCCTGGTGTTTACACTGCATCAGAGCATAAGCATGTTTCCTGGAATAGTTGGGATTCTTCTTCATAATAGCATTTGAAATTCCTGCAAGAGGGAAGTGAGTAGTTAGGGAAGTGACTTAATTTGCATCTGTTAAATACATTGAATATTTTACTTGAGTAGAGCCAATCACGGCCATGGTGTTACTGAGCTGTTCCAGTTTCCAGATACTGTAAATGAGCACTTTAAGGTTGAGTTCTCACTCTTTGCTGGTAAAAAGTTTTGCCCTCTGAAGGCCAGAGCCACAAGGGAGGCTTGAAATTCCATCTGCTTTCTGCCTTAATGTGTTTGGTTTGTCACCAGTGACTGTGGAGTATCAACACTTTCATTGTGATAATGAAGGGTGCAGCTGAATAGTCAGAACAAAATAAGCTGGGGAAAGTGCCCCACTCCTTGGACTGTTCAGAATCAGGGAAGGTGAAATTGGTGTAATTGGAATATCTTACCTCACAGTGGGGTTGTGAAGTTTAACAGCCAAGTGCTTTTGAGGGCTTTTAAAAGGTGCTGTAAAGGTGCATATTACTGAAGGGGATTTATGTTGTTTTTTTTTTTTTCTTTTGAAATGCCTTGTTTCTTGAATTTTAAAATATCCTTTGCCTGCCATTCTTCTGTTCCTGTTTTGAGTGACCTTCTTTGCACTTTTAGACTGGGGAACAAGAACATGCATCTTCGGACTGAGGCAGAAATAAACCCACTTTCCACGTGGAACCTAAAACCCAGTTTGAAAGGCCTCTGTTCCCTCAGGCACCTGACCAAACTGGTGCAGCCACACCACCTTTTCTGCAAAAATCCTATTTCGAGTTCTCAGCAGAGGCTCCCAGTTGGATCTTGAAATACAGGAGGGTTTTACTGAAGAAAGAACATAATTACAAAAGTGCTTTGCTGACTTAAGGCATGAATAATTAAACAGCCTAGACTCACCCAGAGCACTATGGACCAGGTTTGTTTTTAGTTCAGTATTAAAACACACATTAGCACTGTTGGGAGTTCCCTATAGAAAGCCACTTAGCTTCCAGTGTTAAACCCTGCTCTGCTTGTAGCCTGTCATTAGGAAAAGAAAATAAAACCCCCGAAAAACCCAACATTAAACCCAGCCCTGTAGAAGCTGATGCTTAAAAACCTCCAGAAATACCTGCCAGTTCAAAGGAACTGAAGATTACACTGTGTTAGAACTACTTGAGCTGAAATACTGGCTAGGAAGGAGACCAAGAGACTGGCAAGCCCCAGGTGTGCTCTCAGCTTTCCCAGGGGAGCAGGGACGTGCCTGGGCCAAGGAGCTGCTCCTCCCCCTTTGCCATCTGTCCCATGGACACAATACCTACCTCACAGAGGTGCCCCACGTGTCTTTGGGTGTCTTTGAAACACAAGTGCAAGATCCGTATTTATTTTCTGCCTTGACTTTGGGGAGCAACCCTTAGATTTTAGCTTTGTGTTCTGGATGGATTTCTCCAAGTGTATAAAGCTTTTTTTTTTTTTTTTTTTTTTTTTGGTCTTTTCCCTGGTATTTCTCAGTTTCAGTATTTGAAAAATGAGCTTTATTTAATCCAGAGTGTTGAGCTGTGCTAGATCATGTTTGCACTGGGAACCTGCTAACAGAGAATCAGTTCCATTGGAGGGAGATGTGTCACTGTCACTGCTTGGATGTTTTCTTTTGTTGCCTAGAAAATAAAATCTCTTTGGTTAAAAAAATAAAACACCTGTAATTCGTGGTTGTAAAGGTTGGTATTGTTATAGGCCGACAAAGAAGAAGTCCTTGGTACTGACTACAAGAAAAATTTCTCCTTTTTCTCCTAAACTTACCCAAACAAAAAGCTATCTCCATTATTTAAAATGTAAAGTTTGGATAGATTTAAAGTACAACTCATTTTCTTTTTAAAAATTACTGTTAGGGTGGTTTTAGTACTTTTAAACTAGGATTTTCCTACCCTTAATGACACAGTCAGGGAATTATCCCAGAAATGGCATTCTTCTAGTGGTGGGATGAGCTCTGAATATCAGAATGGGATGAGATGAGCTTTAAGGTCCTTTTCAAGCCAAACCACTCTGGGATTCTGTGAACATATGATACCTGAGATATCAGGACTCAGCTCTAAAGAGACCTTTACATCCCTCCAGACTCTTTTATGCATTGAAATACATAAATTATTAAGTAGACTTCACAAATATTTGTCTCCAGTATTACACAGATCTACTCCATGGATGCAAAAGACCAAAAGAGCAGTCTGGGGAGAAAATCAGCAGTAACAGGAATTTCTGAAGGACAAACCTAAATCTGGAGTTGTGAGTGAGCTCCTATCAAAAGAGCACTGAGAAAAGGAACATCTTGTTCCCTGGTCCATCTGGAACCAGCACCTTTCCCTGGGCACAGTCCCAGCAGGGACCACTGTGACACTTTGGGGACAGTCTCCTGCAGCCATCCTGGAGACCTGGAGAATATCCCAGCTCTGCAACTGGGATCTTTTCTGGGACAACCAAAAACTGCCCAGTGGTGTGTTTGCCCTTCTTTTGGGAGGGGATGGGGCTGAATGAGGAGAGAGCAGAAGTTCTCCAGGTCTCTGGAGCACAGAGCCTGGAGCTGGGGGAGTTGTGAGCAATCAGACTGACACACGAGTGCTGAATCATCTGTGCTTGGCTGATTTCACTGCAGAACCCACCCATGGGCCAGCCCCGGGAACCTCTCCCTGCCAGGGAAACTCTCCAGAAGAGGAACTAAAAGTTGTCAGCTTGCTGTTTGGAAAATTGCAGCTGCCATGCAATTAAATGTCTGCCTGCATTTTAAATCAAACTTTGCATCCAGCTTTAAAACTGCCGTCAGGTTTGTTCCAAATAAAATTCCTCCAAACTGGGTGAAATCACTCGTGCTGTTTCAGCTGTCTGAGCACCAAATGCTCCCTGAAACAGGAATACAATGGAGGAATTAACAAAATCAAGTTGTCCAAGATCGCAGTGCCCATGCCTGTTATTTTTAATTAAAGTCAGGAGGAAAATGTTGGGGAACTATTAAAGCTTGAGAGCTGCCTTCTCGCTTTCGGTGTTATTGGCAAGCAGGCTGGGAACACCTCACCTCCCTTTTCTGGCTCTTTTCTGTAAAACGGAGATAACAAATAGAGCTCCTTGGCCATAGGGAGGATTAATGAGTGCTGTAAACAGGAGGCATTAACTACGTGCTCTTTTCCATAACTGATTTGTCAGCACCCAGCCTGTGCCTGCAATTTGGGCGAAGGAAAGTGCCCAAAAGTCCCACAGAGTCAAATAAATGTCCTTACCTTGACAGGAATTTTATCAGTGACGCGGTGTGGATGCTTTTCCTTCAGGGCCAGGCTTGAGTCACTTGTGCCCTCGTGTTTAGGAACAGGGTGAGGCTCAGCAGGGCTCTGAAGCTGCCAAAGTCCTTCCAGGGCACTGGGGAGTTTTCTCTGCATCATTTGACTCCTCACATAGCCTTCGTGCCATCTATGTGAAATCACACCTTATTTTGGGTTGGAGCTATTTATATAAGTTGGAGGGAGAGGAATGTGGAAAAAGAACAGGTTCTTTCTGGGCTCCTGATTCAGAGGAGCTCGAGATTTCTCCTAATGGGTGGTGACACTTTCCTGCCGCACACGGGGCTGCAGGCAGCCAGCTCTGCCTGTTTGACTGCCCAGATCGGAGCCCTGCAGGACGCCCCTGCCCCGTTCTGCTGCTCGCTCACACCCTGCTGGCAGTGCAATAACAAAACAGCCCCGGCTTTGATTTCCTCCCTCTCTCAGAGCAGCCTCAGCACCGGGCACAACCCAAAAAAACCCCGCGCATCTCGAATGCTTCCGCTTCAAATCAAAATTGTTGGTTAATTTAAGATCAAACCCACTTCATAAACTAATATCACATTTAAACTCTGTTGATGCTGTGCCATCCAGCACAACTCCTGAAGCACTGGCACCAATCCTGCCCTCAATTCCCCATTGTCACAACGCTCCAGAGCTCCAGATCTGCTGCATCCCCATCCCTCACTGCTGCAGGCCAGTGGGAGAGCAGGAGGGGCTGGGACTGTCAGCAGCCTCTGCTTTCTTGATTTGCTCTCCAGCACACATTCCCTTCTGGAACAGCACTTGGCTGGGCTCAGCATTACCAGTGGGAGCTCATCTGCTCTCCCTCCATCTTCCCGTGGCTTTAATTAGCTGTTGTTTCCACTTCCCCCTTATCTGGAGCAGGGAACATGTGTGGCAACACAGCCTTTTGCTAAAAATACAAATTAAAGAAAAATTTTTAACTAAATCATTGGAGCGTGGAAATGCGTATGAATCTGGCAGCTGTGTCAGCCCTGGAAATTTCCTGCAGGGTGTTTGGAGATTTGCAGATTTGCAGTGAGCAGCACCTTGTCAAGCAGGTACAAGTCCATGCTGTGTGTGGGGAATGGCCAAAGCATTGTTCAGCAGCAGGAAAAGCTCTGATTTTAATATCAGAGCCCAAAGAGTGAGAAGGAGGCTCTGCTGTTCCCTGCCTGCCCCTGCAGCAGCACCCGGGCTGGGGGTCGGTGTCACCCCGCACAGGGTGGGGACATCTGGGACCCTCTGTGGAGGAGGCAGCAGAGGTGGCATCCACAGCTCTGAGCAGGAGATGCCGCTGGAGAAATGCCTCAGCAGAGCTTCTGAGAAGGTGTCAGTGTGAAGATGAGTCTGATGGGCATCTCTGGGGGGGGGCTTTAGCTTTCACCAGAGCTCCAGGAACTGACCTCAGGCTGCCTGGGGAAGGAGTCCCCAGCACTAGGAAGGAGCTTGCAGAAGGTTTTGGTGCCCACAGGGAATGGTGCCAAGTGGGGCAAAAGCAGCTGCAGGTCAGGACAGGCAGACTTGGAGCTGCACAGACCTGGGCACCCCGTCCTGCAGCACGTAAATAAATCTGTGCTGAAGCTCCAAAACCCTTTCTGCCTGTCTTCACAACCTCCTTCCTTTGCAGGCAGCAAACTTTTGGCCTCTGGGAAGCTGTGGTGAGATGCAAGTACCAACCTGCCCCAGCCCTGGCTGTTTTCAGAGCTGAGCAGGAACCAGCTCCCAGCTCGAGCTGTGGCATCCCTGCACAAACCGGGAACCAGCTCCCAGCTCGAGCTGTGGCATCCCTGCACAAACCGGGAACCAGCTCCCAGCTCGAGCTGTGGCATCCCTGCACAAACCAGGAACCAGCTCCCAGCTCGAGCTGTGGCATCCCTGCACAAACTGGGAACCAGCTCCCAGCTCGAGCTGTGGCATCCCTGCACAAACTGGGAACCAGCTCCCAGCTCGAGCTGTGGCATCCCTGCACAAACCAGGAACCAGCTCCCAGCTCGAGCTGTGGCATCCCTGCACAAACTGGGAACCAGCTCCCAGCTCGAGCTGTGGCATCCCTGCACACACCACCTGAGAGCAGAAATCTGCTGTGGGTGACGCTGCTGGGTGCGAACGCCCAGCCAGGAACGTAATTATTGTGTGTGGGGCTCGGGTCAGGGCTCAGCTCGGTGCTCTGCTGTCAGCCAGCAGCTATGCAGCAGAACAGGATGTCGGATTAAGGAGTCCCCGGCCAAAGCCGTGCCCAGGACAGCAGAGGACAGCAGGGAAGTGGAGGAGCTGGGTGGCAGCGAGCAGAGCTCCCGGGCGCTGCCAGCTCAGAGCGGGTGCTGGCAGAGCAGCAGCCACGACCCAGCCTCTCTGTTTGAGGGTTTGAGGGGCTCAGCCACGCCGGGAGCCAGCCTGGAGCAGCAGGGAAGGTGCCTCGCAGGGCTGCAGGATGAACTGAACTCGCCCTGGCTGCAGGTGAGGGGCCAGGGATCGATCACCTGTCAGGACGTACCTGCAGAGCACCCACCTGGGCAGCACAGAGCCTTATCTGCAGCGGGGAGCGGAGTTAATGTGTAACCCAGCTGTGTTTGGTTAGCCCAGAAAAGCAAAGAAGTCCTGGGATAGGCACGGCCGGGACAAGGAGTTGGGCAGCACGGAACGACGGACGGCCTGGTAAAACACCAAAACTGATTAATAATAATTCCTGTTCCTGCTTGTCCTTTGCTCTCTTGTGCTTTTCCTGCTGGGGGGGCTGTGGTGAGGGGCTGGGGGGCTCTCTGTACCTGCAGGGCTCTGCTTTGGAAGGGTGAAATGTGGTGGGGGATTCGCCAGCGAAGCTGGACGAGGTGGTTTAAGAGTGGTGGGAGGAAAGCTGGGGAAAGCTGTGCTGGGGACAGCAAACAGCTCAGGCAGCTGCTGGGTGCTTCCTTTGCCTGCTGAGATAGGAGGAAATTCAGATCTGCCCCCGACCCCTTTCCCCCTGAGCTGGGATCCATCCCCTGGGCTGTCAGAGCTGGGACGGTGCCTGCGAATGGGGGTTTGCTTTGGGTTGTGTTTGGGACAAAGCCCTTTCCCAGGCACGAGGGGTCCGACTGCTTGGCCCCAGACACCAAAACCGAGCTCTTCTAACCCGGGATGAAGAGCTCGGAGTGGTGCTGGCTGAAAGAAAGTAGCCTCTTCTCTAAAGCAATTAGCATTAATTGCTACCCGGCAGCTCTTTGATGGCTTTTAAAGGACAGTTATGGCAACGGCCACAAGAGCTGAGGGACCTGGCCTTTGGGTTTGGATAAAAAATAGCTTCTTCCAAATTTGTTTTTAGTTGGGGAAGAGAGCTTCACCACTGAAACCCAGCTATAAAGCAGCTTTTTGAGTACCATTAAATCAAGCTCTCAGTCTCGTTTTTAGTTTGTGGCTGTTACTCACCACAAAGAAGGAACTAAAATCCTTCTGAATCATTAAAACTGGGGGTTTCAACACTGATTTTTCCCCTTTCCCGAGCTGGATGAGTGTGCTGGAGCTATAATCACATCAGAGAACTAATGGGCAGGAAAAGGAACTTCTTGTTTTGGAGCAGATCCTCCGCAGTGCCCGGCGGGCTCGGGCTGAACTTTGCCTGCCATGAGCTGGGGCTCGGTGGGTGCCAAAACCTCGGCAGCTCCTTGAGGTCCCTGCAAATGCTGTTTGAATGAGAGAAAATTATCTTTTTAATGGACTGGTGGTAGGGGGGATCCTCATGGAGAAAATGCCTCCCTGCTGGCCCCAGCCAGCTGCACACTCAAGTTCCAGCAAGGCTTTCACTTCCCCAGGAGGGTTTTGCTGTCTGAAATTTGGGAGGGAGGCAGCCAGGAGCAGCACAACCACCATAGTCAAGCCTCCTGCTACTTAGGAGTCGATGCAAATCTATAAATCTGTATCTCTAGTTTTGATGTAACTATAAATTTCACATTCTGGATGATCCAGTGCACAGCAAAACCTTGCAGAAGCATAAAGTCCCCCCTAAAACTCAGGTCTGCTTCCCCACAGATCAAATCCCTGGCTGTGAGCAGATCTGAGTTCAAAGAATCCAGGGAACTTCTGTTCCAAAGCCACCACTTACTGCAGCGTCACTTAAGCAGTAAATAATGCAAAGCTGAGACTGAAATATTAAACTCCTCCTGCATGGAAGGATTAGATCTGTCAGGGCGTGGGTGTTGAAATCTGATTTTTGTGGAGTATTCCAATTACAAAGGAATTCTTTCAGGGTCTAACGCTCTGAACAAGCAGCCAGTTCTGCTCACTTATCTCTGGATCTAATTCCCTGATCCTGCTACCAGGAAAAAAAAAAAAAAAAGCAGCAGTGTGTTCCTGCCTGCAGGTTACAGCACAAAGGGCTCCTCTGTCTGCCGAGGAGCAAATCCTCTGGTGTGGGTCTGTGAGTCTTGGAGTTTGTTTTGCTGCTCCCTCTTGCCCCCACAACCCGATTCCCTCCCCAGGAATGGTGGTGCATGTGCAGGAGACTGATTGGTGGTGCCAGGGAATTTTAGGATCTGGGTGTTTCGCATCCGTCAGTAATGACACCTTCTGTGGGTGAGCTGAGCAGAGCTCTGTGCAGGGATAACTGTCCCTGTGCCAGCCTGCCCCTGTGCCAGTGCTGGAAACCCAAATCCAGAGTGTTTGTCGGGCAGCTGCTGCCACACTGGGGTCCCACTGGTCACGGGAGGTCTGGGCTGCACCAGGGGGACACTGCTGTGGGCAGAGGGGACATTGGGGTGCTGCCTGAACCCCCTCTGGGCACAGCCTCAGCCTGCCCCGCTCCCCACAGGCTGTGCCAAACACACCCAGGCGTGCCCCAAAAGGCTGGGGACGCCTCCCTGGGGACACGTCCCCAGGGTCCCCAAGGAAGGGTGGCAGAGGCAGCTCCTTGCCAGGAGGAAGCTCCTGACAGAGCGAGGATGTGAGTAACCAGCAGCGTTTTGGGCCAGAACGTTCACAGGTTCAAGCTGCAGGGCTGGCACAGGGTGTGGCAGAGGAAAGAGGTGCCATGAGTCAGGGCTGGGGCTGGGGCTGGGGTTTCTGAGCCTCTCTGAGGCTCAGCTGGGCTCACAGCTTTTTTCTTGTGCCTTATCCACCCCTGCGAGGTGATCAGAGAGCCACCAACACCAGCTGGCTGTGCAGAGGTGACCCTGTTTCCAGTTATTTTGAGGAAGACTTCAAGGCTGATTTTTAAAAGCCCAGCTGTGCTTTCTCCTGGAGACAGCAGCCTAAGATGGGGAACAATTCCTCCATCCAGCAGCATCAGAGCCTGCCTGTCCTCCTTCCCAGCGTGCTCATGTCACCCCAGGAGGAATCTCACAACTTAATGCTTCTCCTTTCTCCTGCTGCAGCCTGGATATTGCCCCGTGCCAGCCTCCAGGGCAGCCCGTGTTATGCCTAGGAAGGAGCTGGGGATGGCTGGCTGCAACTCTGGCAGCTGTGACAGCATGGCCAGCACAGCCTCCAACCATTCACAGCGGGTGAGTAACCCCGGGCTGCCCAGCCCAACCGGCCCCTCTGAGCTGGAGAAGGATCTGGGACAGATCCCAGCTCAAATCCGTTCTCCATCGGTGCTTTGGAGGCAGCTGGAGGCCCTGAGACAGCAGCAGGACCAGATGAATTCCTGCCCCAGAGCACTCCCAGCCCTGTCCTGCCACGTTTCTGCTGCTGCTGCTGCTTCAGGGGCTGCTCTGGGCCAGCACAGATCCCTGCAGAGGCTCCTGTGCTACTGGGGTCACACCAGTTGGGTAACTGGGTCACGCTGGCTGCAGGCAGGGTGGCTTCACCTGCAGGGGACAGCGAGCTGAGCTCCTCCTGGAGCTCTGGCACCAGGTGAGTTCCCCAGTGAAGGCAGGGATGGGTTTGCACCGTGGGTGTAGCCGTGTCATTTTTCACTCTCTGTCCATTAAAGCTTGTTTGTCTCCCAACGCCGATTCCGAGATTGATGGGCTAATTGCATCCTGCCCGGCTTGGAGCTTAATTGATACGTGTGAGAGCAGCGCTCAGCCCTGGCAGCTTCTCCATTTGATGCGTTGCAAACCAGAACCAAACCCTCTGAGTTTAATGGGCATGGAAGAACTGGTTGTGATCCTGCACGGTGGAAGATTTGGATAAGGTGTCTCTGCAAAACAACTCCACCTGGCATCATTCCTGCCCCGTGCTTGTTGATCTGATGCACGTTTCGTCCTGTCCTGAGCTTCGTTTTGGTCAGGACAGATTGCAGGAATCACCTGGATATCTGATATTGCAATAACACATCTCCTGGTGCTCAAAACACAGCAAAAAATAAACAACTCTTGCTCAGGTGTGATTGGGAGAACAAGGAGAGTTCATCACCTGCACAGAAACCTGCAGTATTTATTTTGTTTCCTAAGATTAAGCATTGCTGAGCAGTGCAGGTGTCTGTACCTAGAGATTTGTTACCCATCTGCTCACATTTCAATGTAAAGAGCTAAATGTTAGAGGTCGAGTTCCCAAGTTCAGAATAATCCACCTTCTGACCCACCAAGCAGGGTAATATAAAAAAGGCTTTAAGTACATATATCTATATATTTCTTATTTTTAGAAGAGGTTGTCTAGTTTTCTGTAGCTGTAAATACTCATTATTGAACAGCCACTAGCCAAGCAGCTGTGGCTCTCTAAACTACTTGGACATTAAATAGAAATATATAAAATATTAAAATAATATATTCAAATATATAGAATACCGATATAGATACAAAGTTAAAAATATAAATTTATATAAAGTCACGGAAATACATGTAGTATAAAGTAAATATTTCTAGTATATAGTATATATACTATATACTATATACTATATATACTATATTTATATATGATATATAGTATATACTAGATATTTATATTTATATTTATATTTATATTTATATTTATATTTATATTTATATTTATATTTATATTTATATTTATATTTATATTTATATTTATATTTATATTTATAGTATGAAGCAAACCTCTCTTTCTTACCTGCTTTACCTCATTTTTTCCAGAGTGACAACAGCTATGACTATTTATCTGTGGAGGAGAAGGAGTGTTTGATGTTCCTGGAGGAAACCATTGGTTCCCTGGATGCAGAGGGGGACAGTGGGGTCTCCACAGATGACACCGACTCTGGGGAGCCCCCGAATCCCAGGAAGGGCCCCATGCCCCGGGGTGAGCTGGAAACTCTTCTGCATATAAGATTTTAATATAAGATTAAAGCAATATAAAAATCTATTTCTTTCTTTCCCCAAGATAGTTTCATGCAGGCTTTATTCTCACGTACAGATACCTACAACACATGTCCTAGCTAGACACGAATATTTTACAAAGTTTACTGACACCACAACTCAGTGGCTTTGAAATTCTGCAGTATATAAATAACTTGCAGCTCTCCTGCTCGGTGTCATTAATCACACGGATTAACGAGGCTTTGTCAGGCCCACATTTCCCCAGCCGTGATGGACCAGAGGAGCCAGGGCAGCCCTGGCTGCCTGTCCTGAGCCGTGCCTGAAGGGGTGAGGGCTGTTCTTGTCCACGTGCAGTGAGTGACTTCAACTCCTCTCTTCCCAGATGTGGGGAACAGGACTCCCCCTCCTCAGCAGCGTGGGGCTGAACGGAGCAGGGGTCAGAGCCCCTCTGCCTCCCGCAGCTCAGCTCCAAGCCCGGCTTGTCCCAGCCTGCCGAGGAGCAGCCCTGCAGCCAACGGAGCTTCTGGCAGCACAGCAAGTGTCCACGCAGTGCCAGCAGCAAAACCCGCGCACGAGGTGCCCAAGGAGGGCAGGCTGGACCGGGGCAGCGCAGGAAGCCACACGAAGCCGGTGACGATCCAACCTCCGGACCCCTTCCAGGATGACCTGGAGTGGTCACGCGGCCATCGCTCAGATGCCAAGGAGACCAAGATTCGGACTTTGTGGGGCCACGCTGAGAAATCCATCCTGGAAGAGGCTCCTCAGGACCCCGATGCTAAACGTGGGCCTCCGACTGCCCCCAAACCACGGAAATTGCCACCAAACATCATCCTGAAAACCAGCAGGAACAGCGCCGTGCCGCTGGCCACCGAGCACAGCCAGAAGGTGAAAGCAGCACCTCCACCCCCAGGCACCCCTCAGCCCAGCCCTGGCAGCGACAGCCAAGGACCCAGGGAGAAGGAGAAAGCCCGAAGGGAGGCCCTGGAGAAGCTGGGACTGCCCCAGGACGGGAGGGAGCCCGGCACCCACCTCCATCCCCACCCCAGGGAGATCCCTGGGCAGCCTGGCGGGATCTCCATGCCAGGGATCCGGCACATGGCCTTCAAATCCAACACCCTGGAGCGCTCTGGGGTGGGGCTGGGCAGCTCCATGGGCAGCACCAAGGAGCAGAACTCCAGGAGCAGCAGCAGCTCCCTGGGCAAGATGTCCTTCATGGAGCGCCTGGCCCCCGGATTCCTGCGCGGCAGCCGCCCCCGGCCCGCGGCCCTCGGGGCTGGGAAGGACTTTGCTGGCCTGAAGGAGCAGGAGGAGCAGGACAAAAGCACCAAGAGGAGATCCCACCCTCTGCCCAGCTTCCCCAGGCTGCCCCGCTCTGCTGTGAGCGTGAAGATCTCCCCAAAGGGCGCGGCCGACGAGAACAGGCGCGAGGCGCTCAAGAAGTTGGGGCTGCTGAAGGAATAGCTGGTGGAAAATGGGGATTTTTCACCCCAAATCTAGCAACCTGCGCCGCCTGGCCTCGGGCAGGAGCATCTGCTGCCATCTCCTGCCCCAGTGCCTCGGGAGAGGTGTTGGGAGCTTCACACCAAATAAAGGAACGCGGCGTGTGCGGAGTATGTTGTATATAGCGGATGTATATGAGCTATTTATACAAAGATCCCTCAGCACGGATGGGGTGTGTTCTCCTGCAAGGGCTTTAATGCATCTGGGGATTCATCAAAACAGGGAAGCCGTGGAATTAAGGGTTTGGCTCATTTTTGGAGGGGTTTCCTGTGGATAAAATGTCTCTGGGAAGAACTGCTGGACTTTGCTGCTCCTTTAGGACTATTTTGGGGTTTTTTTTTTATTAATTTTATCACAGCCTCTGAGATCTGAACACTCACCTGCCACATGAAAATGCCTCCCAAAAGCACCACTGCCTGCTGGGGGGGGTCTGGAGGGCTGCACAGACCTACACTGCCTCCCCTGCCACACTCTGCTCTCCCACCCAGCCCTGAGCACCTGGATCCAGCACCTGGCAGAGGCTTGAACTGCAGGAACTGAAGCTGAGGAGGCCAGAGGCTGTGCTGTTGTCAGATCCAGCATGGGGCAGACGCAAGGCTGGGACAGCTCCAACTGCTCCCTCCCAAGCTGTGCTGGTACCTCTCAGGGCCACTGATGCTGCTCACCTTGGGGAACAGAGGTGGTCGATGTCCCTAATAAACCTGTGTGAGGTCAGAAAGGGCCGTGTGGTGCAGATTTATGTCACAGTCGGGGAAATCCTAATAGTGGGGCTTAAAACAAAGAGTTCTGAGACAAAGGATGATCCAGGTCAGGTTCTTCTCCTGCTCCTGCTCCTGCTCCTGCTCCTGCAGGGAGCCAGGCCACCTCAGCTCCACCTGGAGCACTTGCAAGTGCCTTCCTGCAACCCAGCTGCTCCTTCTGCCTCCTGCTGCTGGAGAGTTTTCCTGATGTACAGGTTTGCATCAGGCTGGCCAGCCCCAGAATAATTCAATTAACTGCTCAGCTACCAGCCAGCCTTTCCCTGCTTGTTCCCTGCATCAGTGCCTCACATTCCTTGGATTCTTTCTGTGGGTCAGCACCGTCCCTGCCTTGTGCACACCCTTCCTGTGGTGCAGTTCTTTAGGAGGATCTCCTCCCCTTCTGTCCATGAAGAGCAGCTCCAGTGATGTTTGGAGAGGGATTGAAAGCCTGGCTGTGGCTTGTGTCAGCCTGAGCTTTTTTGGTATTCACAGAGTGTCTTGGGAAGGTGCTGCTGCTGCAAGGTCAGGGATGGAAAGGATTGAGTGCAGCTTAGTGCTGCAAGCAGTTAATTAACATCAGTAAATGGTTTAGTGCAATTGGCTCCACGGGTCAGCCCCCCCTCTCTAAAGAAAGTCTGCATTCGTTTGAGAATTAATTCACCTGTAAGGAGCAAAGGCTCTCGCTTTGTCATCATCACAAAATCATGGAATGGTTTGGGTTGGAAGGGGCCTTAAATCTCATCCAGCTTCCCCCTGCTTCCACTATCCCAGCTTGCTCCAAGTCTGGGTGGGGACAAAGCAGCACAAGCAAAATCAACCCCCAGGTCCAGCCAGAGCCCAGCAGAACTCCTGCGCTCTTCTCTGGGGACCCCTGAAATCAAAATCAGACTTCATACTCTGGCAGGGACTGGAATGAGATGAGCTTTAAGGTCCCTTCTGACCCAAACCATTCTAGTATTCTGTGAATCTAATTCTGGGCATATTTAACTTGATTTGTGCCTGGAAGGCAAAATCCCAGCAGAACTCAGACACAAAACAGGCAAGAAGAGAGATCACAGCCTTGCAGAAGCAGCAAGTCTCAGAAGAGTTGGTAAATGTACCCTCAGTGTCTTCATGCAGATCATCCAGACTGAGTTTATGTGTTAGCAATGTTTAAAACAACAAAGAAAACACCCAGCTTTGCATTTTGCAGAGAATATTCATCTGATTCCCAACTATCAGTCCCACCTGGCTCAGACATGTCATTTCCATGTCTACATCAGCCTGTCAAGACCTCCTGTCTCAATTCAAAACATCCTTGTGCACATCTTGCACTGCAAAGATCAAATTCGGGAGCAGTGGCTGGTGGGATGCTGGCAGTGTCAGGGACCGTCAGCTGCACAGCAGAAATAATTCATGGTAATCACAGCTCTTGTGCCTTGGGGCTGAGAGGTGGGGAAGGAGGTTTGGATGCTGCTGAAGCAAGCTGGCAAACACCAAAGCTGGGCTCCAGGATCGAGCTGGGCTCTCTCCAGCCCAGTGGAAGATGCTGGAGGATGTCTGAGGCTCTTGAAGCACGTTCCAGCAGGCTTTGGGCAATAACCAGGAGCTGAGGCTCTGCCCTTTCCCTGCTCGCAAGGAGACAAGGGCCCTCTCCAACCCCACCATGCCTTTTTTTCTCTTCTTTATTTTTTCTCCCCCCTGTTCTTTCTAATGGAATTGAAAATTAAAAAAGACCCAACCTTGTCACTGCAGCTCCCACCCATGCTTGGCCCCACAGAACCAACAACCCACAAAGAGGAGCTCCCCAGGGGCACTCCAGCCTTTTACTGCTGTGTTAAAACAATCAGGGTTTATTGGTTTGGGTTTTGCTTTCATCTATTTGCCAGGGATGTAAATTTACCTGATAATATCTGAAACCGGAACGAGACCTGGTGTTCCTCGTTCCTGCTCTTGAATCCCAGTGGGTTTGGGATCACCCTGGTAGGGCTGATGGGGTGAGGATCTCCACTTCCCCGAGATCTCAGCTGTTTTCTTCCAAACACCCTTGGATTTGGAAGTCCAGGAAGAGACAGACAGGGGCAGTGTTGTTCTTGCAGAGGGATTTATGTGCAGCAGAACCATCCCTGGCTGGTTCCAAGCAGGAGTTGAATCATTAACCGGGCACTGTGGAGCAGCCAGGGGTTGTTACCATTTATTAATTACAGCTCTGGGCGCACACAGGCTGTGCTGAGGTGCTGGCAGCAGCCTCCACATCTTGCAGGGGGATGGGACTGGTGGGATGGAGCCTCTGCCTGTCCTGGTGCTGCCCCCAGGGACAAGATTCCCCCTCCAGCATGTTTGTCAGAGGAAGGAAGAGGAATTTCCTTTACAAGCCCAGCCCAGAAGAATAAAATCTAAAAAAATTCACTCTCCTTTAACAGTGCAAGGTGCAAGGCAGTGGAGCTGCCCCGGAAGGCTCTCCTGTAATTCCATGATTTTATGATTCTCTAAAATAAGACTGAATATTCCCAGGGGGTTTCCACCATCACTTGAACCCCATTTTACTGCTCACACAAAGCAAATCCTGGTGCTTTGCTGCTGTCAGGGCAATAAATTCCCTCAGGCAGAGCAGTTCTGCTGGAGCCCAGCCAGGAGTGGGGGATTTATGGCACAAGTTTGGTACGAAACACACCAATTACTGCAATATAAGGAATCATATCACGATTAACAACACAAAACTGCTGGGTGGAGATTTATCTCCAGCCAGGGAGATTCCAAAGTGCTTCACAGATTGACTTCCCCAGAAAACAATCTGCTCCTCACACCCTGTCTGACCCGAGAGGGAACATCAAAGCCCTGGAGGACTGGAGAACAAAGCGGTTCCTCTAAATCTCCCTCTGAGCCCCCTGCACCCCTCACCCAGAGATGTTTTCCTGCAGGTCCTGGGGTCGCACAGGGTGCTGGGGCACTCACAGGTGCCACAGGTGGGATTTTGTCTGCAGCCAATCCCTTGTAATGGAAGGCAAAGCATCCCCAGGTCCCCGGCAATAGCTGAAATGCCTCCATGGTTTTGGAGCTGTCAGCACACCCAAACTCCTCTCCGTGGTTTGGTTCATGCAAAAGAGGAATTCTGTTTATGGCCAGGAACAAAGGGCCCTGAGTTCCATCTTCAGACCCTGCAGTCTGAACCCACCTTGTTCACATTTAGGACAAAAAATTGAAGCAGAAACCATAATTTGGACCCCAAAACAGGATGAAAGCACAGACATGAGCTCAGTGGAGGTCCAGTCAAACCCCAGGTGTCTGAGGAACCTTCACAAAGTTCTCCATGTGAAGTTCTGCCTGGAAGTGGCTCAGAGCAAACACCCCATCATTACATACTACGTGTTTTATATTAAAGCATTTTGTCTGTAGAGCAGGGGAATTCCTCTCAAACTCTGCAATTTCTGCTCCTGGCCTCTTCACCCTTTTTTTCCCCCCCTTCTATGATGTCATCACATCCCTAGATAGCTAAAAAAGACCATTTTGGGGTCTTTTTGATGACATCTCTGCTGCTCCTCTGAGCATTTGGACCATCTCCACTTTGCTCAGCAATGCACATCAAGACCTCGGAAGATTTTTAGTGCACCTATTTTAAAACCTACACATCAATATATGAAAAAAAAAAAATTAAACATCAAGAGAAAAGCAAGGATTGACTGAGCTCTAAGCTGCAAAAAAGCAACAAAATCTGAGCTGGAGGTGGAGGAAGAGAAAATTTCCAGCACCAGAAGCATCACAGTCTAAGGTAGGTGAGCCTCAATTTGCTCTCAAAATACTTCTTTTTGGAGAACAGTGCTGTTGTAGAGTTATTATAGGACAGAGATTTCACCTACAGTATGTAGCAGTTCTGAAATTCAACATAATTATTTCTATAAAAATAAAGGTAGTGACTTAGGATGATTTTTCTCCCCACTGTGCCTTTCTTTTTTTCCTTTTAAAGCTATAAATTAAATTACTGCCCTTTCTGACCGAGAACACTCCCCCAAAAAATATGGAGAAGGTAAAATTCATCCCAGTTCTGGTTGGTGGGAGGATAATGGTTTAATCAGGTGCCAAAAAATGGATCCTATGAACATTTTCACAATATGAAATTGAAATAAAGACAGGAAAAGCCCCACCATGCATAGTTTACTCATGGGATTTCTCTAGCAATTTCTTGTCTCTTTCTGCTTTATATTTAATGCCTATTTATGGGTTAGCATTAAAAAACAACTCCTTGCCTAAAAAAACTAACATTAAATGAGATTAAAATGGAGCTGGGGGTTCTGTCCTGCAGACCAGAAATGAGGAAAAGAGGGAGGGAAATGAGAAAAAGAACACTGCTGGGCATCAGAAAAGATTGCATAAGCATAGAAATCACATTTTTACTGATTTTTTTGATGGAAAAAAGCACCATTCAGCTCTTTGCAGAGCATTCCAGTGCTTGAACAAGTGTGAAATGAATTTGCACTCCCCGAGGTTTGAACAGCACTGGGGGTGAGGCAAAGCTCCCATAAGGAATTTCAGAGGAAACACTGCAACAACCCAAAGTTTTTAACTCAAACAAGGAAATCATCCCTGTCTTAAACAGGAATACTGCTTGTGGTCAGATCTGGAAAGGGGCAGCAGCAAAGATAAATGGCAGGGAATGAAAATAAAAATGAAAATAGAAATAGAAAGGGAGATGACTGGGGGGTGACAGAGGTTTAAGGATGTCGGCAGCCCTGAGATCTGCAGATTCTCCTGTTGTTTCTTGAAATAAAAAAAAATAATTGAAAAAAGAGAGAGAAGGGAAAAGGAGAAGGAAGAAGAGAGAAGGAAAAAGGGAGAAGAGAGAAGGGAAAAGGGAGAGGGCAGAAGGGAAGGTTTGATGCCACAGCAGGTCCCTCACACATTTTTGTTCTCACTGACCCCTCATTGCCAGCAATGCCTTCACCAACCATTTCACCTGCACAGCACGGGGTTCAGAGCTGGAGTGTGAGATCTGCAGAGCACCATTAGCACCTTTTTTCCTTTTAAAATTCCTTTTTTTTTGGGGTCTAGGACAGGTCAGAGACTGGGAGGCACCAGGGAGGCAGCGCCCTGCCCTGAGCAGCCATCAGAGCATTGCAGAGGTGGCCACAACCTCTCTCTTTTGCTTGGTAACACAGAAATCAGCAAAATCCCATCCCCAACGTGAGATCTGCGAGGATTGCCGAGGGAACACTCGGGAGGGCTGGACATGGTGCTTCTGTTCCTTTTGGCAGCTCTGCTGCAAGGTGAGTCAGCAAGGCAGCGGGTCCCAGCCCCTGAGAAGAGCAGGTGAAGCTGGAACTGGGGACACAGGCTGTGTTCTCCTGGCCGAGTCCTGCCCTGGACACCAAACACCTCCACCTGCAGTGTGCAGAGCAGTCTGACCTCCCCCCTGCCCATCCAAATCTGCAGAGAGCCAGCAAAGCCTGGTGAGAGCTGGCAGGAGAATCCCAGCTCTCCTGCAGCATCCACAGGGAGAGGGATGTTGCCAGGTCAGGCAGAGTTTGCAAATGCCAAAGGGTTTTTCCAATCATTTCTGTCCTTGACCTTTAACTCCAGGCTTGGGGGGTTCTGTAAGGGGCATTGAGGGTCCCCCAATCTGTGCCAGTGGCTCTGTGACACCAGGGGCACAGGGAAGGGAAACACCACATCCCCAGTGGATTTTCTGTGACACCAGGGGCACAGGGAAGGGAAACACCACATCCCAAGTGGATTTTCTGTGACACCAGGGGCACAGGGAAGGGAAACACCACATCCCAAGTGGATTTTCTGTGACACCAGGGGCACAGGGAAGGGAAACACCACATCCCCAGTGGATTTTCTGTGACACCAGGGGCACAGGGAAGGGAAACACCACATCCCAAATGGATTTTCTGTGACACCAGGGGCACAGGGAAGGGAAACACCACATCCCCAGTGGATTTTCTGTGACACCAGGGGCACAGGGAAGGGAAACACCACATCCCCAGCGGATTTTCTGTGACACCAGGGGCACAGGGAAGGGAAACACCACATCCCAAGTGGATTTTCTGAGCCCCGTGTCCACTGGTGCCCCTCAGAACCATGGCCCTGCCTGGAAGGAGCAGTGCTGGGCTCTGCTGGCTGGCTGTGAGTAACCAAACCAGTAACCAAACCCTTGTGTTTCTGTGCCCTAAGAGCCCGTTTCCAGCAGCCTGTACGGCTCCAGGTTTTTGGCAGGAAGGCTCGGAGGCTCCATCACCCACCAGTGCTTCTACACCACCACCCCGGCCAACAAATACGAGAGGAAATACTGGTGCAAAATAGCAGCAAATGGGGTCTGCTACACCATCATCTCCAGCAGCTTCACCTCCAGCGAGTACGAGGGCAGGGTGGCCCTGGGGGACGTCCCCCAGAGTGGCACCTTCAGGGTGACAATGACAGGGCTGAGGAGCAGCGACTCGGGCACCTACAGGTGTGGCATTGGCATCACCAACAAAGGGCTCTATGTCAGCCTCAACCTGACAGTCCTGGCAGGTGGGATTTTCTCTTGGCTCCTGGGGAGAGGTTTGGGATCAGGTGCCTGATCAGCTTTTTCTGTTAATGGGATATTTATGATTTTGGGGGTATTAAAAGCACCTATGTTTGGCCAAGTCAGCTGTTGGGAAATGTGAAAGAATCTCTCCTGCCTGTTGGAAACACAAGTTTGGAGATGCTGGAGAAGGGCACAGGGGAAATGTCTGAGTGAATGGGTTTTGGAGAAGTAAAGGAAATACCTGATGGAGTTTCAGGGAGGGGTGCGTGGATATTTTTGAGTTGTTATAAGCTAAAAAGATGAGTGTTTATTATCCTAGAGCAGGGCTCAGGAGCATGGCCTGAGATAACTCGTAGAGCCAAAAGGATGGGGCAGGTTTTTGGAGGCTGTGTGTGCTGACAGTCCCTGTCCTGCTCTCTCCCTACAGATGCCCCGGTGCCAAGGCCAACCCAGCTCATCCGAGGGGAGCTCCACGGCTCTGTCACTGTCCCGTGCCCCTCTGGGGACACCCAAAGTGACCACAAGAGGTTCTGGTGCAAAATGGGCAGAAGCAGCTGCACTCTCATGGCCAGCTCTGATGGCTTTGTGAACAGGAGGTACCAAGGACGGGTTGTTATCAGCCCTCAGGAGAGCTCTGGAGCTTTCAAAGTCCTGCTAAATGACTTAAAGAAGGAAGATTCGGGGCTGTATCTGTGTGGGACACAAGGATTGAGGGTTCAGGAGAGCCCACAGGAGGTGGTTCTGCAGGTGGCCACAGGTAGGACAGGGCATGGGGGGGCTCAGTGCTGGGTCAGGGGCACAAAATGCTGATGGTGTGCGCTCCCCTGCAGCCTCCACCCTGCCCAGGAGACCCAAATTCCTCAGTGGCACAGTCGGGGGCTCGGTGTCCTTCCAGTGCCACCACGACCCCAAAGGGACCTACGAGAAGAAATACCTGTGCAGGTGGGAGGCAGGGAGCTGCCCCATGCTGCTGGACCACGAGGGATTTGTGCTGGAGTCCCACCGAGGGCGGCTCCAAATGTCCAGCAGTGACCCCGAGCACGGCAGCTCCACGGTGGTGCTGAGGCAGCTGAGGGAGGAGGACGAAGGCTGGTACTGGTGTGGGGCCAGGAGTGGGCACGCTGAGCTCACGGCCCCCCTGAAGCTGCTCATCCACAAGGGTAAGGTGGTGGCATGGCCTGGATGGTCCCCAAAGCATTGCACGGTGACAAACAGCAGCTCTGCACCTTCCTGTCGTTATCAGCCAGCAGCTGAGGTGATGGTGAAGGGTTTGGGGGGTGAGAGAGCTGAGATTTCCAAAGCAATTTAATATGTTTGGGTGATGTTATTGATTACTCATGATGCAAACCTCCCAGGGATGTGACATCCCCATCCTGGCAAATGCAGCACAGGGGGATGTTTGGCTCTGAAGATAAGCTGAAGGTTATTTTGCAGTTTGCAGAGAAATTGCAGAGTGTAAATAGACAGATCCATGGAACTGCTCCTCTGGCAAAGGCAGGAAGAGTGGGGTTAGAGCAGGAATGTTTACCAGGTGTTCAGGTTTCCATTAGTGCTTTCTATGGCACTCTAAGGGGAACAGAAACACCTGGGCCTGGTATTTTTTCACATGAGATGTGAGGTGAAATGTGTAAATCTTTGGTAAATCTAACAAAACACATTAGGTATTAAAGCCTCAAAATAATGTTTTCTGTTGAAACCTGCTCCTCACGAGACCCAGGAACAAGTACCCCTGTGAGACCCACGGCACCAGGTCCTGCTGCCCACAGCACAGCCTGGCACAGGAGCATGGCAGACGTGATGGGCACTGTCCCCAAGGGCACCACGATGGGCAGCGTCACCCAGGACACCACCATGGGCACTGTCCCCAAGGGCACCACGATGGGCAGTGTCACCCAGGACACCGCCATGGGCACTGTCCCCAAGGGCACCACGATGGGCAGCGTCACCCAGGACACCACCATGGGCACTGTCCCCAAGGGCACCACGATGGGCAGCGTCACCCAGGACACCACCATGGGCACTGTCCCCAAGGGCACCACGATGGGCAGTGTCACCCAGGACACCGCCATGGGCACTGTCCCCAAAGGCAGCAGCTCCCTACTGCCCACAGCCACCCCTGGCACCTCTGCAACCTCCCCAGGTGAAACCTTCCAGGAAAGGTGAGTCCAGAGGCACATCCTTGTTGTGTTAGAACCTGTCTGCGCCATTCCCCGGGGCCCTGTGGAAGCTGTGCACAGCTGAAAACACCTCCAGGAGAAGGGAGAGAAGGTGACAAGGTCACCTCATGTCCGTGCACTCTTTGATCTTGTGTGTGACCCTGCTGCTCCTGTGGAGCAGATGCCAGAGTCAACAGCCGTGCCTCTGCTCCTGCCTGTTTCCCTGGGCTCGGGATGGAGACAGGACCTTGGGAAACGTTGCTGAGGCTTGAGCAATAGCCCTGGGGCACGTGTGGCTACTGCCCAGCTCAGGGCAGCCCTTCCCCAGCCCTGCAGCAGCCAGGAGCCCACAGGCACTGCTGGGAGCTGTTGAACCAGGAGCGAGCTTTGGCCAAGTTCATGCAAAGGTTGGGAGTGTTTTGGGCAGGAATTATTCCCTGGTCGTTCCCCACACCAGTTCTCGTGTCTCAGCCCAGTGCAAGTGGTTTCCCAGTGGATCTGTGCTCCATGTGAGCAGCTCCAGCTCCTCCTCCAGCTGTGGTCACCAGCCAGCCCTGCTGAGGGGATCTGCTGCAGATGAGGCAGGAGTTGCAAGGTCAGCCAGAACCCAGCTGGGCGAAGTCCACAAATCCAGTTCAATACTGAGATGGGCACCTCACGTCCACCTCACATCCATCCTGCCCACCCCCAGCTTCCCCCCAGCCACAGCTCCCTGACATCCTGACAGAAAGAGGGAAGACACCTTCCAAAAACATGAGGGTTGTAACAACTCACCCAAAAGATGTATTTGTATTGCTTGTGGATTTGTGTTGTGCAAACAATTGTATTTGTATTGTGCTCGTTTTCCCTTTGGAGGGGCTGATTCAGCTGGCAGCACAAGCCCCGCAGAGCAGCTGTAGAAATCACTTCCTCATAAATCAAACTCCAGATCAAATGATTGCAACTCTCCTTGACTCTGTTGACTTTCCTTTGATTCAGTCGGAGTTTACAACTCCTTGGAACTCTTTAGAGTGAAAACAACCACCTGCATGAACCATGAAGGTGGCTCCAAAGCTAATTTAACCCTGGTGCTTCATCTTCCCAGCTCCTCAGGTGAGCCACGGCTGCTCCCAGTTGTGTTACCAGCTCTGCTTTTGCTGATTTGCGTCACCATCACCATCCTCACCCTGGTCAAAATCCAGCTTCAAAAGCAGACAGGTAAATTGGCCAGGTAGCAACTTTTGGGGCTGCAGTGGTTGTTTTGCAAGGGCTTTGCGTGTAATGTCCAAAGGCTGGAGTCTGGCCCATGGAATATTTGGAATATTTCCATCTCCCAGACACGTGTCTCTTCTGCAGCCCCAGAACGCAGGTGGGACCTGCAAGCAGAGTCCTTGAGAAGTTGTTTGGTTTTGTTTTAAACGTGCTCAAATGCAAAGCAAATGAAAGAAATGGAAATGCTGGAGCCCTGCTGAAAGCAACTCTGAGGTTTTGTGCACAGAGGGTTTGTGGCTCCGTGAGGGACAGAAAATGCTGGAGGGAGGGACCTGTGTGGTGTGAGGGGTTTCACTCAGGGGCCAAATCCAGCTCATTCCGTGCAAAGCTGACAAAGGCAGGCCCAAAAAAATCCCTTCTAATAACTGATCTGGAAAGACACGTGCATCTGTCTTAATCCAGACCACGTTATATCCATAGAAATAAATTTAGGGACAGAAATCCTTCGGCGATGACAGCGGTGAGGTGAAATACATTATTCACAAGAAGGGAATTGTGAAATAATGGCTTAATTTGGTGTCTGACACGCTGGAATATTTAAAGAGGTTCTACTGGGGGTGTTCCCTGCAGTGTATCCGTGTGTTTTGTTTTAAAGGAGAAGAAAGAGGCACCGTGAGGAGCCTGGACCCAGCTTTGGTCCCTGCTGGGCTGAGCCCTGGGAGGGAGGAAAGGATGGAGGACCCAGGAGAGGAGCAGGAATTCAGGATGGGCTCTGGCAAATGTAGGTGGGTGTTTGCTGAAACGGGCACTGCAAGTCTCCTTTGACAAAAGAGAATAAACTCGGATTTTAAGCAGGGAATTTGTGGATTAGTAAGGAAAAGACCTTCAGAGGAAAGGCACCAGGTTTGCAGTCCAGGAATTACAATCCACAGTCCAAGAATCACACCCTCCTGCCAAAATCTTGCCTTTACTACTTACCAAGAAAAGTTAAGCCATGGATTTCATCAGACTTGGATTAAATCCTACATAAAGTTAATATATTTATTGTAGGCCCAAATATAATTTTTGATTGCCAGTAGTTATCTCTCTTCCCGCCTCTTTCAGTAAATTCTCATTGCTTATCACCTTTCTCAGCATTACACAGAAGTAATTATTGTTCATCGTGTTGCAACCACATCATTCTTTTTTGTTCTATTGTGCAGGACAATCTCTGCTGTCCTTGGAAATATCAGGATGATCAGCTTCTATGTAAGAGTCTCAGATTGTTGGTGATTTTAGAGAAAAGCTCCTGTAAAAATCATCTGAGAAAATATTTTAAAGTGTATCTGATCTGTAGGAATTTGTATCAGTGGGAAGGATCCAAGTGAAAAAAAATTAGTGGAATAGTGGCTCAGAAATTTGGTGATTTCATGTTCTCACTCAGAGCCAACAGGGGTCTTCTGGTCCTAAATCTAAAGAATAGAAAGAAAAATTACACCTCCCCTAAAACCTTGAAAATAAACTATCAACATTCTGTGAAAAACTCCTAAAGGGGAGAATGAAACCCAGAAATTATTTGTGCCTTTCTTCCCAGATGTCTGGGCTGGGGTAAAGCCTGGGGTAATTCTCTTAACTGAGCAGGAGCTGACTGCAGGAGTCCCCTCTCACCTGGGTTTCTCCACCTTTCTCTTCTCAGAACTCCTTAAAATATCATTTAAAATACCAAGTTTGGCATAAACCCAGAAACACCTATGAAATTACTTCCACAAATACCACAGAGAACTGATGCCAGATCACAGCTTCTTTAATCTTTCATTTTTTTTACAGTTACCCCATGGAGAAAAAATCCTTTTCCAGGTGCCTGATGAAGACTTGAGACAGAACCTTCTGTGAAAGCCCCTGGGTAGCAGAGCTGGGAATTTTCTCTGTGGAAAGCCAAGCCCCCAAAACCTCCCATTGCTCTCCTCAGAACCCAAATCTCCTTTACTGAGAGCTGAACCCCCACAGTGCCCAAATTGCTCCGTGTTTTGCAGAATAGAGAATAAAATACCACTCCTGAACCCAGCTATTTGTGGGTTGTTTCCCTGAGGGAAAGGTAAAGCTGGGGAGGGAAGGACCTCTGTGGTTTCAGGGGTGCTCATATCAGAAAATCACGGAATGGTTTGGGTTGGAAAGGTTCAGGCTGCTCAAAAAAAAAATAGAATTTTCTGTTAAAAAAAAAAAAAGAAAAGAAAAGAAACCAAAAACTGATCCATGGAGTCATTTTCTAACCTATAAACCATGTCTCATTTCAGTTTCTCGACACCCACATGCCCAAAGTGCTATTTTTCCTTCACCCATCCTGCAGGGATATCCACAGCTTCAGAACCAGCTCAAATCCAGCCCTGACCAGCAGCGTTGGTTTCACACTCACAAAACTCACACTCGTGGCTCATGCTGCAATCTGCACTCCCCAAATAAAAGCAATCTGAAGGTTGGTTGTTTTCTGGAGATGCCAAAATGCCTTGGAACCTGTGACTTGGCAGGGAAACACTTCCTTGTGTGCTAAAGCAAGGAAAAACATTTCAAATATATTTGCATGAGGCAAGGGATTGGTTTTACTGGAAACCTTGAGGGTGAAAAGGGGGGTTTGGTTAAAAAAACCTGTTCAAATCCACCTTGGATTAATTAACCTCCTTGAGATGCACCAGCAGTTACAGGTTCCCATAACTGTGCCAGCTTTTCCTCTGCCCATGACCATCCCACCTTCCTCTGCAAAGTCTTAAAAACAATTTCCAAGCCTCTGCAGGATCCACAGGGAAGCTGATCCCGAGAGAGAGTGGGACCTGCGGGGCAGCAAACGCGGCTGTGCCCACTGTGGTCCAGCCAGCACAACTCGGTGGCCACCAGGCAAAAAGTGATGCCAGCCCTGCCTGGGGAGTGTCTGGAATGCCCAGGGAAGCTTGCAAGGGATCAGGGTTTGCTGCCATCGAGGAAAGGTGGTGGCTCTTCTCTCAGACCAAGATCCCCACCAAGCACAGCGACAGCCAAGAGCTCCTTCCTCACCCCAACAGCTCCTTCCTCACCCCAACATCTCCTTCCTCATCCCAACAGCTCCTTCATCATCAAAACAGCTCCTTCATCATCAAAACAGCTCCTGCCTCATCCCAACAGCTCCTTCCTCACCCCAACAGCTCCTTCCTCATCCCAACAGCTCCTTCCTCATCCCAACAGCTCCTTCATCATCAAAACAGCTCCTGCCTCATCAAAACAGCTCCTTCCTCATCCCAACAGCTCCTTCATCATCCCAACAGCTCCTTCCTCACCCCAACAACTCCTTCCTCATCCCAACAGCTCCTTCCTCATCCCAACAGCTCCTTCATCATCCCAACAGCTCCTTCCTCACCCCAACAACTCCTTCCTCATCAAAACATCTCCTTCCTCATCCCAACAGCTCCTTCCTCATCCCAACAGCTCCTTCCTCATCCCAACAGCTCCTTCATCATCCCAACAGCTCCTTCCTCACCCCAACAACTCCTTCCTCATCCCAACAGCTCCTTCATCATCCCAACAGCTCCTTCCTCATCCCAACAGCTCCTTCCTCATCCCAACAGCTCCTTCATCATCAAAACAGCTCCTTCCTCATCCCAACAGCTCCTTCATCATCCCAACAGCTCCTTCCTCACCCCAACAACTCCTTCCTCATCCCAACAGCTCCTTCCTCATCCCAACAGCTCCTTCATCATCCCAACAGCTCCTTCCTCACCCCAACAACTCCTTCCTCATCAAAACATCTCCTTCCTCATCCCAACAGCTCCTTCCTCACCCCAACAGCTCCTCCCTCACCCCAACAGCTCCTTCATCATCCCAAGAGTTCCTTCCTCACCCCAACAGCTCCTTCATCATCCCAAGAGTTCCTTCCTCACCCCAACAGCTCCTTCCTCACCCCAAGAGCTGCAGCACATTCATAGAAAAAAAAAAGGAGCTCAACACCCTCAGCTAAATTAAAGGCATTTCCAAGTCTGGCTTTAAGATGTGATCAATCTGTTGAAGATCCCAATTCTAGGTCAGGATCTTGCTGCTCCCAGGCACTGCAGGAGCTGCCATCCTGTTCAAACACATCAGTTCTCACTGAATGGATGAGAAAAGCTCCAGGAGCCACCCCCTCAGTTAGAATGAATTCCTGCTTTTGCATCATTAAAACAAAGCAAAGCAAGGAATCACTTGGGTCCTGCCCAAATAAAAAAATCTGGCACAGAGTCACCCAAAAGACTCTCCATGGACTTGACCCCAGAGATCCACCAAGCTCCTTCCCAAAGGAGGCAGAGGAGCCCTGGAGCTCTCCTGGGGCTGGGGTGGCTGTGTGAGGAGGGTGAGCAGAGGGGACACCCTGGAGGGCCAGCAGAGCTGGGCTGGGCATTGCCCGGCCCTCCCCTGGGCAGAGCTCACCTGGCAGCGCTGCTGGATGTTGTTCCTTTAAGGCACCACCTTTAAGGTGGGAATGCAGGGCTAGAGGTGCAGGGAGTATTTAAACCAGGCTGGCAGTGCCACACAGGACACTCGCTGCAGGTCCCAGGGTCCCTGAGAGGAAAAGCAAGAAGTGCCAGGAGGAGGCTGGAGTGTGAGTAATGCTGCTTTGGCATCCTGGGGAATGCACAAGCTTCTGTAGGGCCGTGGTGGGATGGGGAAGGAGAAGAACACGGGTCCTGAGCCACTTTTGAGGACCTTTCCTCACACGGGAGCAGTTTGGAGCCATTTCATGTTCAGAGCTCACTGGTGGGAGGCTGATTTCTGCCAAAAGAGCCAAAGGAACTTATGGCAGTTAGGGTTTGTTCTCTGCAGCAGATTTTTAATATTTAATTTCTGAAAAATAAACCAAAACGGATTAATTATCATTACAATATTTGCATCAAGTTTTAACGTAATAAATAAAAGTTAGTAAATACTACTGTAGTAATCTAAATTTCGCGACTCAGGTTGAGGCCATTACTGGCTTTTGAACCCCAACAGGCAGATTTTGAAATTTTAGAAGAGAATTTCTGCAGTTGTGTCCTAAAGGATCTGCTTTAGAAGCTCCCTGAGAAGTTTGTACAGTTACAGGGAGATAAATAGAACTGAAGCTTAAATGAACGGACTGGATGTGTTCTCCTAAAGTGAGATCAGAGGAGCCTGGCAGAGCCCTGTCCCAGTGAAGGAGTGGGTCCTACACACCTGAATTCCTACTCTGCAAAGGGAGCATTCCTATAGCTTTAATACATTCCTGAAGTACAAATAAACATCACCTAATTGTTAATGAATCCACACTGGCACCATCCATCCCTCCAGACTGAGGTGAACAAGTGCCCTTGGGCCATGGGATATTCCTGCTCCTTGCAGGCAGAGGAGAATTAAACTAAAATAATTTAATAGTGCTGAAGTTGGTTTCACTTTCCAGCCCAAGAAACAAATGAACCATGAAGGTCTGATCTGAAAAGCAGCAAGTGGGTACATGGAGGATCTGAAAGGAAAATAAAGTCAGGTCTCAGGTTAGCGTAGAGTGGATCCAGCAGCTGAAAGGAACATAAACTTGGGCCAGCAGCACAATCTCAGCTGGGATTTCAGTCCCTGCCATGAGAGCTGCTCGTTCCTTTTATTTAATTTCTTTTCTGAAATACGTTGCTCATATGTTTAAGTGACACAAACATTCAGAGAGTCCCAAGCACTGCAGGCATTCCTAGGAACTGCTGATTTCTTGGTAAATCCTGATAATTTCAGCAAGTTCTACCTAAGTGTTTCTGCTCACTGTATCACCCCTCCTGTTTATTCTCTCAATATTGTAATGGAGGCATCAGCTTGCAACTGGAAATGTTTATTTTCTGCACCTGTTTGGGTCAGCTCCATCTTTTATCTGGAAGTTGACTGCTCATTCTCAACCCCATGAAAATGGGGTGGATTGGTGGCTTTTCCCCATTCCACTGCAGCAAATAAAACCCATGGCAAGGCAAGATCAGCAGTGACCTTGATGGGCAGTTGAAGATGGGAATAATCCAGTCCTGTGCAGGATGAAATTTGTTGCTGTGCCCTTTTTCTGGGCACAGAAACCTCCAGCACCTCCTGCAGCACAACTCTCTCTACAACAATTTACACCTGCACAGCTTCCCCCTGGGTCAAGAGGATTTGAGGGGGAAAATATTACCTATATATAAAATATACAGAATATATGCAATATATTACGTCCATGTTATTATTTCTCAACTATTTGAATAGCAACAAACATTCCACAAAAAACAAGAAGGGCTCCCAGGCTGGGATGGCAAATGTCACAATTAAACCTTCGTGTTTTGTCAATCCCATGGCCCAGCCTTGACATTGGTCATTGTCAGGAGCAATAGTTAATATCTAATGGGCTGCACTGGGCTGATCCCTGCAATCCCTGCAGCAGGAATTCAGCAGAATTTGGGAATTGAACTCTGTTGTTCCAGACCCAGACAGAGCAGCTGCTGGCTCAGGTTTGCACAACTTGGGGGGCAGGTCCTGGTCTCTTCCAAATCATCATAAATCTGAAGATAATTCTCCCTATGACTGACTGAATCCCAAATGTGGGGAAAATCTTGTAATGGATGAGATTTGGAAGAGCCAGCCTGGCCAGAGAGCACTGCTACTGGAAACCTGGAAAATACCAAAATCTAGCAATAAAATAGCACTGGAGAGGAAGGTGATGGTCCCAGCCCAGGTCCAGAGAAGTGTCCTGGAAATGACCATCAGCCAATTTAAAGGGTAAAAAACACTAAGAACACCTCTATAAAGTTGTGGGAATGGCTGAGGGGGATCTGCCCTCCCCAGGCTTTACACAGAGCACTAAAATGTCCTTGCACCCAGTGGAGCTGCAATGAGGCTTAGAGCTCAGCACCAAATCTAAACAGAGAATGTTTTTCATTCTCAGGACCACATGAAGACAACAACAACAAAATTGCCTGTCCTGAGTTGGAAAGCAAGAGAAAAGATTATGTTGTAATTTTTCCATTTGCATTTTAAGAGCACCTGAGAAAGGAGGGCTGGAGACAGCTCAGAGCTGTAGGTGTTGGTGGTGCAAGAGCACAGGAACCCCTGGTTTGGCTTGGCAGAGGTCTTGGTAACCCTTCCAGACCTGACAGGGGCTGTACCCCAAAAACAGCTGAACCTCTTGAAGAAATCAGAATAACAGATTATTATTTCAGCTTTGCCAAAATGGGCAAGGCTGATCTGGGCCCTGCTGGAGGGCAGTGAGGTGACATCAGGCATAGCTGTCAGCCAGGGGCAAACATCAAGGCTCTCTTTGTGCCACGTTGTTTGCTTTTTGCAGAATTTGTCATGTTTGCCTTGCTGGCTACTTCAGGAATGCGTTTGAAAGAGAATTTTTCATGCTCAGTGAGTTAATAATTAGCCAAGGACAAGTGGCCATTGAGCAAGGAGAAATCACAATACAAGGAAGAGGCACAACAACAGAACACCTTTCATCTTAACAGGGAAATAAAAGTTTTTTTCTTCTGCCGGGAATTACCCTCAATAAAATTGTGTTGCTTGATGCCCTGAAATCAAATCCCTCTGATTGTTCATGAGGGCTTTCCTTGGCACCTCTCCTCGACTCCTGTGGGTGCCTTCTATGAGCTTGGAACAGGTGGATCAAAAGATGTGCTCAGGAAATGCACATAAAATCTGATTTTTGGGGGAGCAGAGCTGAGGTAAATCCCTACAGCTTACTCAGCTCCTCGGCAGATGAGGAAAGAATGAAAAAGTAGAGGTGAAAATATCATCTTTTCTCTCTTTTGTGTGTCCTTGGAGAGACCAGGGAAGCAGAGACAGTCACTAAATCCAGGCTCCAGTCAGGAATTCTGTGACAGAGGGAATACTGGGGTGTTGGGATGAGATCCTGTTCCCATGCAGCAGCCCAGACAAGATCAGAGATATCAACTCCCTTTTTCCCATCCAATTCTCTACAGGACCAATTAAAAACCATATTTCTCTCTGCTTCCACAACCCTCATATCCTCCAAGCACGAAGGTGATGATGATTAGCATGATTGATAGATGATTAGCATTTTGCAAATGTGATTATTCAGGACCTTCCACGTCTTTTCCAGGGAATGCAAGAAAGAAAGATGATTTTACAGGCATTTCTGTTCCTGCTCGCCTTGCTCCCAGCTGGGTCTGCAAGAGTCAGACACCTCCCCAAGGCAGCCAGTGAGTGTCACCCACCTGGGGCACAGCTTTTGGGGTGGCCAAGGACCAGGGGTGGCACTGGGAGGATCTGGGTGATGCCTGGAACAGGCTGGCCTAGAAACAGAGGCCAGACAAAGTCAAAAATATGAAAGTGGATCTATTTAACAAAGGGCCTTCGGGTACATCGAGGGCAGACGAAGCCTCCCAAGAGGCTACACCCAAAACGGACCATGGACATGAGTTTCTCAGATATATGTTTGGTCTGTTTGCAAATCAGGGGTTAATTCTCCAATTCCAGCTTCAGGTAATGAAATCATATTCCCCCCCAATTCATTTTTGTTGGTACTTTTTGGGATCTGAGGCTGTAGGGTGTCCTTGAGCTCCAAGCCCAGAGGGATTGCCTTGTCTGATCAAAAATGTGTAGTTAACACTTTATATGGAGTTAGTACAGGATCTGAAAAATAGAAAAGCTAAAATCTCAGAGCATCACGGGGAGCTTCTTTACCCCATGGGTGCCCCTCGCTGCCACGGGACCTCGCGGGCACCTGGTGCCACACAGCCCTGGGGTCACCTGGCCCATGTGGCAGCCGAGGCACCCACCTCACACCCAGCCTGCTCTCCCCACAGTCTCCAGCCCCGTGTTCGGCCCCCGGCAGGTCCACGGCGTGCTGGGCGGCTCCGTCATCGTGAAATGCTTCTACCCACCCACCCCAGTGAACAGACAGGACAGGAAATACTGGTGCAGGCAGGTGGGCTCCAAGTGTGACACCGTGGTGAGCTCGGACTATGTGAAACCTGGCTACCGAGACAGAATCTCCCTGACCAACCACCCCGAGGCTGAAAACTTCCAGATCAACATCTCAGCGCTGGCGCTGGAGGATGCTGGCACCTTCCAGTGTGGCCTGGGGATCAATGGCAGAGGGCTGTCCCACACAGTCACTCTCACTGTTGCTGAAGGTAATGACAATCTTGGCACTCCCTAAAAAAAAAAAAAAACATTTTCTTTGAGTTTTTCCCCCCCTCCCTCTCAAACAAGGCTCCCCCGATGGCGTGTCCGGTGTGTGAGAGCCACAGGGGCTTCCAGGGAAGTCTCATTTCAGCCCCTGACTGTCTCTCTGCACAGCCCCTCCTGTTCCTGAGGCAGCTGAGCTCTTCTACTTGAAGCTCCACAGCACCTGGACGGTGTCCTGCAGCTTTGGGGAGGACACTGCTGACAAGAGGAGATACCTGTGCAAGAAGGAGAAGGAAGGCTGCCGGAACATCGTCAACAGCCACCAGGAGATTGATCCAGGTTTCCAAGGGAGAGTTCTGCTGACTTTTGAGGAGTCTCCAGGCTCGTTCAGTGTCACCATGACCCAGATGGGCTGGGAAGACGCAGGCCTGTACTACTGTGGGGCTGGTGAATATGGGAAGGAAGGAAAATCGAAGGAACTGGACGTGTTTGTCTATGAGGGTGAGCTGTTCCCAGGGTGTTTCCCCTTTCCTCTCTCCTTCCCTTCAGAAGCATCACCAGCTGTCTCTATTTAGCAAGAACTTGAATTTCTCTTTGCTGTTATCCTATTCTCTCGGCCACATACTTCTTCCTATTCATTTATCCACCTGTAACGTACTAAACCATCACTAAATAAAGCTTGTATCCAGACTTCACCTTCCCAGAAGTGGATAGCTCTGCTCCCCAGCCCAAAACTCCAGGGGACAAATTCCACACCCCCAGTCTGAGGCAAACAATCTGTCTCCTCAAGCCCTCAGCCCCTTAAATCTCAAACTGACTGATGCAGATGGTCCCTCAAGCAAAGGGAACAAAGCTTTGGAGTATCTGTCCACAAAGCCAACAGCACTCGGTGAATTTGGGAAAAAGCAAGGCCTGAGTGATCCTTTAGGATCGGTTCCCACCAGTGCCAGGACAATCTGATGTTTGCACCCCTGAGCTTTGCCTGGCTGTCCTTTAGCCATAGCAGCTTTGTTTGATCTGTTAATGTTGATTTTCTTGCAAGGGTGCCCCATGGACACAAGAGAGACTCTTACAACCTCTCATTTCATTCTTACCAACAGACAAGAGTTTCCCTCAGTTAAAGACCACGGTAACTGGGAAAAGTGGAAGTTCAGCAACCTTTGAGTGCCTCTATGATCCTCTGAAGCAATCCTCCACGAGGATCTGGTGCAAGTGGAGACTGCAGGGATGTGACAAGATCATAGACAACACTGGGTACGTGAAGTACGGCTATGAAGGAAGAGTGGCCATGTTTGAGAACCCCGAAAACAAAACTGTCACCATCATCCTGAACCAGCTGCGGGCCAAGGATGAAGGCTTTTACTGGTGCATGTCAAATGAGCTGAAGGAGCAGCAATCATCAACGGAACTGAAGGTTGTGAAAGGTAAGAGCCGTGCACTGGCAGTTCTGTGCCTGCTCAGGAGGTACAGAACCACCCCAAGACAGCAAGCTGGCTTTTTTTTTGGGGAAGAGACGTGAGCTCCAAGCCTGAACCCACCCCAGCAGCTTTAAAACTAAGACAGAAAGTTTCAGTTCTGTGAGAATGCATTCCCAGAAAATTCTCGTGAAGTATTCCTTAAGCCTTGCAAGGAAAGAACCATAAGCAGCATCTTTAGCACTAATTTAGCAACACAAGGAGCTCTTTCCCTCAAAGCTCCATCCCCAGAACTCAAAGCAGCCCTGATGTCCTGTTTGTCCTTACAGGAGAACCTGTGCTGACAGGAAAGAAGGAAGTGGAGGCACGAGTGGGCTCCCGGGTGAATTTAACCTGCTCTTACACCTGCAAGTACTACTCCTACGAGAAGTACTGGTGCAAGTGGAACTACACCGGCTGTGCCGTGCTGCCAGCACAGGGGCAGGGGCAGGGGCTGCCAGGGCCAGGTACCAGCTGTAACGCATCCACCAGGACAGCTGTGCTGAGCTTTGACCCGCTGGAAGAGGAAGATGAAGGCTGGTACTGGTGTGGGGTGAAGCACAACGGAGTCCTTGGGGAAACCATGGCCGTGGAGCTGCGGGTGAGCTCAGGTGAGCTCTGGGCAGGGCTGTCCCTGGTTGGCAGATTTTGCCCTTTTCTGACCTAGAGATGGGGCAACTGAGAGGAGTTTTAAAAACCTTTATTCCATTTTCAGTCTCGTATGAAGGGTGAGGCAATACAGATGTTATAATTCTCACCATCACAATCAGAAGCCAGCTATTTCCTAATTACAATACACTGTCACCGTTTCTTGGTCGATCAGCTTTTTGTCACATCATGCTGTAAAATGCCTTAGAGCCAATTATCTAAAATCACCCTCGTGGGTTCTATTACAAGGCATCTTTCACAGTTCTATTTCTCCAAAATATCTAGTCTTATTTGCAAGGCCATCCTTTGAAACTTTTTTTTCCAAGCTCCATTTCTTTCTCAACAACATCTGTCCTATACCACGGCATCTCTAAGTCAGCATTTCTTATCCCCAGGTTTGCACACAGATGTGTGAGCCTTCTGTCAGGCCCTGAGAACTCTCTATAAATCCTTTTCCCACACCTGGTACCCAGGGAGTCTCTCCATCACCGCTAGGCTGCAGCAGCTCAAAACAGAAGTGCTGCCACCCCGCAGCCTCCCGGCACAGTTTGCATTCCGTGTTTTCATTCATTCGGTTTTGACTTCCCAGTCATGAAAAACCCAGCCTAAAACTCACCTCTTTCCACACCAGTTTTGCTTTTAACACCGTGCTGATTAATTGTCCCTGTTACAATGTGTAGCATCATTTATTTTAGGAACTTTTCAGGTGAAGAACTGATCAAGTTCAGAGATTTTTAATCCAGGGAATATCTTGTTTTAATAAACAGGGAACCAGTAAGGAGAAGGAGAGGCTGACACCAGCAGCAAGGGGCTTAGTCTCAGCTTTGGTGGAGTATTTTGGAATTGAAGTGGTTTTGGGGGGAGGAATATTGTTAGAAGCAGAGAAAGAGCCAAGCCCCTGGTATCTGATATTTACCCATCCTAAGTGGGTGATGGCCAAATTGAAAACAGAGTGAAACAGCCCCATTTCATTGCTTTTGGTGGGCAAGGACACAGGAACAAAAGCAAAGCAAGGATGCAAAATTCGATTTGGAAATATTAGAGGCAGAACTTAGAAACGCAAACCTTTTTACTTAGAAACCAAACCTTTTTGCTTAGAAACACAAGGCCTTTTCAAAAGTTCATGGGCAGAGTGGCCCTACTTGAGATGTTTGCAGCAAATTATTTGGTGTGAGAACATTTGAAGAGTCTCTGATGGAAAGCCAAAACCCAGGGCAGCTCCGTGTCCACCAAACACACCCCTGTAGTTTTAGTGTCCAGTTCTCCTGGTGCTGCTCTCTAACCCCCCTCGTGCCCTGGGACACACAGGGAGCGATGCCAGGCACAGCCCAGAGCTCCTGGATGTTGATTCCAGCCCTGAGTCCGGAGCTGTTCCCCCAGGAGGAGCCTACAGCGACGCTGAGGTGCGGAAAGGAGCTGTCCCAGAAAGGTTGGTCCTCTCCATCCCCTGCCATTTAACATTTCTGTGGGGTTTATGTGAACCCATTGTGTTTGTACACCCTGTGTGTGTTGTTTAGCAACACGCACAAAAATATTTGTCCCCGAAGAACTTTGCTCTAAATGTCAGAGAAGATTAAAAGCGACAGCAAAGGGCAAGATGACTCACAATTAATCTCCAATTCAAGAAGGAAATTGTTAGATATTCCATGTACAAAGCAACTATTTGAAAGTACTTCTGTTAATATTAGAGAATTTTCCTTCACGTATTTATAACCAAGCTGCTGACGTAGCTGTTTCAGCCCAGCCTCAAGCCTATATTTTTATTTGGGTTTTATTTTATTCTATGTGCTAGAATCCAGTTAACTGAATTGCACCATGCTCACTCAGAATTGCCATCCTACCCAAATTTAGCCTGCTGGCTTTTCACATGCATCATTCTCAGCGAGATCTCTCTCCCTCAGTTCCAGCTCTGATGAAAGCCATGGCTCCAACACTCTGGCCTTAGTGCTGGGACCTCTTGCTGGCCTGATCCTGATTGTCGTGACAGCTTTTGCCGTTGTCAAATACAGGCAGATGAAGAGATCTGGTGAGTCCTTGCCTCTCTGGGCCCAGAAACAGCAGCATTGAGTTAAAGCAATACCCAAGTGCTGGGCTGAGCTGCTGTCCTGGTACCAAACCAGGATGGGCAGGGAGGTCCCTGCTCCTCACACTGACCCATCCACAGATCCCCAACCCTGGGCTCCTCACACTGACCCATCCACAGATCCCCAACCCTGGGCTCCTCACACTGACCCATCCACAGATCTCCAACCCTGGGCTCCTCACACTGACCCATCCACAGATCCCCAACCCTGGGCTCCTCACACAGACCCATCCACAGATCCCCAACCCTGGGCTCCTCACACTGACCCATCCACAGATCTCCAGCCCTGGGCTCCTCACACTGACCCATCCACAGATCTCCAGCCCTGGGCTCCTCACACTGACCCATCCACAGATCCCCAACCCTGGGCTCCTCACACTGACCCATCCACAGATCCCCAACCCTGGGCTCCTCACACTGACCCATCCACAGATCCCCAACCCTGGGCTCCTCACACTGACCCATCCACAGATCCCCAACCCTGGGCTCCTCACACTGACCCATCCACAGATCCCCAACCCTGGGCTCCTCACACTGACCCATCCACAGATCTCCAGCCCTGGGCTCCTCACACAGACCCATCCACAGATCTCCAGCCCTGGGCTCCTCACACTGACCCATCCACAGATCCCCAACCCTGGGCTCCTCACACTGACCCATCCACAGATCCCCAACCCTGGGCTCCTCACACTGACCCATCCACAGATCCCCAACCCTGGGCTCCTCACACTGACCCATCCACAGATCTCCAGCCCTGGGCTCCTCACACTGACCCATCCACAGATCTCCAGCCCTGGGCTCCTCACACTGACCCATCCACAGATCTCCAGCCCTGGGCTCCTCACACTGACCCATCCACAGATCCCCAACCCTGGGCTCCTCACACTGACCCATCCACAGATCCCCAACCCTGGGCTCCTCACACTGACCCATCCACAGATCTCCAGCCCTGGGCTCCTCACACTGACCCATCCACAGATCTCCAGCCCTGGGCTCCTCACACTGACCCATCCACAGATCTCCAGCCCTGGGCTCCTCACACTGACCCATCCACAGAGCTCCATTCCCAGAGTGTCCAGGCTGAGACAGAGCCCAGCTCCCCGTGGGCTTTGCCCATTGTGTCACAGCATCGTCTGGCACAGAGGGTTTGGGTCTTACTGTGCTCCCACTCACTCTGAGTGAGACCTGAGGGATTTTCCTGCTCCCTCTCACCAGACCTGGTGTCCGTGGGGAGCTACAGGACTAACATCAGCATGTCAGACTTCGAGAACCTGAGGGACTTCAGTGCCTGCAACAGTGTGAAGGAGAACCAGGAGACCCCCGTAGGAGGGGACGGTGAGTGGCTGAGCCCAGCCCAGCCCCGGGCAGCCCTTCCTGGCTGAAATACCCTAAAAAAGGCACAGCAACACCTGACAGCCACTGCCCCTCCCCAACACCTTCCTTTCTCTACCTGCAGAGTTCCTCACCACCACGGACACTCAGGAAAGCACTGCTGACACAACGAAGGCAAAAAGGGTAAGAGGAGGCAGGAGAGGGGCCACTGACCTGAGACATGTGGCCACAGCCCCAGTCTGTCCCAAAGGGGCTTTATTTCTACCCAGGTGCTCTCCACTTTACCCAGATCCAGCCCCCACTGCAGACCAGCCCCCAGGGTGGGTCTCACTCCTGTCCTGACTCCCTGTTTTAGCAGAGACTTTACCAGCAGACACTTTGCTTCAAGAAGTAAACCAAGGCAGCCCTGGCAGCGTCAGGAAGGTTGGGTTTGTCACCAGAAATACCAATCACTGGGATATGCAGGTGGCTGGAAACCATCACATCCCACATCTCAGTGGTTCCGGGGGCACAGGGAGGCAAGGAGGGCTCTGCCATTGCAGGGGCTGAGATTTGCTCTGATCTCTGCCTTTTCTTAATTTTCTCTGCCTCCCCTCGGGTAAGATTGTGGTCCAGTAGCTGCAGGTGCCAGATTCAAGCCTGTGTTTTTTGAAGGCCCTACCAACAAGCCTGTATTTTTCAGTGACTGTTATAAGTGCCAGGAGTTGAACTGGAGCAATCAAGGACACCAGTAAAGCCCAGCAGCTTAAAGACAGGGAGCTGGATGCCAGCACCCAGGGACAGGCTTGCCAAGGAATCCCAAACCTAAAAGCTTTTGGGGGTTTCCCAGGATGATGCTCACATCAGCACCAGTGTGACCCACTGGATTGTCCCACTGCTCCTTGTCCCCTGTGCTACCCTGGGATCTCCACACAACCATAACCTGAGATATCCCATCCCCATCCCCTGACTGTTCCCTCCTGTCCTCGCAGAGCTCCAAGGAGGACGCTGAGCTCACCTACTCCTCCTTCCTCGTCACCTCTGACCGCATCGCCCAGGGCAGCGCCGGGGGCGACAACGCTGTCCTGGACGTGTCCCCTCCCCAGGACCGGGTCTGAGGGGAGGTGGCAGCACCTGGGACTGGCTCTACCTTGAGGATCACGATGTCAGCAAGCAACACTCTTCATTGCTCCCACTATTTGCTATAGCTTGACCTCTTTTGGTTTTTGGGTTTTTTTTTTTTGTTTTGTTGTGTTGTTGTTGTTTTTTTTTTGTTTGTTTGTTTGTTTTGCTTAAATTCAGCTTCAAGTAGTGAATTGGGAGAAATGGTTTGATGCCAAAGGGAGCTGGAAGTGCAGGTCCAGTTGGGGAGGCTGGACTGGGAAACAGCAGGAACTTGAGTGGCTCATCCCACCAGCAGCCCCAGTTCCTACATTAAGGCCTCACAGGCCAGAAGGAGCAATGTAAAAAAAAAAAATAAAAAAAAATTCTTATTTTCTTTTAAAGGCAGCTGGGAAACCCTTTAGAACAGCTGATGCTTTTGATTCCTCTAAGATTTCCTGACCTGAGGGCAGTACCTGCAGGCCAGACACATCTGGAGTGTTTGTATGCACGAGCAATTAAGAATCTGGTGGCTTTCAGCAGACTGGGGAACTCAGGGTCTGTGGAATACCACAGAAGAGCCCACCCAGAGAGGCACAGAAACGGTGGGAAAAGCTGAATATTCCAGAGATAAAGCTGTGCAGGAAGCTGTAATGACAAAGAGGTGACATTGGCATGCTGGGTTAGCTGGAAAACACTGAGTTTCACTGTGGATAAACGCAAATTATTCCTGGATTGTGGATTCCAGAATTTCAGTGAGGAAAAAACACAAATAATTCCTGAATTGTGGGTTCGAGGATTTTAATGAGGATAAAACACAAATAATTCCCTAATTGTGGACTTTCACTGCTGGGATGAGCAGGGCAGCATCTCCCTCCTGCTCACCAGTTCTCACACCCACATTGTACCTTCCTGCCAGCCCTCCAAGGGAGGTGAGGGCTCAACTCTGCATCCCCAGGGCTGCATCCCCAGGGCTGCATCCCCTCAGAGCACGGGGGGAAGGGGTTGGGGTCTCGGGAAAGGTGTGGAGGGGCTGGGACAGGGACAGGGACAGGGACAGGGACAGGGACAGGGGAGCAATGCCTGACTCTGGTACAAGGTGTGAGCCTGGAAATCATCCCCGGCAGGCAGCAGCGGCAGGGAACGCTCAAATTTGGAAATTTCTCACAGGAGAAAACCCCTTTTGCTCTCCCTTTGCAAATCCTCTTCCTCCTGAGGTTGCCCCAGGGCGTCTTTTCCCCAGACCCACTCCTTGCTTGCTGCCTTGGGAGGAGCTGGGATGAGCTGAACCCCGGGAGAGGAGCAGGGGCTGGCAGGAGTGCGTGGGATGAGCATCCTGCATCCCTCCTGCAGCCCTCAGCCTCCTCCTGCTCCTTCCCAGTGCTGGCACCTCCAGCTGGCATCTCCTTTCCGAAGGGAATGGCCCTGGGCTGCTGCCGTGCCCTGCACTGGGTGGAGAAGTGTAAAATCCCCGGTTTAGGTGGGAGCACTGAGCCACGAGGGACTGAGGGTGCAGCACCCAGGCTGTGATCCCTGGATGGGATGAAGTGGAACGATGGTGTGGAATAAAACCCTCAAGCCGTGATCCAGAGCCCACAGAGCTCCATGAGGAACTCACCTGCTCCTTCACCAGGTGATTTCCCATGGGCAGGGACGAGCTGCGGCACCTTTCCGTGTCCCAGCATCATTCCCAGGGGTTGTTCTTCAACAGAGGACCACGGAATGTTCCAGACACCTGACATTCCTGAAAAAGTGATGGAGCTGAAAAAATCAGCTCTCCTGAGCACTGCCAGAGCATGGGGAGATGTGTTCACCTGTGGGTGCCCTGACAGCGGGACAAATGTAACCCATGAGAAAGTGAATTAACAGGATGAAAGCCCTGAGAAGCTTTCCTTTGGCATAAGGAAATGTCTGAGGGAGGACAGGGAGCAGTCAGAGAGCTTTCCTCTGAAAGTGGATCACCAAATGTCACCCAGCCTGACACTTCATGCGACAGGGAAATGCTGGAGCTGTCCCCCAGCTGGGATTTGGAGCACCCAGTGGGTGCCAGCAAGACCCAAAACGGGGACAACAGACCAGAGCTATAAATAATGCACAGTTCTGGGGAGAAACAGAGAGGATTTAGCAGCACTGGGGTCTGAGTTTGGTGTTTCTGGCATGTCCAGAAGGATTCATCAGCTCTGACATGCTGGAGTGACAGCATCTGCTGTGAAAGGAATTCAGAATGTTTCACCAGCAAGAATCACATCATTCCTCAGAATTTTGACAAACAGACTCAGCACAGTTTCAAGTGGGGTTTATTTGTAGTCATCACAACCAATTTCCACAAAACTCACTACTGATTGTCAGTAAATTGCACAATACGCTCCAGAACCTTTTTCTATTCAGCAACCACATATCTTGCACAGAAACTTTTTTACTGATAAGGCAGAAAATATTGTCTCAAGAGGAAACACAGATTTCTAAGGCCTGACATACCTGCTAGGACCTATTCTTGGAAGCATTTCTCACACTGTACTTCTCATTTCAGCCAGATCCATCAGTGGCAGCAGCCCTGAGACCAAGCCCAGGTTTATTCAACATCAGCTGCACCAGAGTCCTCCCAGCCAGCTCTCAGCACTCATTCCCCACATCCCCTAGACAAAAAAAAAAAAAAATCTGTAATTTCAACAATAATTTTATGACATGATCACAGCTTATGTCTGCCAGCAGGAGAAACCCTTGTGGGTTTTCCCTGGGGGCACCCTTTGGTAGCAGTGAGGGCGATGCTGGTTTAATCAAACTCGTTATTTCCCTCTTAATGAAGATTCTGCTGATGTCCCTGGCTGGCAGAGTGCTCCATGTTTGCCTGAATGCAGCTGGGGCTGCTGAGGAGCTGCACTGATTCCTGATTTCTTGTCCCTCCCATCTCTGCAAAGCCCCTGCAGCCGCCGTGGGTAATTAACACTGCCTACTAATGAGATTTCTCCATCCAGTCCAGGAGGATGTCCAGCTCCCCCAGGGATTTCATGGCTGCAGATGTGACATTCAGCTGAAATGATAAACGAAGGAATGAGCTGTAAGCAGAGACCATCAGTACAACCCAACATAAGGAGAATTTAAATATCTGTGTTATTTAGCAGGCTCCGTCACCAACTCACCCCTTCGTAGTTTGCAAGTATTTGCTTGAATTTCTCCGTGGATTCCTCCCCACACACACAATTATTCTGCTCACTCTGGGAAAACCAGATAAATTCATTAGTCTGGGTCGTTAATTTTTTAAAATAAGATTTCAGTTTTTGATTTTGCTGGGCATCATAAACTGAGACACTGTAGAACTGTGGGAAAGGCTGCAGGACCCTAAATCAGGCTTTAGCTCACAGCAGCTGACCTGACAGGCACAAGGACAGGATAAAGCTTGGGCTTTAGGGTCAACAGGGGAGTTTTCTGGTGAGTGGGCAAATGTAAAAATATCTCAGTGGACAGAACAGTCTTCAAACCACTCTGCTTTGTATTCTCATTAAAACCACTTCTATAAACAGAGACTTTACAGCTTTATACCTCTCCCAGGTTGGTTTATGGATGAAATATTAAAGATGCAGCCCTGCTGGAGCAGAAGCCAGGACTTACACACTGCCCGAGCTTCCTCCTCACACTGAGGAAGGAGTTGGCAATGCTGCTGATTTTCCTGTTCACAAACGAGTCCTCGGTCCTGCAGTGCTTGAAAACTTTGTCCACGTAGAAGGTGAAGAGCTGATGAGTGATGCAGCACCTGTCTGAAGACTTGGAAAATGAATTTAATGACTAAAAGTTCTTCCAAAGGGGTGTAACCTACAGTGACTCTCTGGGATAAAACATCTCTGACAGGAAACTCGTGGTAGCTGAGCACAGTTTGACTCACAAAGCTTCTTCAGTGGTGTTTGATTGAAGCTGATAAAATAGATGGGAAATCATTTTAGGCTGATTTTCCAGGAGATCCACCTTCAGCAAGCCTCACAAAATAAAACCAGCTGAATTTGCAGCTGGATAGCAGAGGCTGAGAGCTGGACAGTGGCCCTTGCCCACTGCAAAGGAGTGATTTATGACAGACTGAACTTCTCAAGGTGACATTCACCTGCTTTTGGATCCTGTCAGGGCTCCCCAGCCAGGGCCACCTACCTTCACCTTGTGGAGGGAGTGAGGGTGGGACAGGATGCTCAGGGTCCGGATGGGGTCTCTGGATTGCTGCGGAGAGGATGGAGATGGGCAAGGAGCTGCTGGCTCCACAGGGGCCCCCCCAGCCCCCCAGGAGCCAGGGAAACACTCACAATATTGGCTTTAATTGCTGTGAAGCCAGCCCTGATCTCTGTCATGCTCATGGAAACCCTGCAGGTTCCAAAGTGGAAGATTTTGTCGCCAGCTGTTGGCATCAAATTCACCCAGCAGGACACGGAGAAGAGGCAGAGGAACAAGGGGAATCCTCTCATTGTCAGCTGCCTGGGAGACCTGCCCAAGGAGGAGAATATTCCTCCTTATTTTCCTAAATACACAATTTTATTTTTATTTTTTTTTATTTTCCTAATTTTTTTTTATTTTCCTAAAAACACAACTGGGATCCATATGAAAATATACACGTTTTATATAAAACTTGCACATCTGTATTAAAAACCCCACACTCGTTAATATCTCTTACCCATTTCCTTTTTGCTCCCCATGAGCAAGAGAAAAAAAAATCAATTAAAATCAAATACTTAAGAGAAGAGCTCAAAAAGAAAAGGAAAGATAAATAAAATATCAGTTAAAAATGCATCTAAATTAACAGAGTTCTTCTAAAAAATGTTATCAAAAATAAATACAGTGAAATTAGATTTTTAAGTCTAATGACACAGAAGCAACAGGAGGCAACTGACTGAAAGTAACAGATCCAAAGTCTTATCCCAAATGAAAAGAGTTTCCCTCTGGAAGAGCACAAGTCAAACACCAGTTTTATTAGCACTGAAAATTAAGGAAAAAATATTTCAGAGGTAGCAATACAAGGAAATTCCCAAAAGGACACAGAGCAAGGGGATAATTCACTATCTTACCTTGCTCCTGGGTGTGGGTTCCCCTCTCTCAGGGACGTCTGACCTGGAGAGCTCCAAAGGAGGCGTTTTTATCCCGCTACCACCAGGAAATAACTCTTGGATTAACTTTTGGGATTTTTCTTGCTTTTCCCGGCACATATTTCCCTTTGTAATTTGCTGAATTAATGAGCTGGTGCAAGGGACCAGCTCTCTCTCCCACAGGTGTTTCCCTCACCTACGAGGGCGGGAACTCTGGCATCACTGCGTGGGTTTTCTTTTGGGAAGAGGGAATGTGACCAAAACTAGGGACCGTTCTGGGGGTCACATCCCCAGAAGGCCCCGGCACGGAGCAATGCTGGCAATCCCCTCCTGCAGAGGGGCCATTCCCAGCCCCTCTCAGAGGTGTGGGAAGCTCAGTGGCATCACCCCACGGGGTGCCAGTGGTCCAAGTACTCCAGGACTTCTGACAACAGACCTGGAATTCAAATCCAGGGTGTTCTCCATCATCATCATCATCATCCTGGCACAAGTGGCCCTCCCCTGCCACTTTCAGATGCTAGGAATCCTACTACCAGGCTCAGGGAATGCTGTTCCCACTCTCAGCTCCTGGACACTTCTCTGTCCTGTGTCCCAGGTGCTGGAGAGGCACAGAAACACCAGCCCAGGGGTTTTGGAGGACACAGCTCCCACCCTGCTGGCAGAAGTGGTTTCCAGGGTCAGAGGTGATTTAGGTGATCCTCATTCACAGTCCAAATCTGTCACCCTGCAGAAGGACAGAAATTTCATTGACACCTTCCCGAGCCCCCCTGCCCAGTGGCACGGTGACATCCGTGATCATCCCACCACAAGCTTTCCCTCCCGAGCAAAACTGGTGCAGCAAGGAGCAGACACATTCTCCTCCTGGCATTTCAGGCCCAAGGCTGTGCCCAGGAAGCCAAGATTTGCCAGCTGGGGCACGCTGTCACATGGATGTGGCAGTGCCGGTGCAAACCCCAGACCCCCGTGCTGCTGGCTCCGAGGTTGGTTTGGATGTTTCTGGAGCCCCTTTGGAGAGAGTTTCATGGGGTCTACAAACAAAAATGTGCAGCTAAATAAACTCCCTGGAGTTTCTGGGACCAGGAGGGATGGTCAGCTGGACTCAGAGGGCACTGGGGTGGCAAAGTCACCCCTCCAATGCCAGAGTCAGCCTCTGGGGATGGTTCCTGCCGGGAGCAGCAGCCCCAGCGTGTCCCTGTTGCAATGCAGGTGTACCTTGTGCCTGTGGGCCAGGGCTGTCCTGCACCCATCTGCTGGGTGACTAATGAATTTATTGATAACCAAGCTCAGTCTTGAGCAGAGATCTGTCACCAGGGGAGGACTAGGCAAATGGATTTTCTGCCCAGGCTAGTCAGGACGTTGCACACAGGGATGCTGGAACTGCCCCAGGTGCACCCACCATGCCTGGAAATCAGCCAGAGGGCAGGGCCCCGGCTGCAGCAGGGTGGATTTGCCCTGGCTGAGGTGTTGGAGAGATCTGGGACAGCACAAGGCTGTTAATCCCCACCTTCCTCCCCCAAATCCCAGCTGCCTGGAATTGCAGCTGCTGGGAGCAGAGGAAGTGGCAGCATTCTTGGTAGCCCGGTGCACACCCAGCCCAGGAGAGGAAACAAAGGAGGAGGCAGCGAGTTCTTACTTCATTATGTAAATGACAGATGACATGAAAGGATTTCTTTCTTTTCGTGGGTTTTTTTTTTTTCCTTTTGGTAACTGAAATGACGCCCAGGATGGGTCAGCCAAGTGCCAGAAGGCACGGAAGAGACTGTGGGGGAGTGGAGAAGAGATGCTGGGATGATACAGGAACAAGAGGGAAATGTTGGATTACCAGGGTCCAGGGCCGTCCAGATCTCTGCACGTGTCCCTCAGCCTCTCTGTCCTGTCACCAACCTTCTGCAAAGGAAAAGAACCAGTAGGACCCTCAGCACAAGGGCGAGGAGGAGGAGAGCCCCACTGGGGTGGGAGACAAGCCAGAGAGATTTTCATTTTTGGGTATTACTGTGTGTGAAATGGCGGTGAGGGATCACCCCAAGGGCTGGACGTGGGGGATGACCAAAAACCTCTCATTTCAGAGCAGGTGGGGTGGAACCTGCAGGGCTCCCAGAGTGGCTGGGGCTGGCAGGGACCTCACAGACACCTCGTGTCCCATTGCACCTTCCACCGTCCCAGGCTGCTCCAAGCCCCAGTGTCCAACCTGGCCTTGGACACTGCCAGGGACCCAGGGGCACCCTGTGCCAAGGCCTCCCCACTCTCCCAGGGAAGATTTTCTTCCCAAAATCCCATCCATCACTGTCCTCTGGCAGTTTAAAGCCATCAGCACATGTTGAACCGAACCCAGATGGAAGCAAAATCACCTCAGCGTGGCTTTCCCCAGGCTGTCATCAACCCACCAGCTCCAGCAGCATGAAAACACCCTCGATAAAACAGCAAATCATCCCTCTTTTGCTCTGGGAAGGAAGAGGGCAAGAAGGAACAGGGATTTCTGAAGCTCAGCATTGTGACGCTGCAGACAGCTCTGTAAAACGGGAAGTGATTCCCGCAGGCACTGTTAAACCTTTCGGGCACTGCGGAGCTGGGAATGGGGCAGGGAAAGCTCTCCTGTTCCCAGGAACACTTCCAGCGATCCGGGGAGGGCTCCTCCCTCGGGATTTTACGGCAGGCACGTTGTGACAGGGCACTCGAAGGGTAGCGATGGCCCAAATAACAAGCAAAGGCAGCAGAGAGCGTTGTGAGCCAGCTGCCCTGGTGCTCAGGAGCTAAAATTCATCCCTGAGTGCCGTTAACTTATCTGAGAAATCATTTATGCAAAATCCGTGGTGAGCAGAGCAGTCCCACATCACACGGGCGCCCAAGGGGCTGAGTCAGGATCAGAGGGAATATCCCAGAGCAGCTGGAAAATAACAGCTGGAATATCCCCAGAACAGCTGGGAGGAAGGAGCCCCTTGGAGACCTCGCTGTGTCCCCACAGCCCCTGTGTCACCGTCGCTGCTGAAGTGACAAAACATCTCCGGGGTGGCAGAAAGCACCAGGCTGCTGCAGGCACAGGGCTTGGGGCAGTGACTAACACTGGACACGGTGCTGTGAGCGTGACAGGGACCAGACACCCAAAGGGGACACGGCACTGACTCACCCCTGGCCGGTTCCGTGGGGAAACTCAGCCCTGCTCCATCCCCTGTGCGCCCCACTGGTGTTACTGGGAGTTACTGCGCTCCTGAGCCTGCCCTCACCCAGCTTAATTAATTCCCAATCATTCACTGCAAATCATTCATTTCATCCTAAAAACAAAATTTATATCTATATATATATATAGACATAAATCCTTAAAGAAATTGTCATTGAGCTGTTCTGATCCCAGGGCGCCCCAGTCTCGAGGACTGGTCCCAGATCACATTTAACATCAGGTTTCCAGTAAAGTGCCTGGGGATGATAAGGCAGTTTCAATAGTGCCTTTCAAGGCACTTTCTGTGCTCCAAGAAGTTCTGATAACACTTGACAGCCCAGCCTTGGTGTGACATTCTTTGTCATCGTCCCTATTTCACAGCAGCTTTTGGCAAACCATCATTTCAGATATGAGCCTGATAATGGTTTTTCTCAGGTTCCCAGAGCCAGAGAATGTGAGTGACAGAAATGCTCCCAGAAATTTTCATCAAGGAAGAATTGAGCCTTAATAGCAACATCCAGCAACAACATCTGAGCTCAGGGACCCTTCCTGATCTCCTTCAGGAAAAGAGCTGCAAAAACCAACTCAGCCATGTGAAACAAAAATGGTGGTGGAGTGTTACATCTGCCCTGATAATGCTGTAGATCACCAAAACCCCTGACAAAGCGTTGTAATTCTGTTTTCAGCAGCAGAAGAAAATGTTTCTGCTTGTTTTTTTTTCTGCACTGAAGCAATTTCTTTGACACCTGAAGTGATGTCATCTGTGACCCAGCCCTCTGCGTAGCTGGGTGTCAATGGAAAAGTGAAACGCAGTTCTGAGCTCCTTAAAAATCAATATTTAATTGTCAGGAAATCCCTCCAAACCAGAGCCAAAACCTCATTTGCACGAGTGCTAATCTGGCACTACCCTCCCAAACCCAGCAGCACCTTACAGGTGCCACCCCTGGTGTCACTCTTCCCATGAGCTTGGCACTGTCTGCCATGGAAATGCTCTCTGCCAGCCCTGACAATCAGACTGCTCTTCTCTTTCTTAATTAGTGCAGCTCATTATGGGCAGAAAGCCTTTGCCCAGCCCCAGCTCTGCAGCATTGCTAACAGAAGTTCAAAAAAAAAAATTGTTTTTCTCGGTAAACTCAACAAATGAGTCAGAAAACACTGAGTGAGGAGGTGCTGCTGGAGAGGTACATCGTGTACCCTCTCCTCAGTCACGTTTCGAGCCACAGCCACTTGAATAATTCTGAAAATCAAATGCTGGGTGCTGCCTCGTAGGGAGCAGCAGCCTGAGTGTGGCTCGGCTCGGGGAAACACGATTTTTATTCAGCCAAGATCCAAGAGACATCCAGAACAAACATTCAGCTGCTTTCCAGGATTCTTCCCAAGAGGTTCCCAGTGCCCAGGACTCAGCAGCTTTAGGATGGGCAGAGCAGCTCCTTTCCCAGCTCTGGGGGGCTCAGGGACCTTTAGAGAACTTGGGACAGTGTCCCTAACCCCAAAACAATGTCCTTTACCCAAGACAATGTCCCTCATCCAAGACAATGTCCCTAACCCCAAAACAATGTCCTTTACCCAAGACAATGTCCCTCATCCAAGACAATGTCCCTAACCCCAAAACAATGTCCTTTACCCAAGACAATGTCCCTCATCCAAGACAATGTCCCTAACCCCAAAACAATGTCCTTTACCCAAGACAATGTCCCTCATCCAAGACAATGTCCCTAACCCCAAAACAATGTCCTTTACCCAAGACAATGTCCCTAACCCCAAAACAAAGTCTTTATCCAAGACAATGTCCTTCACCCCAAGACAGTGTCCTTTATCCAGGACAATGTCCCTCATCCAGGACAATGCCCTTCACCCCAAAACAATGCCTGAATCCTCCTGATTTAGGGCATCACCCATGGTTGTCCCTCTGGGTCTCCTGCCCAGCCCAGGGTGTCCCCAGGTGCAGCAGGAAGGGGACAGTGCCACGTCCCCAGTGCTGGGGTGACCCTGGGCTCCTGGCTGGACATCCTTGGCCAGGTCAGGGACACATCCCAGCGATGCCACCACCTGTGCCACCTCCTGCCCGGCACAGATGTGACACTCGCCCTGTGCCTTCAGCGATGGCACTGCTGCTGCTGCTGTGACAGGATTTCACCCTGAAAGGGGAAAGAAATCGCAAAAAAAATAAAAACAAACTGAAATTTTATTTTCTTTTTTTCCCCTCCTCTTCTAAGATTCACCTTTGAGGAAGAGGAAAAGCGTGGTGGAGGATCTCGAGCATCAACAGCTGTTCTACAGAAAGTTCATTTAGTCATCAGGGCGGGGGGGGGGGGGTGGAAGGTTTGATAATTGTTTCCCCTGCTCTGGCAAAATATGAACTCGTATTTTGGTTATCATAAATGGCATCTTCCGCACAGGGAAATGCATATTTCAGGCTTTCAGAGATAATAATTCAGCTCAAAAAGCTTTTTTTTTTTCACTTATCCAGCACTTGGGTTTCAGCTGCCACCTTGGTGTCCGTGTGAGCCCACCCAAAATGTCCCTGTGCCCAAACCCAGGCTGGTGATGCTCTCTGTGATGCCAAGGACCAGCCCACGGGAGCCCAACTCACCCCTCTCCCATTCAGGGACCAACTGGAGAATTAAATTGCCCTTGGGAAATTTTCATCCCAAAACTGCAACAGCTCAGGAGTTGCCCAAAAAGGGGAGGGAATAATCCATCATGTTCCTACAGAGGTGCCACCAGCAGCACCAACACCACTGGGACCAGCCCTGGGCTCTGGGGCTGGGCCTGCTGGGATGCCCAAACCCCACACCCAGCTCTCCTACTCCTCCCATCCTTATTTCTGGAGAACTAAAAGCTGCTGTGACAGCAGAAGTCACTCCACAGAAATGCAGAATCTTCCAAGTTGGAGGTGATTTTCGAGATCACCAATCCAACAATCAGCCACAGCACCCCCATAACCACCCCTAAACTGTGTTCCCAAAAAGGAGTTTTTGATGGCAAACCAGGCTGGGTGGGCCTGAGGCTGGAGCAGCCAATGGATCTGACAGTCCCACACAGCCCCTGGGTTTGCCCCGAGGCTGAAATGTGCTGACAGTGCAGGAAATAAATGACACTTAATAAAGGAGAAACCGAGAGCTGGCTGCTATCAGCTCCGTTTTTGAGCGACCTGGGGAGCAGATGAATCACTCCAATAGCCAGGCAGGTTCAGCTTTCACCAAAACTGAAAGCTGTGTTTCAGTAAACTCGCTGCTGGCTCTGTACGCAACCGGCTCGCGGCGCCGGGTTTCGGTTTTGGGTTAATATTGCCCCTCTCCATTTCACAACCCCGAGGAGCCAAGGCTGCTTCGGGGATGGATGTTTTTGGGATGGATGAGCTCTGGTCACGAGGCAGAGATGGGCAGGCAGAGAAGGCTGGCACCTCAGAGCCACTGGGCTCGACCCGTTCCTGCCTCGGTTGGTAACGTGTCCCGTGGGAAGGGGAGAAGCCAGGAAAATCGGGCACTGTTTGTTTCCCTTGGGGTGTAAACTCCTGGAAAATCGTGTTCTGGTGCAAAGTTGATTTTTCCAGAAGCTTCTCCAGTTCCTCTGGATAGCTTTGCCAGATGCTGGCACGCATGGGGAGCACCAGCTTGGCCCTCTTGTCCCCTGACCTCGGAGGAGGACACTGAAGGCTCTGGAAATGCAGATTTGAAAAATGAAAATGAAAATTTTCCTCCCTGCACAACCCTTCTGGCCATCGATGTAAATCAGGGGCACTGCAATGATTTTGGCTCTTCCTTTGACTTTGTGTTTTCAGCAGACATTGCTGGGCACTGCAGGAGCAGGGATGAAGTTCCCATCCCTCCTTTCCCGACAGCAGAGGAAGTTTGATTCAGATCATGTTTTTTCTTATTTTTTTTCTGTCTTCTTATTTTTAAACAGTGAAAGGGGTTTTCCACCATCCAGCTTCATCTTCCACTTCCTAGTTCCAGTCCTCAAAAGTGACAGAGAAGTAATAACCAAACAGAGACATAAATTCCTGATGCTGTTAGTGAAGTAAATCTTCCTCAAGCTTCCACAGAAAAATAAATCCCAGGGAAATTGGTGAAGAAGCTCGAGGAGAGCAGTTCTGAGCAGGAGTGGAAACTTCTGCCCCATGGAACTTCTGCCTCCATGGCAGGGGAGTGGAAATAATTTATCTTTACAGTCCTCTCCAACTCACACCACTCTATGATTCCATGATTTTCTTTGGGTCTCCACATTAAGGTATCTGTCAGGAGAAGGAGGTTGGATCATCTGTTCCTGCTGTAAAATAAAATAAAATAAAATAAAATAAAAATTTAAAATAAAAAAAGAGAGAGAGAGAAAACAGAAGGGAGATCGGAACACTTTTAAAAGCCGCTGAAACCTCTGAAAAGCTCATCTGGTGGGTCATTTTTTAATAAAAAAAAAAAAACACAGCAAAGCTTTTAGAGCAGAAAGACACAGTGGGAGCAGGTGGAAAATCCCCTGGCAGCACCGGAGATGCTGCAGCATCCCTCGAGCTCCGAGGATGAGCCACCATCCCCATCTCTGGCTGCACTTTGTGGGGTGACAAAGAAAACCCAGGATTTCCAAACCCTCTGCACAAAAACCACCCCAAAAGCCCTTGGTGGGAGTTGCTGGCTGCAGGGCCCGGTGCTGCTGTGAAAAGTGAGTGCAGCTGGCTCTGAAATTCACCCCAGAGCTTCCGAGCAGCGACTTGGCCTCCTCTGATTTCTCAAACCGTGATAAGGAGTTTCTGTCTTATGACCCCTGAGCACTATAAATAGGCTGGGTTTGTGTTATTGGTCAGTGTTTTGGTGATAAATTATGACAAAGTCAATATTCACCAGAAGATCCACACATTCCCCTCCTCTCCCCACCCCAAGTAATACCAGAACTAGAAAAAAGAAACTCCTCAAAGCAGCACTTGTGCAATGAGCTGCTCAGGGCAGGAGTTGCTCAAAATTCTGTAGATAGCTATAAAAACAATTTAAAAGGCAGTGCAAGTGATATTTGGGCAAATAGATTATATATTCGGGGGGGGTTTACATACTTTTACACTTTTTTAGTTATCTGCAAAGAAACTCTTCTGAGGAGAGCTCACTTGGAGTGCACAGTCCTCACTCCTGAGACTCCGAGATCCCGTTGGTTTCTCTAAGGATGGTGCTGTGAGCATCATAAAATTCCTGTCAACCACTGATTTCAGGGGAGAATAAAAGAGATGAAAATATAACAACACCCCTGTTTGCTTTGTGGAGTGGGAAAAGCCCCGTGTGGATGATGGCAGCACCACTGAGCTCACCCATGACTCCTCACATGCCTCAGAGAGGGGCTTAAAATGGCACAACACATGGAAAATAGGGAATAAAGCACAGCTGCCTCTTCTAGGTTGCCAGAGGGGACCCTGGAATTCCAGGAGGGGATATTAGGGATATTAAATTTGGATATTATTACATCGCTGCCTTAGGCTGCAAGAGAATTGCAAATATTGGGAGGGTTTATGTACGTGACAAATATTTCTCAGTTAAGTTTGTCACCAACACTGAACCTGCAGAGGGGAGAAGTCTCCATCACCTGGTTCTTTCATGTGGCAATCCCAGATAGTTCCAGCTTAATTCAGATCACATGGAAGTTCTGGACCTTCTAAGAACTTCTTATGCAACGCTCTCTCTGTGTCACATTAGCAATGAAGTCCCAGTGACACCAATTCATGATTAATAACCCATTTCTGGACAAGACAAGCCGGTGACTTTGGTAAAATTTCCAAAGAGCAATTTGGGATTTACCTGTTGAGGTCGGCGTGCGTCACGCCACCAGGTTTCCACAAGTGAAATATCCAACGTCACGCCTCGGCAGCGGGAAAAATTCCTGAACAAAAGCACAAAGCAGAGCACTTGGTGCTTCACCAGGAACTGTTAGTCACCAGCACTGGGCTGCTGAGAGAGCAATGCCATCGCCTCGAACACGAGGTGAAGGAAAGGCCACCAAGTCCCTACTTCCCCCACGAGCGTCACTGGCAGCAGATCACCCAGATCTGGAGGGATGAGAAATGGGGAATTTCTGAAAAGGAAAGAAAGAACAACACTGCTGTGACAGTCTGGAAATGGAGGGGATCCTAGGGGATCCTACGTCTAGAATGGATAGCGCAGAAAATCACAGGGTCACAGATCGCTGAGGCTGGGAAAGACCTCCGAGATCATCGAGTCCAACCTGTGATCCCTGCCTTGTCACCAGACCAGAGCACTGAGTGCCACATCCAGGTGTTCCTTGGACACCTCCAGGGATGGTGAAACCCCTCCAGGGATGGTTAAATCCCTCCAGGGATGGCAAAACCCCTCCAAGGATGGTGCTACACAATGTCCCTCTATCCAAAAGCAATACAGAAACCAAGGAGGCAAAAAGACCTAAAAATTTGTCACATCAAACCTTGCCAAGAAGGGAAAAGCCCATCAATTATCGGGTTGATGTGCCACCCTGCTCCAGTGATGGGACCCCGAGAACATCTGACCCCAAACCCTGCCCAGGACCACGTCCAGGACCAACTTTTCCTCCTGGCACATTGTGGGAGAAAGTGTTTGCCCACGGGCCTCTGTTTGCTTCCCCTCTTCTCTTGTGAACTTGCTGCTGTCAAAAGTTTGTGGGAGGTGGGGTAAAAGCACTCGAGTGGCTTTTGAGTAACACGTTCTCCTTCCTGAATTGATCTTCTTGGCAAGGACGAAAGCTGTTTCCTAAAGGTTCAGCGCTCCACCCACGCCGCCCGGACACTCTTTAGGAAAAAGGTGTTTTCTTCATTCATGAAGCTCGCTGTAGTAGCGCAGCTACCGCCTTTCCACAGCGCTCAGCAGGGCTGAGTCACAGCGAAACTGCACCGTCAAGATCTCAGATGAGGCAGAGGAAACGCAGGTAAACACAGCAGAGAATCGCCCTGCGCACGCCAGAGTTTCCTCTGCGGAACGGGCACGGCTGCCTGACACTGCTGCCAGCCCCAAAACACAGCCTGGGCTTCCACAGCGGGCTGGGGGGAACTGCACGAGAGTCACGGCAGCCTGGCACGTTCAGGATGTCAGAGGTGACTTCATGGAGAACCAGGGTGGCTCAAAACAAGAGAAGTTTGGAAATGAACGCTCAGCTCCGGGCAGGGTGGAAGGAGGCTCCCAACTCTGCCAGGACACATCCTCTAGGTTGGATATTAGAAAAAAGTATTTTACTGAAAGAGTGGTAAAGTGCTGGGATTGTCTGCCCAGGGTGGTGGTGGAGTCACTATCCCTGGATGTGTTTAAAAAATGATTTGATGTGGCACTTGGTGCCATGGGTTAGTTGAGGTGTTGGGGCAAAGGTTGGATTCCATGATCTTGAAGGTCTCTTCCGACCTGGTGATTCTGCTCTGTTCTGTTCTGTTCTGCTCTGTTCTGTTCTGTTCTGTTCTGCTCTGTTCTGTTCTGTTCTGCTCTGTTCTGCCCTGCTCTGTTCTGTTCTGTTCTGCTCTGTTCTGTTCTGCTCTGTTCTGTTCTGTTCTGCTCTGTTCTGTTCTGTTCTGTTCTGCTCTGTTCTGCTCTGCTCTGTTCTGTTCTGTTCTGTTCTGTTCTGTTCTGTTGTGTTCTGCCCTGCTCTGCTCTGTTCTGTTCTGCTCTGTTCTGTTCTGCCCTGCTCTGCTCTGTTCTGTTCTGCTCTGTTCTGTTCTGCTCTGCTCTGCTCTGTTCTGTTCTGCTCTGTTCTGCTCTGTTCTGTTCTGTTCTGTTCTGCTCTGCTCTGCTCTGTTCTGTTGTGTTCTGCTCTGTTCTGTTCTGTTCTGCCCTGCTCTGCTCTGTTCTGCTCTGTTCTGTTCTGTTCTGTTCTGCCCTGCTCTGCTCTGTTCTGTTCTGTTCTGTTCTGCTCTGCTCTGCTCTGTTCTGTTGTGTTCTGCTCTGTTCTGTTCTGTTCAAAGCTCCCCTGCCATGTATCCATAAAAACACAACTCCTAAACCCACAGCTGAGGCTGAGCAGCCCTTCCACTGCAGGGCAGAGCCTGGGGCTGCATCCTTCCCTGAAGGGAGCAGGATTAGCTCCAGGATTTGAACATCCAGGGTTACATAAACCAACCTCACACATCAGCTTCCATTCCCTGATGAAGCTTCAGCAGCCATCCAGGTCTTGGCACTGAAGATTTATTGACCCCTGGCAGGTTCAAATTAATGTAAAAGAAGCAGAAACACATCCCTGTGTGGGGTCCCAGGGCAAGGTGGGATCTTGCCTGTGGGAACTGAATTTAAGACTAATTCTGTCCAAGCCTTCTGCCCTTCTTTTTTCAGATGGATTCTGCTGACAATAAAGGGGGAAAACCCCACAGCTGTGTTAGAGCAGGGGAACAAAAATGGGCCACCAAAAACAGGACCCAGGCCATGATTCAGCTGCACTGATGTCCCCGCAGTGATTCCCCGGGAGCAGCTTCCCCATCACCTCTGGGAGAGACAATAGCAACAGAAAAAAGGAAAACAAATCACAAAATCCCACACTTCCCCTGCCTCAGACTCTCCAGCTGCTGATGTTTCATCTCCTTTGCTCTTATGCATATGCATGCTAACCATTCCTCTCTCCTGCTCCTAAAAAATAGAGTGAAAAACTCTCAGGACACAGGAACAAACAATACTTTGAATTTTTCCAGCTTTTTTCCCAGCAATAAATTCTCTCTCAGAGGTTCACAAATTCAACTTGAAAGAAGATCAGCGTGATGAAGGAGATGAGAATTTTAGGGATTTGTCTCCTAATGGAGGAAGGCTTCCCTACTGGGAAGAATGAGCTCTTTTAAAATAGCATGAGGGATTTCAAAGAAAATCCCCTGATTTCAGAAAAGCCAAATTTATCTCCCTTCTCACTTTCTTGGATGCCAAATTCCTGAATAAATAAGAGAAATCTTTATCCCAAGGAAGCAGGGGGTGTGGGCTAGAATAGATATAGAAAAAGAAGAGAAAAGAGAGGGAAGCGGAAAGTGGGGAGACGTCACAGGAATTCTGTGTGGCTCCAGGGGACACTTTTATCACAGCTGGGACAATAAGTCCCAGCTAAGACAGGACAGGCTGCTGCTTGGATGGGGCTGCTGTCCATTTCTAGGAAACAAAATAAGATTTAAAAGCCTGGAAAATGAGATTTTATCACCTGCTCATGCGCTTTAACACACAGCATCAAAGTAATGGCACAAATCCCGATCCTGCCCTGGAGGATCCACGAGGGACCAGAGCAGGGCTGGAATCCTCCACTGGGATCCACTGATCCCATTGGCATCCAGCTGGTATTTGGGAGTAAATCTTGGGAGCACAAGCTGAGCTTGCTGAGCAGTGAAAATTCACGTTGGCTTCAGCTGGTTTGTGCGTTAATTGAAAACAAAACCAGAAAAAACCCCAAATGAATTAAAAATGAGGATTTCAGATGGTGATGTGTGTTTGCAGATTAGAATGCTAAAGGAAGAGACGGAGGATTTGTACACTTCGTGAAAAGCAATTCTGCTGAGTGATGCTCTCTGCAGGTTTGCTACTGAGATTTAAAAGTAGCAACACCTCTTTTTTTTCCCCTAACCATACAACATTCATCTAAAAATAAAAAATGGAACTGTTAGAATAAAGTAACCTCACGCAGCACCTTGACTTCTTCGTGTGTCTCTGCAGCTTTCCTCCTCAGCCACAGCTAAATTTACAAGAAACAAGTAATGTAAAAAAAAAAAAATGCAGAGTCTAAGCACAAAAAAATTGATGGGGTGTGAGGAGAGGAGGGGGGTCACAGGAAACCCAAGTTGACGGGAACCCAAGTGACATTTGGGCTTAATGAATGACTTAAAACCCCAATATTGCTCGTCAGGAAATGGGGAGAGGAAACGGAGTGGTGTTTTGAGAGTATAAATTAGGGGCTCCATCAAGGTGAAAGCTGCAGATCTGCTTTGTACCCTCCAGTGGGATCCAGCCCAGAGCTGCAGCAGAGGGGAGCAGCCTTTCCCCCCAGCATGAGGACCTGCTCCAGGGGCACAGCCGTGCCCATCCTGCTGCTGCTGCTGCTGCTGCTGGGCACCGTGCCCACCCGCGCCCAGCCCTCCTGCCTCCACTTCCCCGAGCTCCTGCCCACCAAGCTCAAAGAGCTCAGGGTCAAGTTTGAGGAAATCAAGGATTATTTTGTAAGTATTGTTTTTTTGGTTGTTGTTGAGGGTTTTTTTTTTTTGTTTTTGTATTTGTTTTTTGGGGTTTTTTTTGTTTGTTTGTTTGTTTGTTTGTTTTTTTGTCTTCTCGTTTTGCCTTTCTTGCAAAGTTCTGGGATCTGGAGGAGGGGGAAGAGCTTCCTCCCAGCAGAAATTATTTGGCTGAGCAAGAGCAGCTCGGTTTTGCTGCTCACTGAGAGAAAATCTGCCAGGCTTTTCTTCCTAGTTCTAATGACAATGAACTCGAGATTTCATAGTGAACCTCTGCAAACCTTTCTAGCCAAGCTTCCCCCAGAATGTTGCAAACCAAGTTAATCACTGAATTAATAAGAGGAAATGTTTTTTTCTTCAGAGTAACAAGGTCCAGCCCTGCTGAGGTCAGTGCCAGGTGAAAAGGGAAATCTTTCACTGCAGAATTTTGTTTTGAAAGAGCCACAAAACCTGCACAGGGTGGAGGAGCACAGCAGTCACTGAACACCTGCACTGGTGCCTGTGCAAGGTCCCTGCTCAGCATCACAGGAGCCTCAGGGCTGCAGAGCAAACAGCACACTCAGAGCATCTGCCATGGCTTCAGCACCGACAGAGCTGCTTGCTCACAGCTCTGCTACTGCTTTAGTCCATGTCAATGTCTTTTAGCCATAAAACAAGATAATTCTCCAGATTAAATCTCAAACTAATGTCATGGCTTGTATTTGTCATCAAACGAACACTGCCAAGATTTTAGATGTAGAGCTGGCTGTGAATCTCCCAGATAATGTTGAGAAATAATATTTTTAATCTCTCAGGACAGCTTTTAATGCTTTGGGTGGTGCCAGCCCACCCCACTGCAATTGATGCAACAGAAGCACCACGAGAAAAAAGCCCCCTTTTCCTGGGCCCATGAACAGGAGGTAACCAAAGCAGGGGCTGGGACCCTCCTGCCCTGGCAGAGGGGCTGGGGGGGCTCCCAGGACTCTGACCCCTGTCTGGAGATCTTTGCTGTGTGCAGCAGCACCCCCAGACAGCAGCACCCTGTGCAGCCGGGGAGAGCGAGCAGCTCCAGCTCAGCCCGAGGAGTTTCACATTAACAAATTCAATGGCAGCAAAGGTGGTGATTTCATTTTGCCACTGGCCTGACCTGACAGTCCTTGTGCTGCAAGGCTGTGGGCCAGTGACTCCTCTGCCTGCTGTCACCGTGCTCTGCTCGGTGCTCACGCTTTGCCTTCAGTGCAGGGAGACCCCAAATGCGAGCAAGGGAAGGATCTTTTGTTAGGGTAAATGGGAAGGGTTGACTGCCTGCCTGAAAAAGCTCATTTTTCAATTCCATCCTCCCCAGCAATCAAAAGATGACGACCTCAGCATCCAACTGCTCAGCTCTGACCTGCTGGAGGAGTTCAAGGTAAGACTCCTTCCCTCGCAGTTCCTCCTGCTTCCCCTTCCTTGGGCAGACGTTTCTAAGAAAGGAAGGCGGCTGCAAACAGGGACATGGGCTGCTGCCACGCCAGGCTGGCTGTGCCACCCTGCAGGGACACGTGTGGCTCTGGAGGGGCTGGCACGAGGTTCCCAGCCTGGCTCTGCTCTGTGCAAACCCACAGCCAGTGCCGGTGGCTGTCCCCAACCGGGCTTCCCCCATCCTGTCCCCAGGGGAGCTTCGGCTGCCAGTCGGTGTCGGAGCTGATGGGGTTCTACATGGAGGAGGTGCTGCCCAGTGCCATGAGCACCAGCACTCAGCACCAGCACAGCATGGGCGACCTGGGCAACCTCCTGCTGAGCCTGAGAGCCTTGATGAGGCGCTGTGTGAGTGGGGGACACTGCTGGGGTGGGCAGAGGGTGCCCAGGAGCAGGGCAGAGCTGGGGCTGGGATGGGATAATGGGATGGGATGGGATGGGATGGGATGGGATAATGGGATGAGATAATGGGATGGGATAATGGGATGGGATAATGGGATGGGATAATGGGATGGGATCCAGGCAGGGATCCAGGCTGGGCTTTGTGCTCACTTCAGTGCCCTGAGGATGCTGCAGGAGCAGCCCTGCGAGTCAGAGCCTGGCTGAAGAGACAGAGGGAGGGCAGGAGCAGATCTGTCCCTTACCTGGATGCTGGAGCTGTTGAAACCACACCTGGTGTGGCCATGAGCCCATCACTGAGTCAGATGGGACAAACCCTGTCCCACACAGGGACTGGCAGCAGGGACACAGGGCTGGGGACAGGCTGAGAGCCCAGGCTGGGGTCACTTCTGGCTCCTTCCAGCAGAGCACGGTGCAAACGAGCTGGAATTGCTTCCACACAGGGGAAGGGGAAGGGGGGAGCAGCAGTGACAAGGGACAGGAGAGGGGACAGCCCCCAGAACACCCCTAGGAAGAACCCTGGGGCTGAGGCTCGTGTCCCTTTGCAGCACAGATTCTTCACGTGCGAGGAGAGGAGCAGGAGCATGAAGCACATCAAGGAGACCTTCACCAGGGTGAGGACACACTCAGGGCTGGGCTGGGCTGGGAGGAACCTGCTGCACCACAGGGCAGAAGGGAAGGGAGAGCAGAATCCAAAGGAGGCTTTAATCACACAAATCACAAACCCAGAGAGCACTGACTGAAGAGTGGGAGCTCTGGAATTCCCAGGGGGTTGGGCAGAGAAGCTGGAGGTGTCCATGGAAGGAGAATTTGGCCAGAATCTGGCATTGTGCACCACAAATCTGTGACAGTCACACTAAGCACACCTGGCTTTCCCCTGCAGATGAGCAAGAATGGAATCTACAAGGCCATGGGAGAGTTTGACATCTTCATCAACTACATCGAAAAATATTTAACAATGAGGAGAAGGAACTGAGAGCACCCCTGGGCCTGCGTTTTTCACCCCAAATCCTGTTACTTGTTTAAAAATCACTTTAGGCTGCGAGAGCTCAAATTAAGTTATGTCAAGGCTCAGACCGAGAGTTACAGGTCAATAACTTCCAGCTTGATATTGTATTTAAGAGTTATTTTTTTAATAGTTGAATTTGTTATTTATTACTTCTAATACCTCAGTGTTGATGTTTACAATATGTTTAGAAGAAAGGAGTGATGAGCTTGTAAATTACTATTTATTGTTCAATATTTTAATATTGTGTATCACAGTGCTATTTTATTCATAGCTCCAAAACATCCAAAGCAGTGTTTTTTCTGGAGGGCAGACAATGAGCTGAGCTTATCCTGAGTGAATTCCACTCTTGATTAGGAGCTCTGAGTTCAACAAAATTTAATTTTAGGCAAATGACCCTCGCCTCATGCCCTAGATCTTTATTTGTTTATGCAATCAGGTGGTTTTATGCTTAGGAGGAGAAAAAGCCACGGCAACAGCTCGGTTGACTCCACTTTAGACTTCAGCTTAGTCTGACTAAATTTAAAAAATTAGTAAAAGGAATGAAATGTTTGGTTCTAATAGAACTTGACTTAAATATTGCTCAGTATCTGCCTTCCAGAGCTGCTGGGTCAGCCACTCTGCACTTTCCAAAGTTAACCTTGCTATTTTCCAGTCTCTGATTGGGTTTTACTCGGTTTCACTGCTGTTCATTTTCTTTGACAAGTTAGAGGATATTTAATTAACCACCATTTTAAGGTGGCTCGGGTAATTTGCATTCAAATCCACGGGGCTACTCCCAGCTCTGCCAATGCTGGGATTGGATTTTTAATCCCCACCAGCAGTGGGAGCAGCTTCGGTGCCCCCAAAAGTGGCTGATTTTGGGGCTCAGCTTCCTCCTCACCCGGTGGACACTGAGCCAGAGGAAAATGCCACAACCCCAAGAGAGGCTTTTACTTCTAATATTTAGAAGTGGAAGGGCCCCCACCTGATGAAACACTGCCAGTTTGGTGTTTGCTGTGCAAGTCCCAGCTGAGGAGAGGTTCTTTATACCAGATTTATTCTTTGTGGACATTTCTGGTGGCGGCAGGAATTGGATATCCCGGAGCAGGGCAGGAATGCTGCTCCATGGGTGACTCCTCCTGCTGAAAGCTCAGCCTCAAGGGCAGCCAAAGACTGTAAAATTTAAATTAAGCTTCTTACCAGGGCATATTCAGCTCTTGTTGAGCCAATTCTGTGCTGGTTTTTCCCTCCAAACACCTTCGATGCTGTGGGACAGCCCTGGAGCCAAGGACAGTATCAGCATGGTTTCTGTCATTGGGTGAAGTTTCACCTGTTTGTCTGTATGAAGAGAAATCCTTTATTTTTGTTAATAAAGACTCCCTAATGAATCCAGCCTCTGTCCTGTTCTTATGAGCTCTGAGCAGGGCTGTAAATCAGCTCCAGCACGTGGGTGCTGTACCCAGTGTCAGAAAGAGCCCAGCAGACACAGGTCCAGGTGGGAAGGACCACCAGGGAGATGCTGCTTGACCAGGGAAGTGAGAAAACCTGAGGTCATCACATTTAAAAGCTAATTTCTCATTAAATGCCTGTCATTGATCTCTTACAGCAGGGGAGGAACAATCACAGAATCATCCACACCGTGTCCTCCAGCAGCATTGCTGGAGCTCTGTCCACAGCAGTGCCAGGATGCACTGCTTGAAAAAACAGGGGGAAAGCCCAAATGGCAGCTTGGAGGGCTGGGAGACCCGGGACACCATCACAAGTCATCCAGGTGATCTAATTCCAGCCAGAATCCTGGCACCAGCATCACCCAGTGTCCCTCCAGGCTGCACCCTGACCTGTGCTGGCTGTGGGCAGCAGCTCTGCAGATCCCTTAGGTCCCAGCGCCAACTGAGCCCAAAATATCAGAGTTTGGGGGGAAAAAAACCACCATAAAATGCAGCCTTTTGCTCCTCCTGCCTCCCCAAAAGCTGCTGTGAGCCCCAGCAAGGCTCCTTAGCCCCCAGTGCTGATGTAGTTCCTGCCAATCTCAGTGGCACTCTGGGTGTTACAGCAAGAGCACGAAGCCGTGGCAGAGATCAAAGGTGGTGGTTTCTGGTTTTGTTATCCCACAGAAGCTGGGTTTCCTTGCTGGGCATCCTCCCCCTGAGAACGCTGCCTGCTCAGCAGCCTGAGAGCCTAAATCACCTCCTGACCTCGGCTGCTCCTGCTCTGCCCCAGGGCTGAGCTTCCCACCAGCCCAAATCCTGCATCTCCACCTGGGGCTGCCTCAGGGAGCTGCTGCTTCTGCTTTTGCTTTTTCTCTCTTTAGAAACTTTCCTCAAAGCCGTAAGCACCCGGTGCTGTACTTGCTGTCAGGAGAGTAATTCACTTTCTTCATCGTCTCCTGTTGGCCAGCATGAGGAAGGCAAACCCCAGATGAACAGCAGGGTGGAAGTGTCTCCTGAAGACAGCAGGACAGACAGACAGACACCTCCTGTCCTGTACTGGGGTTGAGGAAACAAACTTCACTGGTCTCTTTCTTGGAACAGGAAAAAAATTTGTCTCTTGTCAAGAGGAAGATGAGCACCTTCTCAATGACCCTTCATCCTCCCAGGGTGCCACAAAGACCAAGGACAAGCCTTGAGGTGATAGGAGGGACCTTAAGCACAAAAGGGGCAAAATTAAAACAAGTAAACTCTGTTAGAACTTCTTCTGAATTGTAGAAGCTTTCAGAACTTTCCTCATTTTGTTGTGGTTGTAGTTAACACTTGTTTAACTCAAACAGGCTGCAGCACTCAGGCCCACGCAGCTCCTGCCTCTCCGTGTCCTAGATTTTGGCAGCACGTGACTGAAATTGGGGCTTTTGTCGTGAAAGAGGCCAGAGGAGAGCAGCAAAAACAGAGCTGTGAACCCCAGCCGGGCACACAAAACCCCAAGGGGACTGGGGGGCACAACCCTGACTTTGCAGAGCTGCCAAATCCTTTCCTCAGGCAGTGAGAGGCTGAGCAATTACCAAATCTGGGGATTGCTAAAGATGTCACAGCCACAGTGATGCTCCTCTCCATCCCCCAGCACCCCAGTGTGGAGCTCTGGAGTCTCCCAGCTCCTGTTCCAGGGGGATGGCAAGGGGAGCCTGGAGCTGAGAAACCCAGGGATGCACCCAGAGCATCCCAGAGATGCACCCAGAGCTCCACAGGGACTGCACCCCCAGCTCCCCATCACCAAAACCCCCTGGTTTTTGCTGCTTCCCCCACTGGCACTGGGGATTCATCCCAGCAGGAGCATCGGAGGGAGGAAAGGGATCCAACCCTGCCACACCAACCTGGCAGGAGCTTTGCCCCATCCCTGTTCAGAGCAGAAAAAGAGCAGAGAAATGCTCTTGTAGGATAAATGTAGGAGGCAGGCAAAGCCCTGCAATGCTCAAGGCTGGCTGGCAGAGGAGCAGGGGCTCCCAGCAGGTTCCCAGTAGTTTCCGTTAGGTTCCCAGTGGGTTCCCAGTATGTTCCCAGTAGCTCCCAGCAGTTTCCCAGTATGTTCCCAGCACAGTGCCCACTTTCAGCGAAGCTCTGTTCACACGGGGCCGAGCCCCCGGAGCCTCCCTGGAGCTGGAGGTTTCACAATGACTCAGGGCTGGCTCGCCCCAGAGCAGCAGAATAATTCAGGTATCGCTGTCTGGTGAATCGCTGCATCCTCCCTCACACAGCCTCTGTGGAGGACTTGCATCCAAAATCCAGGGAAGCTCTGATCATAGAGGGGTTTGCTTTGGAAGGGACTTTATAGATCTCACTGTTCCCACCTCGTGCCGTCGGGACATTTTCCACTATCCCAGATTGTTCCAAGCGCATCCAACCCGGCCTTGAATGTTTCCAGGGACAGGGCAGCCACCCCCTCTCTCAGCAGCCTATTTCAGTGTTTTACCACCTTCATTTCTCCCTTATATCTCATCTCAGTCTACTCTATTTTAATTAAAAACCATTATCCCCTGTCATCTCACAAGCAGCTCCCCTGAGATGTTCATCCCCACCTTCCTTAAAAACCCCTTTAAGTACCAAAAGCCAGCAGCAGTGACAATTTGAAGGCACAGAGCTGCACGAACCCTGTGACATTTCTGAGTGCCACCCCAGCCAGCAGTGCACGAATGTGTGATTAACACATTAATTAACACAGGCACTGCCACTCCTGGGGCTGTTGGAGGGTGATGCAGAGAGAGGAAGGGAATGGAACCGCTCCCCATCCCGCCAGACCTTCAGGTGCTGCAGAGACTTCTCTGGGCTTTCCAGTGGCACAGGAGATGGAGATTCCAGCTCAGGGTGCACGGAGAACACCTCAGCTGCTCAGGGATTCAGAGGTCTGACACCCCCAGTTCTCCTTTTCTGCCTTGTGACCTGTTGCCTTTGGCCTCTTGGCAGGGTCTCTCCACCATTTCATCACACCCTGAAGCAACCAAAAAATCTCCTTCGCTCCAGAGCTGGACTACAAGGTTCCTTTCCTGGCACTAGCACCAAATTTACTTTTTTCCGAGCTGAAACTTGGTTTCCTGATTCTTTTGCAATGCTGAGCCCAGCTGCTGTGACTGGCACATCTCACACACCCTCTCCACAACCTGCTGGCTCTGATTTTCAGAGCACTGAGGAGCGGCTTTGCCTTTCCTGGTTGGAAAAGGCTCTGCAAAATCCTAGAGCAGGATTCCTGTGAGCCTGTTACATCTGATGGTGCAATTTCTGGAGAGAACCCTGCTCTGAGCAAAAATCACATCTCGTTCTTCTGCTTTTGCAGCCAGATTTCCATCGCCACCTGCCATTTTACAGCCAGCCCTCAGCAGGATCCCTGCAGCCCCAAGTCTGAGCAAGCCTGATGCCAGTGGATCTTTCATAAATCCAGCGTTTTCTGAACATTAAGCAGTTCAGCTGTGCACAGGCCAAGCCTTGCACCAGGAAATCCTGACATCCCCTGATGTGCCTGGTCCTCATTCTTAGAAAAATACAACCAGCAGCTGGTTTTGCGCAGAATTTTTGCCTTTTTGAGTTGTCCAGCTTACCAGGAGGTGTTCCCAGGGTACAAACCAACCCAGGGCAGAAAGGCAACCAAACCAAAGCCTCCTTGGCCAACAGAAGGAGGCAGATGGCTCAGAGCAGCTCTGCAGAGCCCAGGCATGGAAAAACAACTACACTCGGTGGTAAATTAGGGCAATAAACAGTAAATAATCCTCGTCATCACAAAACGAAGGGCAGCAGTGAAACAGCAACCAGCTGAGGGCTCCTCAGTGCCATTGCACAACGCTCCTTCCTCCCACACATCCACACGAGCCACAGGACGTTTTGTCCTCCTGGGGCTGTCCAGAGTTGACCAACACCATGGGAGCACAGCAAGCCATGGCTGGAGGAAGGGGCTTCACCTCCATCCTGGCAAGAGCAGCAGAAACTTTGTGTGTTGGCAGATAAGAACAGAGATCTTCATGATTCATCCCGGAGCAGAGCCAGACTTTTGATCAAAATCACCTTAAAAGCAAGAAATTATGCATATATATATATATTATTATTAATAATAATAATAATTTTCCATAGCAGAAAGCTCACTGCTAAAAATAAAGCAGACGGGGTGAGGAGAGATGGGTTATTTTTCTACTAACTACTTAAAAAATTTCAAATGTTGCAGTGAATCTTTCACAAATTCCTTTGGAGTCAGCAGGTCACAGGTTCCCCCCCAGGTCTCCTTGCCCTGCTCCCACTGCAGCTGACTCCTGCAAATAATTGTGGCCATCACCTCCCACAGTTCCCAGACCAGATTTTATATCCTGGCTGCCCTTGGAGTGTTTTTTTTTTTTCCCAAAGGTGATAGAACCACAGAACCCCAGAATGATTCTTGAATCTCACCTCCTTCCAGCCCCCTGCCGTGCCGTGTGAATCCATCCCCAATCAAAATTGGATTCCTTCCCACTGCTTTTCCCATCCTTACCTGATTCCAGGGGCACAGACCCCCCCCAGAATTCCAGCACCTCTCCTCTTCCCCCTCCACTGCTGATTTATTTACAGCGCCTTGTGAGCTGCTCTGTCCCAAAATTGGGGTTTCAAATCTAAAAGCAGCAAAACACGGCCCCGTGTGAGTAAGCCCGTTCTCACCCACCACCCACACTGCCCCAGCTATTCCTTTTAGTACCAACAGCTTCACAGAAAACAGCCCTGGGTTTCATCCACCCAGGCACTGAAAGCACTGACAGAAAGAGAGAGTCTGGGTGCTGCAGAGAGGGTGAAACCCCTCCAGAGGGACATTTCTGCTGGGGAGGGAGGGAAAGTGGAAGGTGGAGGAGGTGACACCACTACAGAAGAAGGTGACACCTTCTTCTCCAGGGGTTTGGACATCCAGGAAAGCCTGGGAAGCTTCAGGAGCACCTGGGAGACCTGTTGGCCACTGATGGCTTCAACCCCAGTGCCCAATTGAGGGGAATGGAGAGGGGGAATGAGCCCTCGGTGCCTGCTCTGCTCTTCCCTCCCCAAACACACACAGAAAACATTTAAAGCCACAAATCTTCCCGCCGGAGTGGAGATTTGTGTCAGTGAGCACCGTAATTTCCAGAACAGGATCTTGACGACAAAAGAAACCTGAACCTCATCCCACCCGAGACAGCCTCAGGGTTCATAACCAGGATTACGTTTGTTTAGAGAATCTTTTGGTTTTTTTCCAAAACGTTCAACCTGCACAAGCTGGTGAGGCCGTGGGGGATGGAAAATCCTGCCCATGCCTCACACGTGTCTGTGCCTCACACCTCTGTCTGTTTGCAGCAGCAGTTTCCTCTCCTGAGGCCAGCAGGCATCGAGCACCAGCCCTGGGGCAGTGCCAGGGACGATCTCCCTGCTCTGGAACCCAAGAGGCTGGGGCTGGCAGGGGAGGCTGAAGCTCCTCTGGCTGTTCCCAGCTCCCATCTCGCAGCATCTTTGTGGGATTTGACCCCCCTGCAGCCCCTCTGCTGCTTAGGAACGCAGTCACAGACTGGTTTGGGTGGGAAGGGACCTTAAAGACACCCGGTGCCACCCCTGCCATGGACAGGGACACCTTCCACTGTCCCAGGCTGCTCCAAACCTCCATGTCCAGCCTGGCCTTGGACACTTCCAGGGATCTAGGGGCAGCCACAGCAGCTCTGGGTACCCTGTGCCAGGGCCACATCACCCCACACCCTCATCTACAATATCCCACAGCACCTCACTCCCTGATCCACAGCATCCCACACCATCCCATATCACCGCACACAACCCCACACTATTATCCACAGCATCCCACAGTCATTGACAGCATCCCACAGCATCCCACAGTCATTGACAGCATCCCACAGCATCCCACAGTCATTGACAGCATCCCACAGCATCCCACAGTCATTGACAGCATCCCACAGCATCCCACAGTCATTGACAGCATCCCACAGCATCCCACAGTCATTGACAGCATCCCACAACATCCCACAGTCATTGACAGCATCCCACAGCATCCCACAGTCATTGACAGCATCCCACAGTCATTGACAGCATCCCACAGTCATTGACAGCATCCCACAGCATCCCAAAGTCATTGACAGCATCCCACAGTCATTGACAGCATCCCACAGCATCCCACAGTCATTGACAGCATCCCACAGTCATTGACAGCATCCCACAGTCATTGACAGCATCCCACAACATCCCACAGCATCCCAAAGTCATTGACAGCATCCCACAACATCCCACAGTCATTGACAGCATCCCCCAGCATCCCACACCCCCAGCCCAGGGGCTGACATATGCTGGGGAGGGAAGTCCCCATGCAGCAGAGCTCGAGCAGCTGTCCCCAAGCAAAGGGATGTTGTGTCCCTGTGGAGCACCCTGGGGAGCTCAACTTTCCTGGTGGAAAAAAAGAGCAATTTTAGGACACAGTGCTGGAGCACTAGGGGTGTTCTTTACAGCCATGCAAGCAACAGGAGAGAGTGGGTGACTCTTTAAGTGTCTTTAATCCAAAGGACTGAAGAGCAGACCGGGAAGATTAGTATAAGCCAACAGACAAAAATAATCATTAAAAAAAAAGGAAAAAAAGGGATAAAAACCAGTTTCCAAAACAAATTAAAATTCCATACAGTGTTTAAAAGATCACCTAAAAACCAAACATTGCCTTAAAAAATTGTTTTTCCCCATTCAAACACATTTAACGAAGTGAAACATCGTGACAAATAATAATAATAATAATAATAATTCATGGACTAAAGACTTCAGAGCAGCCACAGGAGCCACACTGGGGAGGGCAGCAGCACCCCCAGCCCAGGCAGGGAGGGGGGAGTGCTGCCATCCTGGCTCAAGCTGTGCCACCTCCCCTGCCACCCCCTGTCCCCAGGGACCCCCCAGGTCACCTCCGTGGGGCAGGGGGTGGGATGGGGTCAGGGGGGGACACATCCCTGCAGAGCTGGGGAGGCAGGACAGCTTCCTGACCCCCCCCCCCCCACCCACCCCTGAGGTCAGAGCTGCATTCTGGGCCACGCAGGGGGAGCCAGAGCAGCTCCGGGCCCAGGGACAGACACACACCCCACGCAGACAGACAGACGGTGCTGCCAGGCAGATCCAGGCTCCAGCTCAGGGAAGGGGTGGGCTGCTGCTTTTTGGCTCCTGTGCTTGATTTGGTGGCCAAAGGGATTCCCCCCCCCCCCCCCCCCCCACAAGGAGGGCAGCTCTCCTTCCCTGACCCACTCCCAAACCTGGAGCTTGTCTCTAGCCAGCATCCACACAGGGAACATGCTGTCTGGGTTTCAGCTCTACAGTAGTTTTTAAAAAATATTTATACGTTATATACCCTAAAAAGGTCACCACAGGAGTTTCCATGTCTTTGGAAGAAAGGAGGATGGGGAAAAATATATATATGTATATAAATGAAAACTGTTTCACAAAAGAAAAATAAAAATCCAATTATTGGTGGCATTCACATACAGGACAAAAATCCCTGGCTGCAGGTATGGATCTGAGGGGGGAATCTCAGCACCTGCCCCAGCAAGGTCAGAAACACAGGTGAGTAGCTAAAAATAACTAGTCTGGTATAAAGGTCTGAATTCCATGCGCTCGATAGAACAGTCTGTTTCTTTTTGTCTTTTCTTTTCTTAAAAAATATATATATATAGTTATTGCTTTGTGGAGGGCCGGCGGGCGAGCAGCCTCAGTGGGGCAGCGCAGAGGGCTCGGGGGGATTGGCTTTCTTCCTCCTCTTCATCAGCAGAGGGTTCGAGGAATCCTCGATTTTCTTGATCTTGATTTGTTCGTAGTCCACCCTCATGGTGGCCAGGGCACTGGTCATCTCCTCCTGGGGACAGGGGCACAGAGCCATCAGCAAAGCCCCCCCAGGGTCCCCAGAGCAGCTGGGAATAACTGGCAGCAGGGTCTGAGTGTCCCACTGCCAGATTTTCCAGCTCTATCCCAAGCACAGATCTGCCCCAGAGATCACACCAAGCGATCCCATGCCCACACCAAATGGAATCATGGAATTGCCGAGGTTGGAAAAGCCCTCCAGGATAACTGTGTCCAACCATGCTCTGGCCTGTGTGGGTGGGGAGGCCCTGGGATGGAATTCCCAGAGAAGCTGTGGCTGCCCCATCCCCGGCAGTGCCCAAGGCCAGGGTGGCTCTGAGCAGCCTGGGACAGTGGAAGGTGTCCCTGCCATGGCATTTGAGGTCCCTTCCAACCCAAACCATTCTGCGATTCCATGGTTAACCCAACACAGCCACTATACCACCCAATCATGTCCCCAAGTGCCACATCTGTGCAGTTTTGAATACTTCCAGGGACAGTGAATGAGCCTGATCACCACAGGAGAGGATATTCCCCAGATGACAGAGGGGTTCAGAGCACTGCAGACAGGGACAGAGAGAGGTTTCACCTTCACATCCTCCCACAGGTCCTTCTCCTCCTTCAGCACACGGCTGGTGTGCAGCGGGGTCTGGGGCACCTGCATGGATTGCTGCCAGGAGAGGGGAGGAGCATGAGCTGGGAGCCACAGCTCATCCATCCCACCCCATCCCATCTCGTGCCATCCCATGGATCCCATCCCATGGTTTCCATCCCAGCCCAGCCCACGGATCCCAGCCCATCCCATGGATCCCAGCCCAGCCCACGGATCCCAGCCCAGCCCACGGATCCCAGCCCAGCCCACGGATCCCATCCCTGCCCCTGCACTCACCATGATCCAGGGGTGGTTCATGAACTCGGTTATTGTCATGCGCTGGGTCGGGTCTGTTTTCAGCAGGTTTCTGATCAGCTGCTTCACTGCAAGGGTTTGGGCAGGGTCAGGAGGCAGCAGCTCCCATGGGGTCTCTCCTGAGCTCCAAGCCCAACCCCAAAACCCCTGCACACCCCTCCTGTGGGCCACACACCTGCCCCTGCACAAACCCTTCAGCAAAAGCCTCTCCAGCAGAGGTGAAGATGCTGAGAGGTGACCCCTGACACAGCCAGGCCGCCCCAGCCCTCAAAAGGAGACCTGAGCCTGGGGACAGGCAGCACAGGGACCATGTTTACCTTCCTCTGACACCTCGGACCACTCAGGATTGGGGAACTCGTACTGGCCCATTCGGATCCGCTTCTTCATGCCAGGAGAGATGGCCAGGCCGTGGTTGGAGTAGAAGGGGGGGTACCCACACAGCCTGCAGCAGGAGGGGGAACAGAGTCAATGTGCCACCCCAAAAACCTTCCCAGGAGCACCTCCAGGGCACAGGGCAGTGCCAGGAGCAGGAGCTGAGCCCAGCAGGAGGGACAGGAACCCTCAGACTTACAGAATATACATGATGACACCAAGGGACCACATGTCACAGGACTTGTCGTACTTCTCTGGGCCCAACACTTCTGGGGCTGGTAAAGACAGAAAGAAAATCCTAAATCCAAGTATGAGCAGCGGGTCAGAGGGCTCTGACACCCCATGGACACACCAAGAGGCACCTGCAGCTCGGGGCACTCTGGGAATCGCTGCCTGGAGCAGCTCCCTGCTGCAGCTCAGGCTCCAGGCTGGGTGCAGAGGTGATGGGCTGCACATGGCACCCTCCAAACCCCCCAACCCTGCCAAATCCCCCAAGCCCAGCCCCCCCAGGCACTCACCCACGTAGTAGGGCGTGTAGCACGGCGTGGCCAGCGAGTTGTGCGTGGTGGTTTCCTTGGCAAAGCCGAAGTCAGTGAGTTTCAGCACAGCGTTGGGTCTTTTGGAGGTGTACAGGAGGTTTTCCGGCTGGGAACACGCAGGGAAAAAGGAATGAGCAGCAGGGCTGGGGCAGGCTGCTCCTGGCACAGCCAAAGGGGGGCTCAGGGTGGTACCTTCACATCCCGGTGCGCGATGTTGATGGAGTGCAGGTACTGGATGGCTTCCCCAATGCTCTTCATGATTTCTGAAGCCTCTGAAGCAGCAAAGAAACCATCAGGAGCCTTCACAAGCAAGTTAAAAAGGGCACCACTCCCCGGGTAACTCTACAAACCAGGAGTCAGAGAACCTGGCTGAGGTCAAAGGGGTTTTCTCTGCTTGAAGTTCTCCTTCTGCCACTCCCCATCCCTGGCTAAGGAACCTGCAGCTCCCAGAAACTCCAGGGGAAGGGATGGGGCAGAGGCCAGCCTCTGACCCTAATACCAAGGAGGGGATTGCACCATTTAGGGCATCCAAGCAGCAAGGAATCCAGCTGGGAAAGGTTTCCCCTTAGGATGGGAAGTCAAGGGGGCAGTGGGCTCAGAGTTTGGGTCGTGTGGTTGCTTTTCCTGGCCAGATGAGTAGAGGGAATCAGATTTATGATATCTGTGAGAACCACAGCCCACGGACTTAATTTTTTGAGGAAGGTGGGTGTTTCTGACAGGAGTGGGATGGACAGAGTGTGGGAGCAGCTGAGAAAATACCCTCTAACCCTATTCTCAAGTGAACATGAAAAGCAGGGCCCTTGCACCCATGCTCCTCATTCCCCAAGTGCAAAACTCTGCTGAGGATTCAGAAGAGTCATTGAAGGGATGGAGTGGACTGAAAGGCAGCAGGGTGTGGGCTCCATACCCCGTTCTGTGAAGGCCTGGTCTCCCCTGTCCTGGATCCGGCTGAAGAGCTCCCCGCCATCCAAGCTGCAAGAGAAGCAAGGGGTGTCACGCACTGTGGGTCCATCCCACACTGCCACAGGCTGCACCAAACCCTCTGCTGCTCAGCAGGAAGCAATCTCCTTCCCCATCCAAGTCCTTGGGCTGGTGCTTCTGGGGCGTTTCAGAGCCTCCCCCTTCCCGAAACCAGCGGGGCAGAGGCGTGGGCGGACGTGGTCACCCCAGCAGCCTACAGAAATACATTTACAGTAAAGGCAGCAAATGTGGCTTGAAATTGGTGACAGCACTCCCAGCACACGTGGCCTCCTTTTGCTCACAAGCCAACTGCCTCAGCATCACCATGACCCAGCACAGAAGTGCTGAGCAAAGCTCAGGGCACGGGCGAGACATCAGCAGTGTCACAACGGGCTCCCCAGGCTGGGACACAGAGGCTGGACCCCATTGCAGCACAGCCAGGTCCCATGGGAGGCGATGGAGAACCAATGGTGGGGTTCCCTCTCCAGGTACCCTCAGGGAAATGCAGCTCCCACAGAGATCAGGACTGAGGTATGGGAGAATTCTCCATGAGAGCAGGGATAATGGCACTTCTTGCCCCTGCCTTATCTGACTGAAGCAGGAACAGTTCTGGCTTTCCCAGCGCCAACAGCATCCTTGACATTCACCTGACATCTGCAATAGCAATAGCCTGCAGCCCTCGGGGCCCTCTGCTGCACAGAGGCTGTCAGGATGGACCCAGAGCCTGTCAGGATGGACCCAGAGCCTGCTCCTGCTGGAAGTCAAATCCTGCCTTGTGATGGGCATTACCCCCAGAGCATCCCCCCCGTCCCACAGACAGCTCTGGGGACTCTCCTCCTACCCCTCAGCCATTCTTTCTTTCCCCACCACACACCCCTTTCCCAGTCCTGGCTGCCCAGAGAGCCAGGGTGGCTCTCAGGTACCTGTTCCCCCACAGGGGCTGCTCTGAGGGCTGCTGTGCCACCTGCCCTGGCACTGCTGCTGTACCCACTGCCCCCCCAGGCGCTCTACCAGCTTGCCAGAGGAGAGGTTTTGGCAAGCGAGCTGCATCAAATCACAGCTGCGGTTGGGATGTGGTTTCAATACTTTCCCCTTCATCCCTCCTCCTCGTCCCCAGGTTAATACCAAGCTCCTACCCAAACCAAAGCCGCTCAGCAGCTGCTGCAGGAGGTGCCAGGGCAGTACCAGAGCTGCCAGCTCAGCTTGGCTGCTGCCCCACCACAGCTGCTGGGCTGCCAGGAACCCACTGCCTACCCTGGCTTTTGATGGCCAAAGCCAGTTTGGTTATGACCCACCTCTGAGAACCACAGGCCCTGGGTCTCGCCGAGCTGAGCACGTTCTCAGGATGACTCAGAGCCAGCACAGTCATCCCCATCCCTCCAACACCAGTCCTCTGCCCGGGCTGGCATCCCTCACATCCCCCTGGCATCCCCAGTGCTGGAAGATGCCCGCCCCCCTTTTGGCAGCACGCTGCAGGGTCGGGGTGCTGCTGGGCCGGGCTCTCACCACTCCATGACGATGAGCAGACACTTCCTCCCCTGGTAGAGGTTCTCGTAGACGTCCATGATGCGCACGATGTGCGCGCACTGCGACGCTCGCCAGTGCAGCTCCACTTCCCTGCGAGCCTTGGGGCAGTCCTGCAGCATCTGCGGGAGAAGTGACACCCCGTCAGTCCCCAGCCACTCCCGGGGAGCTGGGTCATGACCCTCGGCTGCCACCGTGGCCACCAGAGAGAACGCGGGGGCGAGGGCAGGGTGCGCGCTGAGAGCGCTCTGACAATGCCTCCATCCCCATCTAGTGGGAACACTGAGAAGCCATCTGCCCTCAGCTTGCCCTTCCTCCCAAGGCTGGTAAAAGCTTATTCTGGTTGCCTGCCACCTCTCGGTGCCCCACCAGCAAGATCTACTGCATTTACGAGCCAACTTCTGCACCCTGATACCTCCACTGCTGCACCTCTGGGTGCCACCAAGCATCCTCACTCTCCCCTTTGCTTTGCTGTCCCCCATCATTTCCCATCCATCAGCCTGCTCCAAGGGACCCTCCTGACCGCAAAAGATCCCTCACCACAAATTCAGAATCCACCAGAACCCGTGCCTGGGGAGGGAGCAAAGCAAACATCCAGATGTTCCCTAAATTGCAGCTCTTTAATGAGCCCCCTGCCCCTCCCAAAGACAGCTCAGAGTTCCCAGGTGCAGGAAGGATTTGCTTGTCTGCCATAGACTATTAGTTATGATGCTTGTCAGGATAAACAACCAGCCTTAATTATTGTGCTCCTAAATATAGAACAACAAACGTGTCTATCTTGAGAGCAGTTCATTTTCCTTCCTGTCCCCAGCAGCCTTTGGGGCTGGGCTCAGCCTCTGGAGCAGCAGCGAGCAGGGGGATGTGGAAACACACACCCCCACCCTGCAGGAAACAGCAGGTTTGGTCATTTTTACCAAGATTTAGAAAAGTCCTTGTGACCCCTCTGACCTGTCCCTGACACACTCCAGGAGCAGAGGAGCATCAGCCCTGGGATGCTCTGCAGGACCCAGGGTGGAGCCCAGCGCAGTGGGGATTTCACAGGAACAAGGATTAATTCCCAAAACCCACACACTGCCCGTTTACAGATGAAACACACTTTGATGGTGCTGCCCTGGCAGAGTAACCCTGGCATGGGCACAGGCACAGACAGGATGTGCCCTTCAGCCACCCTCCCCAAACACCATCCCCAGGCTTTGGTCACACATCTCCCACCTCCTCAGCTCTCCTGCTTCTCCAGGGAGAGGAAACCTGGGGGCAACCCGTGCAGCTGGGGAGGCTGCTGGCACCAAACCATCAGAAACTCAGCAAAGACCAAAGTGGCCAAAGCCAACCTTTGCACAGCTCCTTGACATCGCTGGCACCGACAACCTCGGGGTGAAAGGAAGACGGGGCAGGAGGTTGGACAGGCCCTGTTTGCTCCTCATTGGCTAATTACCCTAAAAAACTGGATCCTGCAGAAACCAAAACCATAAGCAAGAGTAACAGCAGCCCCCCGAGGAGCCATGCAAAGGGGACTGGAGAAAAGCCTGGCTATTTGTAACCCCACTCTGAAGAGCCTGGCGCAGGGAGCCAGGAAGCTGAAGAGAAAAGAGAAAAACAAAACAATTTGTAATTGTGCACCGGGAAAATGGACCAGCAGGAAGCAGCTAGTTAACATCATTCTGCACAAGACAAACAGCAGAGGTACGGCAAAATACATCCCATTTTTAGAGGTCAGTTCGAGCACTTTTATAGGAGATTAATTGGATTTCTAATGAAGTAGGAGGCAGAAACCTCCATTACCTGCACCAGCACGGCCCTGACGTTTGTTTTTGTACTCAGGGAGCAAACAGCTGCCCAGTGCTCACACAACACCCAGCTGTGATCCAGCTGCTCCCTCTGCTCCCCTGCTCGCTTTCCATGGAGAGGTGATGGAGAGGCTTGAGAGGAGCAGATTAAGCCTCATTAAGGGAATGATTTGGTTAATTTAGGAAATGTTCCCAGTGGCAGCAGCCTGAGCTGAAGGCCAGAGGTTGCTTGGGGAAGGCCACTGCTGCTGCAGGATGGACAAGCCATGGCAGAGGCAGCCCACAGCCCCAGCATCACCTGCTGCACCCCAAAACTCCTGCCCTCAGCACAGGCAGTGGCTCCCTGTGCCCTGGGACGCCACAACGGGCCGAGCATGGCACAGTGGTGGGGCAAGAGCAGCACTCCCACCAGGCTGTCCTCTTCAGGTGGGAGCCAGCAGCTCCCACAGCTGCCAACCTTCCCTCCCACTCCCCAGCCCCAGCCAGCAGTGAAACCTCTGTGGGGTGATGTCCTGGCACTGCTCTGATCACAGGAACCCCACATCCAATGTATGTGGGGTGTGGCAACACTGCCCACAACCCTAATTTAGCTCCCGTGTCCAGGGCAGCCTGTGACTGCAGCAAGATTTGTATTTCTTGGCTCACAACAAGGAGGCTGGGATGGGAAAATCACCTCGTGTTTCCCCTGAGATTCAGCAAGGATGAACTGCCCCCATCCCACCCCAGCTGATTTTGCAACCCAGTAATTTGGAACACAACCAGGGTTAACCCTTGGATGGCAGCAGCCGAGACAAGCTGCTGAACTCCCAACAGCTGCTCTCAGATCAGCTTTTCCAGCTCTGATCTCCTGTTCCCTGTCCAAAGAAAGGCTCCTTGGAGACCAAACTTCATTAATTCAGCTGGAGCAGGCTTCACTACCTGCCTGCTCGTGCTGGAGAGCAGGGCTCAGCAGCTGAGCTGGGCAGTAACCAGATCCCCGAGTTACACAAGTGTCCCCAGGCAGGGCACAAGGGCAGAGCTGCAGAGGAAGCTCTGCCACCACCTCGGAGCAAATCCGGGCAGGATTCAGACAGGAGGAGCTGCATCCCTTTCCCTTTACAGCTGTTGGGTGCTGTGGGTGTTCACATTTGCAGGCACTGCACATCTCCAAACATCAGCTCATGGTCACAGAGCATCCATGTCCCTCCAGCAGGGGACAGGGGACAGCCAGCAGAGCTGTGCCAGCCCAGAGCCCTGCCCCATCCCATCTCTGCTTCCCGCTGGGTCACCTCCCGGCAGGAAAGGAGGGAGAGCAGGGAAAGAGACACTCCACCCTGCTGGCAATTAGGGAGGAAATTCAGCTTTCAGCCGCATTCCAGCTCCCTTCCCAGCACCCTGACACATCAGAAATTTGGGCAGACAGCATTTGATGCCATCCTGAGCTTTGACTCAGCCCAGCTCCTCCGGGAGCCTTTCCATGCTGTGAGAGAAATTAGTTCTGTGCTCCTCTAAACACCCTCATTAGCTTCATTAGAGCCCTCAAGCCGAGGGCTCCCATCAGAGGATGGCACAGCCCAGCCTGACGTGCTCAGGACCTCAAGAGCAGCAAAAGCTCCTCACGAGCTCCAGCAGCACCTCTGGGCTTTTCCCCACCTTGGAAGCAGCTCCTGGAAACAAAACAGCTCATCAGGGCTTCTGAAGGAGGACAGCACCCCCTGAGCAAACCCAAACCCAAATCCAGGCTCCAGCCTGGCCCTGCAGGCACCAAAAATGAGCTTCAGCTCCAAGGAAGAGCACATGGAGCTGAGTTTCACCCCCATCACCTCAGGACAAGCACAGCACAGGTGGGTGGCACGAGGAAGGAAGGAAGGAAGGAAGGAAGGAAGGAAAGCTCTGGAGCAAAGCAGGGGCTGGAGCTGCCCACGTTCATGTTCCCTCTCCTGTCCTCAGGCACCACTGATTCAGTCTCGATGCCTCCTCCTGGGATGATGTTCCATGAGTCACGACAGGTTGGAAAAGGAAGCTCCCTCCTCCCCTGGCACGACAGGAGGTCCTTGAGGACACTGTCCCTCCTGTGCCACTGTCCCTCCTGTGCCACCACAGCCCCAAATGCTGCTGCCCTTCAGCGAGCCAAGCACACTCAGATGGGCAAAATGTCCCTGTCCAAGGGGAAAAACTCACCTCCCACGGGCAATTTCCATGGAAAGCAAGGATCAGGCTCACACTGGGGTGTTGAGCAGTCCATTTTCCATGGCTGCCCCACGCTCACCCCGGGCTGCCCTTGCAGGCAGGGTGGTTTTATTTCCATATTTTGATCCCACCCGATTCTCCTCAGTCCTCAGCAGAACAGCACAGGTTGTGCAGCCCCCACACCTTCAACAGGACCTGCAGGGCTGTACCCAGACCCCAAACCACCCCGAAAAGCTCCCCTCAGGAACTGTCTGCACCACAGGGGTTAAAATAGACTCTTCTTGAGTTGCAGTAAGAATAAACCTACAGCGAAGAGAGGCAGGCTGTCATCCCCCAAATGATCAGCAGGGAAGCAAAGCAGAGCTTCCCCCTGCCTGGATCACACACACAGGCTTTGGATTCCCCTGACCCGGCTAGCACAGGGCAAGGAGCATTTTTTCCTAATAAAGCAAAAGGGTTTCTCTTCAAAGGATTTTCCTCTTCTAATCTTCCCCTGCAAACTCGCTGCCAACTGGTGTCAGCTGCTTTACACATTTGTAGGGCCAGTGCTGAAAGCTTTGCACAGGCTGTTCCCACCTCTCCCTGGATTGAATTGAGCCTGGAATGCCAGAATATTTGGGGAGCCCACAGGTAATGAGGTCAAAGCTGGCCCAGTCTATGCCAGACACAGCTGGGAGGGAGAAGGCAGCAGAAGGACATGGAAGAAGCAAAGCTTGGTTCTGCTTTTGGTGTTTATGAGCAAGAAAAGAGAAATAAAGTCACAAGTCCCTGAGCCCCTAAGAGGAATTGTGTTACCAAACAGAGGGAAATTCATGGTTGAACCACAAGGCAATAACAATTAAAGGTGCAGCTCAGGAAGCCTCCCCCTCATCACCGTGGCTCTTATGTAAACCTTTACATTAACCCCATCCCCGCTGCTTACACCCACCACAACCTGCCCTGCTGATGGGACTTTCCCAAGCTGGGGCTGTTTCTGCTCTGCCCACGCCCAAGGAGCCACAGAAAGAGTTTGAAGGCCCAACTGAAGAGGCAAAAGCCTCATGCTCACGTTTGTTTTGCCCGGGGAAAGCTGGAGAGCAGAGGTGACGTGTCCCGAGGAGGAGCCGCGCGTGGGTCCTGCCCGCAGCGTGCCCCGTCCTGCCAGCCTGGGATGACTGTTTGGAGGGGTGCCTCTGCTCCCTGATGGAGGTGGCTTCATCCAAGCTGGTTTGCAAGGCAGGACAGCAGCAGGCATCAGCTACCCACCTTCCAAAATGGGAGCCAGGGGGATACTGAGGCTTCGACCCACACGAGAGCAGCCAGCTCCATCCTCCACGTTCGCTCGCCTCGGGGAAAACGGAAAGGTTGGAGAAAGGATGCCAGCAAGACAGGATTATTTAGATTAGAAAGAGCAAGACAGGAGAGGCAAGCGAGGCCAAGCAAACACGAGCTGACACACACACACACACACGCTCGAGCTGCTCGGCTGCATTCTCCCAGCCTGAATGATCCGAGCGCTGCGAGGGAGACCCGGAGCCATGGCAGCGAGCTCGGGGAGAGCCTCCCCATCACACTGCCTGAGACGAGCAGCCAGCCAGCCATGAAGAGGCTGCCTGAGCGAGGGGGGAGCTAAAACCCCTGCCAGGAGCAGCTTGGAGGGAGGCAGATGTTGCAGCGGGAACAGATGTTGTAATGGGGTGGAGGATGGAGATGGGATGAGGAAGAGGCAGCTCTTACACAAGGGGCCTTGATCACCATCAGCATTGCACAAGCTCTGGGGTCCCCTGTGCTCCGGGGTCCCCTGCTCATGGGGGTCCCTGCCCAGCAGTCGATGCTCGGGACCCTCACCCTGCAGCCCCCCCTGCCCAGGGCATCTGCTGAGCATTTCCTTGCCCCTCTCTCCCCCAGTGACAGATGCAGCAGCCATTCAGCCTTTTCAGGCGGCAACAAAAGCCTCTCGAGGCACACAAAGGCGAGGAGCAGAAGAGAGGCCTGGGTTTAAATAAGAGCCACCTGCCAGGGGCCCATGCCCCCCGTGCTGCAGAGCCCATTTCCCAGCAGCAAAAACGTTCTGGACACATCCTGGAGATGAAGTGTCTGAGTGGATATCCAGGAGCAGCACCCTGGATGCTGAGGGAAGGGTCCCAGCATGGTGGAGGCACTGGAGGGAGGAGATGGAGGTCGGTGGGAAGGGGCTGCAAAACTCACAGGAAAAAGTCAGAGCAGGTAAATGGCAACAAGGCAGCAGCACGAAGCATCCCCACTGACTCACACCCAGCAACAGGCTGGGGCTGGTGTTTTAAGGACAGAAATAAAGGCTGTCGGCTTCATTTATCTGAGAAAAACAAAATTAGGGGCCTATTCAGTCCCATGTTTTTGTTTTGGGAGCCTCCTCTTCCTTCTAGCCCTCAGCAGCAGCGCTGGGTTTGTCTGACTCAGCTGATGCTCATCTCTCCAGGAGGCACCAGGAGAGCAGCAGGAGCAGCCCAGGCACGAGCCATGGTCACGAGGTTCCTGTCCTGCTGTGCCACATCTGGCTGGGAGGACAGAGCCACCACCCTGCCAGGATCTCCCCGTGAATCCCAGAGGGACAAACAGGGTCAAAATGGCCAAAATGCTCCAGCCCAGCCTAAGCCATCCCTTCCTAAAGACATTCAAGATGTCACTGCCCACCAAGAGCCACCACAGCACTGGCTTAGAGCAAGAAGGGACCCCTGGGGCCATAAGAGGGCACAGCTCAGCTCTGAATGGAACCATTCTGGGCAGGGATGCTCAGATGCTCTCTGCAAACCAAGCCCCTGATCCCACCCACCCCTGCTGCCTCTGCCAGGGGTTTTATCCACACAAGACAAAGTGAAAGGAACGTAAGGAGCCATCAGAGATCTTCCCAGGCACAGCCAGCTCCACACACAGCTTCACCTTCCACCTCCTTGCAGAGCTGAGGGCCAGGGTCAGCTCCTCCTCCCAATCCCTCTCCTTGCCAGGTTTGCTATCAGAGCTGACAACACGAATGGAAAAGCACACACGTGCTTTTATGATGGGAAGTGGTTGATATTTGCAGGTGTGATTAATACAGAAGTAAACACTGATGTAAACCATTAACTCAGGGCTGACCTATGTCCTTTGTGCTTCCCTCCCACAGGCAGAGCTTGAAAAAAACCCTTTATCACCAGCACAGCCTCCAGCAACCCTGTACCCACAGCCAGGGGCTTCCCCTCAGCATCAGGGACACAGAGCACCCAGAGCATCTTTTCGGGTCCCTGGCTCCACCAACCTCTCACCAATCCTGGGGACAGCCCTGCCTGACCCCACCGATCCCAGGGACAGCTCTGGATTCCCCACACCTACATCTCAGAACTGCTTTTATTCTCAGACGTGTCCACCCACTCCCTGAATGTTTCAGCTGGAAGTGATTTTGGGGAGAGGCCCAGACCCAAGCCTGCAAGCAGAGCAGCCCTGAAGCCCTGCCAGAAGAAGCTCCACAACACTCACAGCTTCCCAGCAGCTCCTGGGCTCGAGCTCTGCCCAAAAATGCAATTTCTCAGGGCAGGACAGGGGAGAGGCAGGCACCCCCCCCCAAGCACAGGGATCCTGCCTTCACCACAGATCTTCCTGCAGCACAAATGAATACGTGTATATTTAAAGGAAAAAGCCAAACTGGAACACAAAGCTGCATCAAGGCCAGCCCCTCCTGAAGTGCCCTGGCCCCTGGCACTGGGAGCAGGATGGCCTCGGGATGTTTCCTGCACCAGGGCCAAGCCTGGGGAGGGTTTCACTTACGCACCCCCAAAGCTCGTGGTGACGACAGCATCGTTTTGCATCATCCTGTCCTTCCTCAGCTGTTTATTTAACACAGTTGCACCCCTGTCATGGGCTTTGTCAACACCAGGGCACAGCAAACACCTCGCTGAGACAAGCCCAGGATGTGCAGCCCAGCTCTGTGGGGATGCAGAACAGAGCATCCCCCCGGCAGCCACCTTGGCAGCACCCGAGCAGTGCCAGAGGGGCTGGAATCATGGAGAGCCCACAGCAGGCACGATGCCCACACCAGTCTGGAGGCTGCCATGGTGCTGGGAGCAGGAAAAGGCCAGGCAGCTCAGGGGTTTCGTAACAGGGCTTTGTCTGTGCAGGTGCTCAGCGTGGCAGGGGCCCTGTGGCCACCGACAGCCTTCCTCACCCTCCTCCTCCTCCTGCTCCCGCTCCCCTCACGTGGCACAGCAGACACGAACCTCTGTCACCACAGATGCCAGGGCAGGGAGAGGGACAGCAATGTGTGTCAGGAGAGGGGATGGCAATGACGGGACAAGAGGGGATTGCACCCCACCGGGGGATCCAGAGCTGCTCAGGGACACTCATCCCCCACCAGCCTCTCCTCTGCCATCTCCCCAAACACCCCCAAGGCTCTCACTGCAGTCTCCATCCAGGCTGTCCCTGCCCCACAGGCTGCTCTCCTGGTCCTTCTCCCATCACACTGAGGTTGTACGAGCCCAGCACCCAGCAGGACCTGCAGAAGAGCAGCTGGGAACCCCCATTTACCATGAACCCTCAAGGGTGAAGAGCCAAGCAACACCCCAGACTCGAGACCCAGCGCTACCTAAGGCTGTGCACTTCCACTTTACCCAGAGCAGCCAGCACTTTAGGGTAAACCCTGGGCTCTGAAGCAAGGCAGTGAAAACCTGAGAGCCTCCTGCCAGCCCAGGAGCTGAGCAGGGCCCTCCTCCTCCAGCAGCCACCCCGAGACTCCTTCAGCCAGCAGGAAAACACAGTTGTGTTTCTATTTTAGAAAAAGCCCTTCACTGCATCCTGCTGGCACCACATTAAAGCTCTCAGGAGACGGTGGCTATTCTCAGCTCTCTGCAGGCTTCTGGCAGCCCCAGGAGCCTCCACAGCACCTGCTGGCAGCAGCAGCCGTGCAGCCCTGGAGCTGGGGAGGTTTGGTGAGCCTGGGACAGAGCCTGGACCAGCAGTGTCCCAGCCAGCACCATCACCTCAAAACCTTGGCCAACAAGTGTGTAAAACTCACTGTGAAGTGCCTGGGTGCACAAGCTGTGTGAAAATAGCAGAGGGGAAATTTCCCTCCTGTTGGTTAGGCTCAACACAGAGCAAGGAGTCACTGAGCCGTGAAGTGGTTTGGGTTAAAAGGAACCCTAAAAATCATCTCGTTCCAACTCCACCTTCCACTAGACCAGGTTGCTCAGAGCCCCAGCAAACCTGATCCAGCCTGGGCTGACAGCAGAGGTTTTGTGCTCTCGCACCTTTTCAATGCACAGCAAAAACATGTGTGGAAAACGCACAGCAAAAAGTCACTGATCCTTCATGGATGCTCAGTACCCCACTGCTTGACAGTGTTTACCAGCAGGCTACTTGATTTCCTACCAAATCCCACAGGCAGCAAAGTGGTTTGGACTCATTTTGCCTTCTAGATTAAAACGGAGATGGGATAAAAGGATAAACGCATGGATATTTAAACAAACTAACAGAAAAATCTCCTCCTGCAGCTACTGCTGCTCCCTTGGCAAACAGCCTGGTCTCCTTGGGCATTCCCATACCCAGCTTTTAAAAAGAAACCTCTCCCTTCAGCCAGCCTCATCCCAGGGCAGCATTCTCCAGGACCCCCGGGCACGGGTGAGCAGGGGGCAGCTGCTCCCTCCGGGTCACCCGAGGGCTCCTGGGCCCTGCTTTGTATGAATTTAAGCTTTTTCAATCCCACTTATTCACAAGAAGAGCTCAGGGCTGGGGGAAGCCAAAGAGCAGACAGGGCAGCCTTTGTGTGGCTCTGCCACCCACCCCGGGGCTCAGCAGCCCCCGCGTCCCCCCAGGAGCCCTGCAGCAGAGCCTGGGGCACTGCAGGGAGCAGAGGGGCTGGAACAGCCCCACACAGCCTGGAGAAACACCTCGAGTGAGCAGAGTCTCATTTCCTGACAGAGGGAGAAATGAAGCCTTGAACAGCCCCTGTGAGGGACCCACGCTGCACTACCCCCAGCTCTCACACAGGGGAGGGGGGGACTGGATCCCAGGTGGGTACAAGATCCAGATGTCCAGTGATGGTCAGAAGTCACTAAAACCCTCGAAGCATCAGCACCATGTCCCAGGCCAACCCTCCTGCAGTGACATCTGCCTGGTTGTTTCAGGGCAATCTTTGAGGAGGAGGAAACATGAAAGGAATGTTTTGGTTAAAGCCGGAGGTGCTTGACCTGCTAAGAACACGCTGCCCTTACTGCCAGAGCCTGGCAAAGCTGAGCTAACGGGATCCACTGAGCTTCCCAAACCCTCTCCTTGTTCCCATAGCTGGACCCACAGGGCCACAGCCGTGCCTGCCCTACAGCTCCTTCATGGAAGGCCCAGAAATGGGAATATCCCCCCAAATACTGCACTGAGGCACATAAACATCATCTTCCATAGCCCCCCTGACCTGCTCCATAGCTCCCAGGAAAAAGCAGCTCTGGTTCCCACGCAGCACCTGCCCCAGCTGCTGCTCAGTGGCACCCAATGATCACATTTTAATCCATCCAGAACCTCCTCAGCATCTTCCTCCCCAGCTCTCACCAGCTCAGCGTTTGCACCCCTAAGGACACGCAGGGCTGGCTGTCTCCTCCAGCAGCAAGGAGCTGGGGAATGGCACCACCAGGACTCTTCCAAAAACCCCCAGGGACCTGGAGCACCTCCCTGCTGAATCCCACCACCCACAGAACATCTCATGTCTTGGCAGAGTTGTTCTTTACAGCACAACAAGAGACTGGGAGCGTGAACTCCGAGGTGGAATAAGCAGGGTGGGAGGGGATGGAGAGGAGATGCCAGCTGAACTGCACAGCCCCTCACACCAGGAGCAGGGTCATTCCTTGTGGGAAACACCGAGGACAGAAGCAAAGGGCTTCCCAAGCCTCTTCCAAGCTCCTGGGCCAGCAAGGGGAAGACGTTTTTCTCCAGGAGCCTGGGCAGGAATCCAGCAAGGGCTGCAGCATCTCCAGGCTCCCCAAAACAGCCCTGTCCCTGTGCCAGCACTGCTCTGACAGAGGCACGGGAGGTACCCAGCTGAAAATGCCAAATTTACAGCTCTGATGACTTCCAGGAGATAACCTGAGTTTAAACTTCCTGGCAAGCCAGCCCTTCCCAGCACCAGCAGAGCCTCTTGCGCAAGAACCGAATGCCCTGGGCTCTTTCTCTCAGCAAATCTGCCCAGCACAACGGGCAGGAGGTTGGGACATGGCCCAGGAGGAGGAGGAGGAGGAGAGAGTCACAGCAGAGCCCCGAGGGGAGCGGGCAGGCCAGAGGAGGCTGGTACAGGTGACAGTGGCTCCTTCAGCCTGGCTCTGAGAGTGCCATTGAGTCCCAGAGCTGCGGTGACAGCTCAGTGACACCCAGGTGACCCCTGCCCCTTCACTAAAACAAGTGGGAACAGAACAAGTTGAAGTTGGAGATGCCACAAGGCTCATTGCTGCTGGAATTCAAAACACATCCCAGCTACCAGACACCTCCTCTGCTCTTTTATTTTATTAACTGCTTTTGTTAGACTAAGCTGAGGATAACACACATACTTTCATTTGTTTGGACCTGATTGCATCTGCTTTTCCTGCAGCCCGGTGGAGATACCCGGGATTCCAGCCACATTCCCAAGGAACACCCCTTGGAGCCGGCTCCTGCCCGCACCTGCAGAGCTGCTGCTACTGGAACTGGAACTGCAGCCTGGCGGGGACACGCTGCCAAACCTCCACAGCAGCCCCGGCCTGTGCTCCAGCCACATTTCCCTGAAAACACACACTTGGCAGGACATGCGAGGAGCCTTTGGAGAGGCTGCCCCAGCTCGGTGCTGCCCAGCAGGGCCAGAGGACGCAGGAGAACAGAGGGGCAGGGAGAGCTCAGAAGATGCTCCCAAGGCAGGAGGTGCTGCAGCCCCTGGGAAAGGGACAGAGTCCCAGGCTGCTGTGACACAGGTTTAGCCTGATTCAGAGTGTGAGGCACACAATGACCCCAAACCTGCTCGACCCCCATCTTCTGGGGCCAGCAAAGCTGGAAAGGTTGAGCTCAAAACGGGCGCCCACCTGCAGGAAAGGGCACAAAGCAGCAAACTTAATTATGGTGACAAAGGAAATGAATCCATCCCTCCCCTGATCCCCAGTCTATGGGACAAGCTGGGTAAGGACACCAAGAGCAGAGCAGCAAAGCCCCAGCCTGGCTGGGCGCCCCAGGAACATTCAGACCTGGGTTTGTAGTTTGGACTTTAGCTCTGGTTTAGGCTACAGCTCGCAGGGCAGCCGGGCACAGAACCACGTGCAGCCCTGACGCCAATGGCCTGAATAATCTCATTACATCTGACAGCAAGGGCTGTGCCAGCTGCACCACTCCTGAGCCAGAGAGCTCACCTGCCCTCCCCGCTGGGACACGGCACCCTGGCACAGCACAGTACTGAGGGAAGGCCCTTATCCACAAGAAGATGCCACCATCCTCCTCGGCAGCACCAGAGTGAAGATGGAGCCACAGGGGAGCTCCCAGAGTCCTCAGAGCACATCCTGTGTCCCCCCCTCCCAGTGACACTTTCCACATGACATTTTTGTGGCTCACAGCATCTTCAGCAGAACTTTTTGTCTCAGGTCATCTCAGGTCCAGCAGCACTCAGGGACTCTGTCCCCCCCAGGCCACAAAGGAGCAGCCTTAATGCAACCATTCAACCTGCCAGCTGCTGTAATCCCCACCTCAATTTGGTAGGATCTTAAAAGGCTGAAATCTTTGAAATGACTCAGCCAAGGGGTACAAAGGAAGAACGGTTTAAAAGGCTGTTAAAGCTCTCTGCATTCAGACCTGCTCTTGCGTGCCCTGCTCCAACCCTCCAACCCATCCATCTCTTCTGGGGAGCCGGCCACAAATGAGAGTCCTCCCCAGAATGAGCCCAGAATGAGCCTCCAGGCAGTGGGCACAGCCCTCACGACAGCCAGAGCTGAAAGGAGAAGGTATTTTCAGAGAGCAAGAGAATCACAAAAGGGTTTGGTTGGAAGGGACCTTGAGGGTCATCTCCTCCCAACCCCCCCACCGTGGGCAGGGACACCTTCCACCAGACCAGACTGGTTTTTTTATCTTGCAGCAATGAAATGGGACCCAATTTCCATGGGATCCAGGCCCCAGGGGCTGTTAAATCCCACACTGTCACCCCCAGACATGACCACGATGCTGGCTCAGTGTGACAGCCCGGGCTCCATACTGCTTTTTCTGGGGGAGTGGTCAAGCCAAGCTGCCTCTGGAGCTGGTGCAGGGATTGACACGGTCCTGCTTCAAACTCTCCCTCCTCCAAAAAATCAGCCTGCAAGACCAGCCAGGTCCTGAAGACCACAAAGGGCAGAGGAGCTGAGCAGCCTGGGGTGGGCACGGGGCTACCCAGGACATTTGGCACAAGCCAGAGCCCTGGAGCTGGCCCGTGCCGGGCTGTGGTAGCCACCCTGGCCCCACAGGCAGCCCCGGCGTGGTGCAGGGGAGGCAGCAGGGGAGGCACCACGTTATTCTTGGAAACCAGGAGGTGAGGTCATGCTGCCTGAATGCTGCAACTTGAGGCCAGTTGTGCTTGGAGAGGAGCCTGAGCTCTGCAGCCAGGGCCGTCTGCAGGTCGGGAGGCTGCTGCGCTCCGAGCAGGAGGAAAGGGTTCAAGGAGGAGGGCTCTTCCCTCTCAGTTTCTCAGCAAAACCACAGCAAAAGGATGGGTTTGAAAAGAGCAAAGCCCTCGGTGCGGGGCACGGGAGCCCACCAGGAAGGTTGAGAAGATGGCAGGTCATAAAGCTGGAGCAATGCTGCTCCTGTGCCACAGGACCCGGCCACTCCTCCGGATGCCTCCCACGTACCTGCACCGCCCTGCAACCCAGCAAGAGCCCTTCCATCTCACCAGATACCAGAGCACATCCCAGAGCTGGCTGGGAAGAGAGAAGTCACCAACTTGGTCCTTCAGGCTCCCTCAGCAGGAACCTTCCAGGAGTTTTCCATCACCTGTGCCCACCCAAAGTGCTCCAATCGTGCCAGACCTGGCTCTCAGGCTGCACAGCTTCAGTTACTATTTACACATTGTTTTGGTTGGTTCAGAGCACGTGTCAGGCAAATCCCAGCCTCTGCTCTGCATCACTCACCACTGATGGCAGAGCCATCACCTCCACAGCCCCATGAACCAGCACTGTCCTGTAACAAGGCTTTCCTGGTGGAAGTTATGGCACAGAAGGTGCTAATCTTGCCTAAGACCAGCAGGGCTTAGTGTGAATGGCAAAATCATGGTTTTACCTGGTGGTATTTGGCTATTAAAGCACACATGCAGGGCTGTGTTTCCATCCTGCGTGCCACAGGCAGCTCAGCTCCTCAGCCTGGTGCTGCCTCCGACGTTCAGTAAATCACTGCATCTCAGCTCCCCACCTCTGAAAACATGGGAAACGTCTTTTGCAAGACCCATGGCTGATGGCATTAGATTATTATTGAGAGGAAGAGCCCCGCCACTTCCTGAGCACGTACCGAAGAGAAAACCCCTGCTCCTGGGCCTTATCAGTCCATCACAGTCATAGTTCTGCCTGCTCAGAACATGTGAAGTGTTTAAAAGAGATTATGGCAAATCCTAAATCGTTTAAACAAACTCAAACCCCAAGTCAGTAGACTCCTTTGGTCAATGAGATAATATACCACTGCTTTGGAAAAGTCCCAGTGATGTCACTGCAGTTTCCACAGCTTTTCAACCACAGCTTGCACAGAAGGCCACAGCGAAGACATTTGTGATTATATAAAATACATGGCAGAGCTAATAATAATAAAAAAAAATCCCTCCACTAAGAGAGGGACAGAAGAACAGCAGACACAGAAAGCTGTTTCCCATGAGCAAGCCCAGGGTCTCCATTTACTCCCTCACTTGGGGATGTTTTTCCAGATGGATTTTTGGAGGGACACAGCATTTGATGTCACACAAAGCTGCAGGACACAGGATGCTTTGGCTGCACAAACTCCCTCGTCCACAGAGCTGCTCAGCTCTCAGCTCCGAGCTGCCTGCCCTAATTCCACAACAGGCACCTTCCAGAACAGCAAACCACAAGCAGCATCCTCCTTCCTCCCTCTCCATCACTCAGCGATTATCAGATGAGGCCAAGAGCGAGACTGGGAGTGTTTCACAAATACCAAAGCACCAAGGATGCTCCAGAAACAAGCAAATCCACGAGCAGCCTCCAGGGCCCTGAGCTCCTCCAGCCCTTCCAAAGCTCACCAGTCCAGGTGAGGAGCTCCTGCTTTGAAGCTGAAGTCAGCAGCGAGGTTTGTTCACTGATTTTAAAGGAAACCTGCTCCACAAAGAACTCCAACACGTACAACAGAGAAAAACTCATCATCTGCAATACCAGACCCCACTCTCCAGCCTGCCTTAGCTGCCATTTCCTGGTGGAATTAATACAGCCAGCCCAAAGATTAGTGTTAAAAGTGGAATTTGCAGTGGGCAAAGAGCCCTCACTGCCAGCCCCACCACTGCAGCCTGACCACAGCCAACCCTGCCAAGTCAGGCCAGCAGTGACCTACATACAGCAGCCTCCACAGAAACTACAAGCCTAATTTTGCCTAATAATAAATCACACCAAGGTACAAGGAAGAACAGAGTAAGGAACCAGGAGTTTCAGCTCCATTCATCACCCTGCAGATCATCGTGCTCCAAACAGGGTCAGGTCACGGGTGACTGGGACCATTCGTGGCTGCTTCACACCAGATAATTCAGGGATGCCACACTTCAGGTGACAAAAATACAATAAAATCAGGGTTGGAAAACAGAAAGATGAACAAGAATCTGTAAGAAAAGTAGAGGAATCTCTTGTTTTCACCCAGGTACTACACAGAGAGCAGAACTACCATCAATTAACTCACACACAGCATCATTTTATTTAATGATGTGTCTCTGCCGTGGACTATTGCTCTGGAAGGAGAAGAAAATTTGCCTTAATGTTTTCACTGCTGCTAGAACACTGTCCCCAAGCTCAAACTCTCCCGGAGCACTGAGAAGTTCTCTTCAGCAAAGTGACTCTCAGCAAAACCCTTACCAAAACCATCTCTTGATTTGGGAGAAAGAGCTTTAACAACACAACAGTTGCTTGCGACCCAAGAGGAAGCACAACACGACCAGAAGAAACCGTTCACAACTGTGTCTCATCCTCCAGTGAAGGACTGCATTGTTGTACAAGATTTTGGAACAGCAAACCTAAAGAATGACACTCCAAATGGAAAGGTTCACTGCACAACCAAAGCAGGCAGCAGACAGATTTCAGCTGTGGCTCCTGGCGATGGGCCATCAGGATTCTTTTAAGCATCATCTGAAATATGACAACTCGATGCAATCACTTCTGTGGATCCTGCTTTAGGTCATCTTTCCACTCTGAGGCAGCCCATGAGTAATTTGGGCCCAAATACCTCTCCACAGGTCTCTAGCAGAGACGTCAGCCTGGCTGTGTACCCGAGGAGGGAATGAAGTCAGCACACATCATGTCTAGGGCAGTCACCCACACCAAGTTTGGGCTCTGCAGCTCAGCCCAAACATCCCAATGGAGAAAGCCAAGGCTGTAGCTCATACTCACAAGGGCAGGATGAGTACCCATGGGCTCAGCCCAGAGCCCAAACTCCCAGCGTAGCAGTCTGGAAGGTGCTGGAGGGAATCACTTACAGTAGCAGCTGTGCTGCTCTTTGAGAAGCCAGGGACACGTCCAACCACTCAGCTGAACTCGTCCCTCCCTGTCAGGGATGCCAGGAGAGGCCAGGACAGGGGACAGGCAAGACAATCCCTTTTCCTAAAAGAGACTCAGCGTCCAATATACCTCACCCTGCAAGAGCCACGCAGACACTGTGTCACCCTCCCACATCCCAGCTTGCAGTCCTGCACTCCAGGAGGCTTTTCAACAAGCCAAGGGACCCGTGTGACAAGTGCCACAAAGCCTGGGCCCTCGCTGTGGCACGGGCAGGGTGACAGCACCAGTCCCGTGCCCCGACCACAGCGGGCAGAGGAACCTTCGGCCTCGGCCTCCTCCATCCTTCCCCTTTCAGGGCTGCGAGAGGGAAGTGCTGGGATCTGTGCTTTAAATATGTGACTCAACTTCAGAGGCGAGGAGGAGCCCGTCTGTCAAAACAGAAGAGGATTTCGCTAATTTTCAACCCAAAGAGATGACAACACAATGTCGCCCTGGAGTACAATGCCTCTCAAGCAATGTCTTTGGCATTTCTGAAGGAAAAGCCAAATTTTTAACACCTAACTGACCCCCCTTCCTTAACCACAGACATTCAGCACCGTACCTTTCCCACCACCTCTGCAGCACAACCTGTACCCCCAAAGCCCCACGTTCGTTCCCTCACTCGGGTTAGGAACCCCAGACACCAACAGAGGGGCAACTCTAAACACAAAAGAAGCGGGGTTACAGGTTTAGGTGGGAGCTACTGGCTTAGCTGAGGGTTAGGAGTTTAGGGGTGTTTTTAGCCTTCCCAGTTCTCAGGGTAACGCCAAGGACTGGAACAGCTCATGTGTGGGCGCAAATTGCACGGATGCTGGAGAACACGGCGCTCGCACCCAGCAGCCAGCCCTGCTCCCGCGTCACCCGGCGTGTCAGGAATCCATTCAAACTTGCCCAAGCCTCGCTGGCAGGGAGACACGCTCCCCTCTTTGCTCAAAAACCTCCTTTGGAAACAAGGAGAAGGGTCGCATCACCTAGAGCGGGCTCAAACGCACCTCGCAGCCACTGTTTATCCACGCCTGTCAAAGAGAAGCAAGTTAAGGACGAGGGGTAACATCCTAAAGGACGAGGGGTAACATCCTAAAGGACGAGGGGTAACATCGTAACGCTGCAATATTCCCGCTGGGAAGCAGGGGACCACAGGTGCTAGCGTAACAGCCGGGAGGGGACACGGAACGGGGACAGTGAGCTGCTGCTCACACCACACGCCACGAACGCCCCACGGAGGGAACCCCACGTTCCGCGGTGTGACCCCCACGCTCGGGGATGCACACCCCGGCATCCCAAAGATGCGCACGGCCCGGGGGGATGCCAGCCAGGCCACGGTCTCCTCTCCACTCCTGAACCCCCCTCCCACCCCCCATCTCAGGCTACCAAGATGTCATTTCGCTTCGTTTCCCACTACAAAGCTGGAGAGGCGCGTCTCGCTGCTCTTTATGGGGAGAAAAAGCGGAGATTAAAGCCTGGCCGGAGGGGCGGGCGGTAGCTCATCGTCCGGCCGGCCCCGCTGCCGGCGATGTCCCCCCGGGACCCCCTTTCCCCGCAGCAGACACCTTCCATCACTGTCAGCAGCGCCGCCGCCGCTCCCCGGGCCCCTCCCGGCCGAGCGGCCCCGCGGTCCCCGCGTCCCCCCCGGTGCCCGGCGCGGGGGTCCCCGCGCACCTTGAGCGCGAACTTCTCGCCGCTCTTCTTACTGAAGATCTCCAAAACTTTCCCGTTGATGCCGAGCCCCAGCACTTGCGTGGTGACCTTGTAGTCGTCCGTGATGGCATTCTTCCGGATCTGCAGGCCGCCCTTCCCCGGGAACGGCGGCGGCCCGTGCGGGGGAGCGGCGGGCGGCGGCGGCGGCGGCGGCTGCGGCGGCGGAGGGCTGGGGAAGCCGGCGGGCGGCGGCGGAGCCCCGGAGAGCATGGCGAGCACCGGGCGGGCACCGGGCGGGCTCGGGGAAGGTTTCCGGGCAGGTTCCGGGCGGGCGGGAGGACGGCGGAACCCCGCGGACGGTGCGGGATGGGCCGGGGGTGCGGGGGGTGAAGCAGCAGCGCCGCCGCCGCCGCCGCCCCCCGCCGGTGCGCCCCGGCCCCGACAAGAGAGATGGCTCCGGTGCGGCGGCGGCTCCTCCTCCTCCTCCTCCTCCTCCTCCTCCTCCCGGGCCGGCTCTGATGTCAGCGCCCCGGCCGCCGGGGGAGGGATGGGGCGGAGCGGCCCCGGGGCTGAGCCTGCGCCCGCCGGACCGGCCCCGCCGCTGGCCGAGGGCTGCCGGGGATGGGGGGTGGTCCCACGACCCCCGGCCCCGTCACCGCCTGTGTCCCCGGTCTCCCGAAGCAGGCGGTGGGATGGCAACAGGTCGCGGTGTTCCCGGTGACATCAGGAAGGGGCTGCTCGCAAGAGCGTGGAGCGGCAGGACAAGGGGGAACGGGCTCAGGTTCAAAGAGAGAAGGTTTAGGTGGGATATTGAGAGAAAAAAATCTTCCCTGTGAGCGTGGGGAGGTCCTGGCACGGGTTGCCCAGAGAAGCTGTGGATGTCCCGTTCCTGGAAGTGTCCAAGGCCACGTTGGGACAACCTGGGAAAGTGAAAGATGTCCCTGTCCGTGGCAGGGGTGGAATGAGGTGATCTTCAACGTCCCCTCCAACACCAGCTGTTCTGTGATTCAACGATTCAACCAGCAGCAGTGTCCCACCCGCGCCCGGTGTCTCCTTCCTGTCCCCAGAGCATCCTGAGGTGACAAAGGGCTGCTCCGAGCACCCACTGGTGGCTGCTGGTGCCCGACCCCTCATCCAGCAGCGCTCCATCCACAGCCGCTTCCCAGGAGGACAAGGGATGTAACCAACAGCACAGCACAGAGAGCATCAGGGGATGAGGAGCCAGTCCAAAAAGAGTAAAGCCTGTCCTGATGAGAACAAATTAACTCATATGGCCACGTCCATCCCAGAATCCAACAAAGACGAGGCTAAAAGAGAAAAGATCCACACTGAGGAGCAACCTGCCCTTGAGCTGCCTGACATCCAGTAAAATCCAGTGAGCACTCCTTCTGCTAGAGCGCCACAGGAAATCAAGATAATTCATTTATGGATGTAATAAGCACACCGATAATCCCTGTTTTCTAAGCAAAGAATGTGGTTTCTTGACATCCTTCCCTCTTACCCAGCTGTCCCACAGAAGGCAGGGAGTGTGCCCTGGGGGAGGGATGAAGGAACATCACGGTACACAAGACCTACATGGTCCTCCTCAAGCAGCTGCCACCACAAGAAAGAAGAATCCAGGTCCTAAAAAGGGACAGGACAGTGAAGGGCAGGACAGGGAAGGGCACGCTGTGGCCTCTGCGTGTCCCTACGCACAGGCAAGACCACCCTGGAGCAGGAGGAATCTGCTCCACCTCTGCCACCTCAGCATCTTCTGAGATCAATAAAATCCTCTTAGGTTTTTTAATCAAACCAATTAAACTGCTCCCAGTTTTGTGCAGGTAGTTCTTACCCCGTGGCTGATCAATAGCTGGGTGAAGCAGCGGATCCAGATAATCAAAGTACGTCATTAGCAGCAAGAGACTGAACGTCTGTCAGGAGGTGGCAGTGACAGTCACCAGATGGAAGAGTGAGTAAACCTACACCAGGCGCTGGCAGGTTTATAAATAAAACTCTTGTCGAGCTCCCCATGCCTCTCACTGAGTCCTGAGTTTCCCTGAGAAACCTGGAGAGCAGCAGAGGCTTTCTCCCACTCCTGGCTAAGTGTTGGCTACAGGAAGATTTCCCACTTGGAAAAGGGATTCATTCTGGGCTTTGCAGCATCTCCCAGAATGTGATCCTGCATCCTTCACCCCAGCTGATAAGGGGCTTCGGGGGGTGGGAGTTAAACCCACCCAGACCCTGTAACCACAGATCAAAGCTGCTCCAAAGCTGCTGCTCTGTGGGGTTTTCGCAGCTCTGGTGTCCCCTTGCTTGGGCTCGTCTCAGCACATCTGGGGAAAGGAGCCTTTTAAGCCAAGTTTTTCTCTACAGAGGAATCTGGTCAAAGGAAAATGATTGACCCCTTTTGTTGCTCCGTTTCCTTTAGTTTCATTCATATTTGCTTTGTAACCCGACCCTTCAGCTATTTCAAAGATAAACACCAGTCCAGAGGAGGCACAGTTTGGGAGCCTCGGGTCCTGGGTTTCCAATGGAATCCTCCTTGGTTGCTCACCCGAGGTGAGGGCTGTGCTGGCTCCTCTGTCACAGCCTGGGCCCCCTGGAGCTGGGACAGCAGAGCCCCACTTCCCTCTGCCCTCAGGATTGGGGGGTCAGGAAACCACATCAGTTAATCACAGAATCGTGGAATGGTTTGGGTTGGAGGGGACTTTAAATCCTGTCCAGTTCCACCCCTGCCGTGGGCAGGGACACCTTCCACTGTCCCGGGTGGCTCCAGCCTGGCCTTGGGCACTGCCAGGGCTGGGGCAGCCACAGCTGCTCTGGGCCACGGCCTCCCCACCCTCACATGGAAGAATTTCTTCCCAATGTCCAATTTAAAATTCTAATTTCAATTTAAAACCATTGCCCCTTTAGTACCTTTTAACTATTTCTAAAGTAACTCTGATGCTTGCAGGGAGTTCCTCCTTGCTCTATTTCAAGTCGTGCTTGTTGATAAACCTAAGCTTTCTCTTATAAAATTCATGCCATGGGGACAGATGTTTCTTTCCATCATGACACCTTTCACAAGGTAATTGCAATGATAGTCTTCTGCTGGAGTCAGCGGGAAGCAATGAGCCCTTCCGTGTGAATTTGTTAAGAAATAAAAGATTTATTAAAGAAATAACCATGGAGGGGCAGGCAATAGAAGCCCCAGCGTGACCATAAATATTTGATTTGCAGTTCTGCGTCCCTTGCAGCAAACCTGAGCGGTGAAAACTCACTGAGCAGTGGAACCTCAGCGAGGCAGAATTAGAGAGATTTCCCCAGAAGGATCCAATCTATCCTAGAGACGGGATGGAGCGGGGCCAGGTCCCTGTTCCGGGGTGTCGGGGACTCCGTGCCCGGCTCGGGGTTGCTCGCCACGAGCCGCCACGAGGTGGCCCCCGGGCCCCGCCGAGCTCCGCTGCGCCCGTGGCCGCGGGACGGGAGCGGCGCGGAGGGTCCGGGGGGCCCAGCCCTGCTCAGGTGGGACCCTGAGGTGTCACCTCTCCTCAAAGGGAACCGGCCCGGCCCGCCCCACAACCCCGGGGAGTTGTGCCACGGGAGGGTTAGGCTGGGTATCAGGAGAAGGTTCTTCCCCCAGAGGGTGGTGGGGGCTGGCGACCCCCCTGCCCTTCCCACACACCCCACAGCTTTACAGAGCAGAGCAACAGCCACGTGTGGGGTCCAGCATGGGAACGACCCACCAGACTTTGCTCCCTTTTTATCAAAAAACAAAATAACCCCTAACAAACCAACTCAAAAACCCTTTTATGAACACCAAACCCAGCAGGAGTGACCTCCGATCTTCAGCCAGGAGAAAAATCATCCAGATGAGAACGGAAACTGATTTTTCCCTCCTTGCACTCCCATTTCCACAAGCACTGGCTGGCAGCAGGCTCGGCCTTTACGTGACAGAAGTGGCTGATCCATGAACGTGCTTTCCATGGCAAGTAATAAACCAGATTGTTATTTGATTACAGCAGAGCTACCAGGAAAAAAACAGACCACGAAGATGAGGGTATTGTTCATTAAGGCTCTGTACACCCTGTTCTTCTCCCTGGGTGGATTTGTGGGACCACAAGGCTGGTGGAAACTATCCCGCCTAAAAAATGAAAATTCCTTTAAATAATCCCACGTGCTTTTAGGAGAAGGGTAATAGAGTTGAAAAGATGTTGTTAATCACCATTACAACTATCAGTGCCACTTGTAAAGCAACGGAAGGATTGAAATAAGCACAGGAGGTAGCACTGGAAGTTGCACCGAGGTTCTTTTCCACCGTTCCCGGAGCTCCAGCTCAGCTCCCAGCAGCTGCTCCGCTCTCCCAGGAAGCGGCTGCATCCCAGTGCCTGGTAGTGATCCTTGTGCATGGTTTGCAAATCTATTTATAAAGCACCGTGGGATCCTTCGGGATGAAAGGAGCTATTCTAACTCGGGTTTATTTCCCAAAAATGCAACCACAAACTTTCTCACACTGCTCCACTCAGGACGAGCCTGAGCAATCGCGTTTTTTGTGGAGATCTTCTCTGCCAGCCCTGCCGGAGCACGGGATGGGTCTGGCTGGCAGCACCAGCCCCTTGCCAGGGATATTTGCCACGGGCACCGCCCTTCTGCGGCAGCAGGAGATGGAGCGATGCCCCTTGGCAGGCGGTGGAAGAGGCAGCAGCTCCAGGGCCGGGATTCCCGTCGGGGATTATCACCCGCGGGCTCCGGCGTTGCTGACATTCCCGAGCGGGACAGATCCCCAGACCCTTCCCGCTGGACATTCCCGAGCTGACACACAGAGCCCATGATTGTGAGACATGTCAGGAAATGCTGCTCGGGATTAGAGCTGTCTGCCTGCTGGGGGTGAGGATTTTCCTGCCCCTTTCCCTGCCAGCCGGGTGCTGGGAACAGAGCACAAGGCAGGGGACACAGCACGGTCCCTAAGGGACAAACCAACGTGTCCTGGGTGCATCCTACAAGTGTCCGCCTCAAGCAGTGCCCCCCCAATCTAGGGAGGGTTTAGCACAAGGAAGGAGAACACTTGAAGCACCCAAAAATCCCCCAGCACTGACCCCTTACTCTGCTTTTCCCAACACAAGGATTTTCCCACCTGGAAACTGGATCATCACCCACCAGATGATGCCAAATGTACTTCCCTAAATCACAGTCATAAAAACCATCACTCAGAAATACAGAAATGTGCAGGCCCTGAAATAATTGGCTTTTAAAGGGATAGAGCCAGCTGACAGGTGAAACGACAGATCCCACACTGGGAAAAACCGAAGGCACTGGTTGGGGCAAAGGGATCTGGTTTTAAGGCAAGCACTGCTGTCCCTGGGTGTCAAGTCACCCCCTGCTGCAGAGGGGGGACAAGATAAGACCCTGCAGCAGGAGCAGGATCTTCCCACCAGCCCCATCTGAGCCCAACCTGGCACGGCCCCCACGAGCCCTGAACGTGCCACCTCTCTGTGCCACCTCCAGAGCGCTTCTGTCTGCTGGCATCCAGGTATAACCCGAATCCCGGCTGCTCTGCCAGCACAGAGGAGGCATTTGTGTGACAAGATTATGGAGATTAGCCCCATTAGCATAACCAGCTCCTGGGCTGGCCCTAATCCAGAGGGACAAATGCAGCCCAGGCTGTCCCGAAGGACCTGTGGCAGCTGGGGCACACGATTGTCACCATTGTCCCTGTGCCAGGGTGGACCCACAGGTTGGGGACAGTCCCAGGGGTGACAGTGACCCCACCTCATCATCACAGCCCTGGGTTAGAGGTTGGGGACAATCCCAGGGGTGACAGTGACCCCACCTCATCAGCACAGCCCTGGGTTAGAGGTTGGGGACAATCCCAGGGGTGACAGTGACCCCACCTCATCATCACAGCCCTGGGTTAGAGGTTGGGGACAATCCCAGGGGTGACAGTGACCCCACCTCATCATCACAGCCCTGGGTTAGAGGTTGGGGACAATCCCAGGGGTGACAGTGGCAGCGCTGCCCCCCCCGCCCCTCACTGCTGCTGCTGCTGCCGGGGGCTGGCAGGGCTTTATCGGGGTTTCTACGAACGGTGGAAAAACACTTGGGCCACCGAGCGAGAGGCTAAAAGTGGCCGGGGTCAGGGCGAGCAGCTGCCGGGGCCGTGCTGGAAGGGCCGAGCTCCGCAAGGGTCGGAGCCGCCCCGGCGTGCTCAGCCCGGGCCGGGATTGCATTGCACAGCCCCGGAGCTGGCATGAGGAGCAGCCAGAAATAAATCTGTTTGTGTAGCAACTGGAAACACAGCAACGGCAGCGAGGTGAGATGGGACTCTCTTTTTTGGGGGTGTTTGTTCGGTTTTTTTGTTGGTTGGTTTGTTTGTTTGTTTGTGGGTTGTTTTTGGTTGTTTTATACTTGTGTCTTTGGGGGGAAGAGATTTGTTGTAATGAGGTTTTTGCTTGGGATGTAAGCTCCCCGGAGCATCCACAGGCTGCAAGTGGCAGCAGGATGTCTCCATGGAGGTCTGGGACTCCCAGCAGCATCTTCACTGCCCTTTCATGTACCACAGGTTTTGGGATGCTGCATGCACAGAGAAATGCTGGATACAGCACAAAGCAGAACCAGCGGGACGCGGGACAGGCTGGAACCAGGTGTATCCCGATATTTGGGAGACACTGCTGTGTTCTAGTCCCCTTCCAGCTGTTATTGCACCTTGTGGACTGGGAAAGGGAGTCAGGAATGATTTGGGCTTCCTTGGATGGACTCCTCAGGACCCAGGATTATGCCCAAAATCCCCTGCAGAAGCAGGAGCCAGGAGGACAGAGCAAGCTCCAAGGCTGACAGACAGAAAACAGGGAAGACGGCCTGATTGAAGTGTCCAGATGAGTTATATCTCAAATAACCTTCCTGCAAGCACAGGGCAAAGCACAAGGTCACCCCGTGGCTGGGACAGAGCAGTGACAAAGCTCCCACCTCCCACACCTGCCAGCCCTGCTGCTGCTGGTACTTAATCCCCTGGCAGTGCCATGTGGGAAGAGCTCTGCAAATGGCATCAGGGAGCTTGGAGAAAGCTTGGGAAAAGCTGCATTTGTTGTAGCCCTGTGGGAAGGTAAAACATGGGAAGGTAAAACATCTTTCTGTAATGCTGCCACAAAGGGCCATGGATCGGGACCAGGACCTGAGAAAGCAGCTCATAAAGGCCAATTTCTGCATTGTGTGTAACTAAAGCCAGCAGTGTGGGTGATGCATGAAGCTCTGGGTTAGTTTAATAGAGGGGGAAAAATCATCAAAGAATATTTAGAAAGGTTTGTGTCACTCTGGTGCATTTCCCATCACATGGGGATGTGTCAAAGGACCACGTTTAGTCCTGCAAGTGCTGAAGAGGGGCCTGGAAATAGTTATAGCAAAGCATGTGATCCATTAGACAGGGGAAAAAAAGAAAATCCAGCTTGGAGATTCTGGCTCTCTCTTACCTCTCCTGTCACCTTATTGCTCCTCTGGAAAGCACAGCCAGTGCCCCCTGAGTGAGGAATGAGATGGTGAGGTGGGTAAAACGCTGTCGTGTCAGCTCAGCTCCACGCAACTGGCACTGCTGAAACCTCCTGAATCAGCACCAGCTGGCTGGAAAATGAAAGCTGCTCTGTTTGCTCCCCTCTTGCACCTCCCAAAATAACCAACAGCTTCCCTCTCCTCACCCCCTGTGACCACACACACCCCCAGTTCCCCCAGCAATCAGCGAGGGGCTGGCACTGCCAGCGTGTCCTGCTCCCTGTGCCCCACAGTGCCCATGTTAATTGGGAATTTTTGAAGATCACCAGGCTGCAAATGCCTGAAAAATGTTGGAGAGCACAGTTTCCCCCTCCCAGTGCCCAGGGTCCCGTGTGGAGGTTGTGAGGTGCTGTAGGGCACGTCCAGAAAGGAGGAAAATCATCTTAAACCACCCCCACTGTTTCCACTTGTATCTCATCTAAAGAAGAAACAGAGCATAAAAAGGTGGGCAGCACGTTTCTCCAGGCTCCTTCAGAAATCCCAGGAGCTGCAGGAGCTGCAGGAGCTGCCCAGCTCTGGCCTCTTTCTGTCCAGGGTCAGACAGGAGTCGACAGCATCCAGCCCTAACCATGCCAGAGGCTGAGCTCCAGACAGGAAAACAGCAATAAGGGAATTGTGCAGGGGATCTACAGGGGATCTACAGCTCCTGTCTCAGAGTCAGCCTCAGACAAAAATAATTATCCCTCTCTGCTTGCTTGCCTGCATTTATTCGTGCTCATGGCTTTGGGAGCAGAAGAGTTCTGGTGTAAATTACTTGCACGACCTTTCCTGTTTGATGACTTTACAGCTGGCTGCATAATTCCATTTATGCCATCCATCATTAGCACCTGCTGGAGAGCCTGGCAGCTCCTGTGGTTGGTGCTGCTGTCACCGGGGGCTGTGGCAGCAGCAGGACACAGGACGGGCACACAGGGAGGTGGCAGTGCCCTGCACAGCTCTGGGCACTGCAGGACACGGCCAAGGACCTTGGGCATTCTCGGTCTGACCCAGCATAGGATTGAGTAAAATCCTTATTTTGTCTTCTCCTCACTTTTCACCCACTTTGGACGAGCTCTGAGGCTCATGCTAAGCGTGGCAGGGTGGAAATCATTTCCTCAACTCTTTTCCCTTCCCTGCAAGATCATCCTCACGTGGGTGCCCACCACAAAGCCCTTGAAGGCCAGCTGAACTCCACACTCCCAGCAGCTTCTTGGGTGTGAATTCTTGCATTTCCACATCCTCAGCAGCGGCAGCAAAAAACCACCCAGGGCAAGACCTGGGCTCGTCATTTCCCATCTGGAGAGCTCCTTGCTCACATCCCCCTGCCCAGCACACTGCAGGTGAGGTGTTCTCACACTGCAATTACAGCTGGGAAGAAATTCCTATTAAATCCAGCCGGGTTGGTGTCACTGCTCCTTCAGTCCCTTCCGTGGGCTAATCAGGCATGTGTTTCATTGCTCTCAATCCCTTCTCGGTTATGCTTAATTACACTTAATTATTGTAATCACGGTCTCTGCCTTCCTACCTCCAGCCCACTGGCCCGGCACAACAATCCTGGGCGATACTGCTGTGCTTGTAAAGCCGAATTCCAGAGCTTCCGAGCCGGTGGCAGGAATGCAAACCCTTACATGGCTCCAGTGCTCTGCCAGCGGCTGGGGCTGCCTCTGCCTCGGCTTTAGAAAGCTCCTCTCAGCGTTGAAGAATGGACAGACTTAATTCGGGCAGCTATTCCATCCCCGCAGACAAAGGAAACGAGCCGGATCACACTTAAGGAGCAATTATTTAAATCCTTCTGTCTGCAAGAGGAGAGGGGAAAGCTGCTCGTGCCAGCAATGCCCCATCCCCGAGCTCCCCACAGCCACATCCCAAACTCTCCTTATAAGTTCAGATGTCTCTGTCTGCATCTCCACCCGGGAAATCACCTTCATCGTTCCCCTATAAACTCTGGGGAGAGAAGGATGGGACCACAGGAAAAAATCCGGTCAAGAATATGTGTTTATTTGCTGGGGTTTACACCCAAAATCCAAGTGAAGGGAGCAGGCTTCAGGGGAAAAGGTGTTTCTGAGCACCTGTCCCAAAAAGTGTTTGCAAAGCCCGTCAGGGTAATTTGACAAGAGGAAAGAAAACAAACCCCGAGCTGCCACCGCTCCCTCCTCCCCTGTGCCACAGGAGCTGAGTTTACAAAAACCATCAGATGAATCATCCCAGCACCAGCACTCCCAGCTCGCTGATGCTTAAAGGAAACAAAATTAGGGGCAAAATTCTCCTCTTTGGTTCACACAGCTCCTGCCGTGGCAGGGACACCGTCCACCATTCCAGGCTGCTCCAAGCTCATCCATCCTGGCCTTGGACACTTCAGGGATCCAGGGGCAGCCACAGCTGTGCCAGGGCCTCCCCACCCTCAGTGAAGAATTCTTCCCTAATATCCAATCTAACCCTTCCAGTTTGAAGCTCTTCTCCCCCATCCTGTCACTACAACAATTAATAATAATTGGAATACACCACAGGAATAATAAACTCCAGACTTCTGCTCCCCACCTTTGTGCAGATCCAGGTTTTTACCAACATCCCTCAGCATGATTTTTGCCAGGCAGAAAGACACAGGTTCAGTTTTGGTGTTGGATTCCTCAGCCCTTCTGCTGGCACCAAACATTATTTCCCCTCACAGCACCCAGTGCAGCTCAGACAGCAGAATTGTGGAGACAATCCCTTATCATGTTACATCAACAAGCATTAGAGCAGGGCAGATAAGCTTATTTTTTAAATCTGAGGTACTTTGCTTGAGGAAACGTCACTCAGAGAGTGTCCCATGGATTCATGGCAGAGCTATACTTGTTTTTATATATATATATTTACAGTTTACAGCTTGCAAACTTTTTAACAATTGGATATTTGCCATTCACCCACATTAAAACAAAGTAAAAATTCACTGTGTTGTCTGCACACTCTGTGTGTGTAACACACATGGTTTAATCACCCAGGTTGTAGCTGGAGACCTTTTACTGGAGCATGATTTCATCTTCAAACCATCCCAATATCCACTTGTGTACAGTAAGTTACCCATTTATAGGTTTCTAATAAAAGCAAATCTTCCCTAAGTGGCTATTACTGGATTTCTCCTTTCAGCCTGGGGATAAGCAGGATTCTGGGCTTTAAAAAGCTCTCTAGTGGGCTGAATAAGAAAGTGACAACTGAAGAATGTCATGGCAAAACTCCGGTGTGTTCTAATTACAGCACTGTTAACGAGAGGAACATTTGTCAGACCAGAGCTCCATCACGTTTAGCACAGACACAGAAACCTCCCACTCACACAGTGACAGTTTTCTCTCCTCTCTAGGCAGATGCCACAGGAGGTGGTGTCTGCTAGCACAAGGTAAGTTCCACCATCTGGAAATAATTACTACTTTTTCTTTTTAATCAAGGACTTTTAGGAATTTGCACACTCGATTGCTAAAGAAAATGATGTGTTTATTTTCTTTTAAAAATGACCCAAAGTACAACGTGAAGAAATCTGCTCCTTACATTTAGATACACAGTTTGAGACTGGCTGATTTCCAGAATGTTCCTCCACAGTTAACATCCACATGCACCTCTGATGTTTTCCACATTCCCCACCCTAGCACACCTCATCACAGTATTTATAATGAAAAGGCAAAGCTGCAGATTTTAGGGATGCTGACATTTCGTTGGAACATCTGCAATGTGTAAGAACCCCTGAGCTTGTGGTGAGGCAGATGGAGGCTGGTAAAACCCTGAGTGCTGTGGGTGTGGGCTCTGGGACAGCACAGGCTGCCTGATTTGGAATTAAAAATCCAGGATAACGTTCTGAGCCACGGATTTTACCTGGTACAGAGGGAGTTACAGAGCTGGAGGCATCCGTGGCGTTTCAGAACTTGAGGGCTCTCTAGTGGGATGTAGGAGGTGTATTTATTTCCACAAACTGCTGTTAAATGAATTTTCAAAAGTAAAAATCAAGTGGTGTCCGTGACTTTCTGGCTCTGCTTAGTTCCCTGACAGGAGGGAACAGCCCGGGGGGATTTGGGATCTCATCCCAAGGAACAGGGACAGGAAGAGAGGGAACGGCCTCGGGCTGGGCCAGGGGAGCTCAGGTTGGAATTTCCTCATGGAAAGAGGGTCAGGCCCTCTCCAGGAAGGTTTGGAGTCCCCATCCCTGGAGGTGTGCAAGGACTGGGCACCGGTCTGTGTGACGAGGTGGGGATCAGGCACAGGTTGGAATTGATGATCCTGGAGGGCTTTTCCAGCCTCAGCAATTCCAGGATTCAGTGAAGCACCAAATATAAAATCACGCTGTCCAACCCCCAAAGCTGCCAGGTACCCACAGCTCTGAGCACTCAGCACATGCAGAAACCCCAGGATTTTTCAGTAAAGTCTCTGAACACAGTTTGTTTTCATTCTCAGCTGGTGCTGCACACAAGTCCCACAGATCTTTCCATATTATTTTGGCTCTCCACTTCTACAACGGAATTAAACTTTGGCAGGCAGGGGATTTTTGTATCATTTCAGCAGAGATCTCTGGGTGCAGCATCAGCCTTTTGCTTGTGTGCCTGGGATTAGCAAGACATTGCTGAGATCATCATATATATGTTTCACAGCCAGGACAGCTTTTGGTATCAAACAAGAAAAAAACCCAGGAGAGCTGCAGCATGCAGCCAGCAGCCCTTTAAAAAAGACCCCCTGTTTGTTTGAGAGGTAGTTTTGATGATGATGATCATTGCAAAGAAGTTCTACAACTGCTTAAAAAGTTTTCAACTGCATGAAAACCCTAACAGGTAAAAAAGACTGTAAGCAATCACTCACTCTTCCACAAAAGTTGTATTAAATTTGTCCAATTAATCTGCTGTGAATTCTTAAGTCACTGGTCAACCAGGACTCCCATTCCAGCTGGCTAGGAGGATAAAAACCACCAATGAGGAGTGTCTGTGGTACCCAGAAAATCTCTAGATTTAGGTTTGGGTCTTTCAGATGTGCTGCTCATACACTGTCATTGTTTTATATAAAAATATTGCTGAGCCAAACAGCTGAAACTGCAGCCAATGAACACTTGTTACTTGCACCTCTCCCAGGGTACTACAACACTGTATGGAATATTTTGAAACAAGTCTGGGTGACTTTTAGAAATGCAGTGCCTGATTTGCTGTAAACACAAGTGATTTGCATGTGGTGACTTCTGAGAACATGACAGAGGTGCCAGTGCTGGCAGCTCAACAAAGCAAAGCCACCACAAAAATAAAAACTGCTCCGTGTCTATTCAAGACATTTCTCATTTCAAGCTACTTCCAGCATTCTCAGCAGTAGCACAGTTCGTGATGTGATGGCCTCTGGTGATTTCAGACCTCACCAGGGTTTGGCTTTCCCAAAAACAAGTGTGACTTGGAGGTTTGGCCGTATCTGGTGAGCACAGACACCGAGACCAGCCCTGATAAATGACAGTGACACAGCCCAGGGTCCCCACGTGTGGCTTGGGAACTCAACAACTCCAGGGTCTGCAGGGAAAATTCCTCAGAGAATATTTATTGGCTCACCTGGAAGCTATCCCAGTTTGGGAATTCTGCATCAAACAATTCACCAAAAGCAAATGCTTTATGAAGAAACTGGAGATTGGTATTGGAAACAAGACCCCAATATTCTCAGCTGTGTTTCCTGGGTTAGGAAGAAGTTTCCAACCCAGTAAATATCTGCTGAGGTTGCTTTTCCTTCTCACCCAAATTAGCAATTCACTTAACTATATATTTGATTTTCAAATATGGCAGTGCCAAGTAGGTAAGAGCCAGTCTTAAACAAACACCTCGTGCAGTCAGGACATGCTGAACACATTTTCTACATGAAAAGCCACAGTTTTGCCAGTTAATTGCTTTATCTGCAGCTTCACAGCCCCAGCCTGAAGCAGAATTACTGAGTGTGCACCAGAGGCTGCCACAGGAAGAGTTCCCTCACAGTCACTTCTTCCCACAAGTCACAGAATTATCATTATTGTTCTAGACTTTTTATAGACAAAATGCTTTTGAACCAGGAGCCTGCTGTGTGTTCCTGAGCCCTGTTTGTGCTGCTCCCAGCACACCAGCACTGCTCCTTCTGCCAGGCTCCAGCACCATCATCACCTTGTCTTCTCTATAAAATCCTTTTCCATGCATCTTTCCTAACAAGCTATTGCTCCTGAAAGGTTCCTTTCTCCTCTCTCACCTGGTGTATTTTGTTAAAAAGAAATGTAAAGGGCAGAAAAGGAAGAAATGGATTTCTGGCTTCTGAAAATGTGCCAGATCTGTTAGAGATTCTACTAAAATGGATGGCATCTTCTGCCACTTCCCTCCAGCATCCACTTCCCTGGCTCTTCATTCAAATAAAACTTCACTCAGCTAAGCAAAATAAAAAATACCAGCCATGTGTGGTTGTAAGTGACCCGTGACAGCCCATCCATGCTGCTTGCTGCACGGATAAGGGCCAGACTGTTATTTTAATATCATTTCTAAGCTCATTCAATCGACACTTGTGAAACAAAACAACTCGGAAAAGCTCCACACAGGAGAACCTCAGTTTAAAGTCCTTTGGAGCTTTGGCTGAGTCTTGTGGAAGTTTCCTGCAGGCCTCCACCCAGTGCTGCAATGACCCAGAGGGGCCAGAGCAGCCCCATCCCCTCAGGGGAAGGGTCTCCTACTGAACATTTGTTCACCTCATCTTAAAAATCACCCTGGCGACTCCTTTCTTTGCATACCGAGAGCCTCCTTCCTTTAGCATTCAAAACCTGCTGCAGAGAAAGTCATCACATTTAAAACCTTCTGCTCATAAAAGCTCTAAATTGCATTTGAAGTCCTGTTCAGGCACCTGGCAAGGGATCAGATGGTTCTGGAGATGGACCCGGGCCATGAGGCTGCAAGAAGGAACAACCCCAACAAGCTGTGCTGTGGTTGTGGCAGGTCACACCACCCTGGCATGTTCTGGAAAGATAAAGGAAGGGGAAATACAAGCTCATGGAGTTCAAGAATGAGAAAACGTAGGCACCCAAAGGCCTGAAGGAAGGCAATTAGACACAAAGCAGCTCTTCCCATAAAATATTTCCATTTGGATCCGCCAGTCCTTGCACCTTATCAGTCTTTCCTGGTTATGTTTCCAGAGATTTTGTTGAGATTTCAGAGCACACTCCCAATTATTAATGCGTGTTTCCCCCCCACCCTCTTTTTCCAGTCACAGCCCTGGGCCTGAAAAAGTTTTACTTGTCTGACAGAGGTGGCAGTTTGCATTTTTATTAAAAGAGCTTTATGTAATTCAATGGAATTCACTCTACACAAAGAGATAATTTTTTGCAATTACCAGAATCTCAAACATGGATATAAACCAGCTCTTGAAATTCAACATTTTTGTTTCAGAAACACAGGAAAAACAAAGACACACGTCTGGCAGAACTGATGATGGAAATCTGAGCTCCCAAGAAACAGATAATTCAACCATTACCTGAACAAAATGGCTCACACTTGTGATGGACCAGGCCTGATCCCAAATTCCCTTAGATTTTTAGGGGAGATATTAGATACAGAAATTAGTAGTTTCATTTAGATATATCCTGTGTTTCATGGCATTTCTATGCTGCTTTGAAATTTTATCATCTGAGTATTTTCTTTTCCAACAACAAATTCCTTTGGTGTCTACATCCCATCACATTTTTTTAAAATCCCAGGATAGATAAGGGAAAAGCAATGCAGAGAAATAAAACTCTTCAAACTTATGTAATTTGCAAGTAAGTTCCTAATGCATTACATTAATGCATTTGTGCTTTTGACAAGAAATTTAAAAACTTTTCCCTGGAACAGAAAGAGTTTGGCTGGAGATAACTGAAAACAAAGTTTAAATCAAGTTCCTTTCCTGCCTTAAGCAAAAGAACCTGTTGAACCATGATAAGAAATGGTTCTATTTCTAAGCCAGCACTTCTAAACAGCTCATCAGCCAAACTGTCCCTGTACTCCCCAGCTGAGTGAACCCTCAGCAGTGGAATATGCACCAGGTGTGAGTGAAGCAACTGGATAAAATCAGCCCTTTAATGTGCACATTTTGGACTGATCTTCCAATATTCCAGACCGAGCCCCTAACCAAAAGTAAACCCAACCCTCTGCATTTGATTTCCTCCCACAGCATGAACAGACAGTTAACACGCACGGGGTGTATCCTGGGAACCCACCCCTCCCCACTAGCTGACCAGTTTGGGGAGCACAGTACACAGAGGGATGTTGCCACTGGGCTCAGCAGCCAGACTGGCCCTCAGCTTGCTGGGGACTGCAGCCACGGGAGGCAACTTGTTAGCAATTCCTTGGAAGGAACCTGAATAGCTGGAAATCCGTCTGCCAGAGCTTTTCTCCAAGCTGGCTGCTTTGGGCACCCGTTTGCAGATCCAGGGGTGCCGCAGGGCCTGGCTGGGAATCATTCGTGCAGAAGGATCCCAGCTGAGGCAGTCCTTCAGGAAACCAGTGAACAAGGGGTCGTCACAGCCCTTCAGAGCTGTCACCCAGTCCTTGTTCCCTGGGGCACCCCGGACCTTGCCCCGGCGCGTGCGGCTCCCGCTCAGGGTCACCTTCCCGTCCGGCTGTGTCAGCACCGTGCAGTACCGGGGCTGACCCTTGGAGTTGATGAAGTTCTTGGCTCGCTTGGATTGATCCAAAAGCTTCTGAGGTGGCATTCCAAGAAGTTCCATGATACAGGCCAGCTGGTCTGCCTCGTCCTCTCCAGGAAAAAGAGGGTAGCCAGTCAAAAGCTCCACCAGAATACAGCCAAAACTCCACATGTCTATGGGCATCCCATAGCGGCTCCCCAGGATCACCTCTGGCGCCCGATAAAACCGGGACTGGATGTACGTGTAGACTCTTTGGTGCTCAAAACAGCTGGACCCAAAATCTATAACCTTGATTCCACTCCTCCCTTGCTGTTTCAGGAGGATATTTTCTGGCTTCAAGTCGCAGTGGATGATTTTGTTTCTATAAAGGGCATCCAAACACTGCAGGATGGAGTGAGCGAACTTCCGAACCAGCTGGAGGCTGAAGCCCTGAAACTTATTCCTTTTAATCAGCTCATACAGGTTCATACTCAAGAGTTCAAAGGTCATGCAGATGTGGTTCCGAAAGGTGAAGCTTTCCAGCATGTGGATCACATTCATGCTGCCTGTTTTATCCTGCTTCTTCAGGTGCTCCAGGATCCTGATCTCCTCAGCAGCTTGGCGATGGAACCTCTTCTCATTGCGAACCATCTTTAAGGCCAGGTGTTGGTGGAGTTTGTGATCATACACTTTAGCAACTTGTCCAAAACTGCCCTTGCCAATGATTTTGAGCACCTCATACCTGTAAGCCAGGTGGTCGTGGGGCACGTGGATGTAGCTGCCTTGGTCGTCGTCGTAGCCGCTGTTGTTGGGGCCGCCGATCACCCCCTGCCTCTTCTTGGCAGACGGCCCCACAAAGTAAATCTCAGAGAAACTAAAGATCTCCTGCTGCTCGTAAGCTGATAGCTGATGTTTGAACTGCCTGACAGCTTCCTCTGGAGCTTGGGAGATGGCTTTATGTGATTTCAAGGAGCTTCCATTGCCTCTAGCACCCAGGCTCTCTAGGGTTTTCTCTTTCGTCAGGGAAGGGAGAGATCTTTCTGGAGTGAGACCTGCAGACTGAAGAGCACTGCTCCTTCTGTTGCCAGAGTCCTCAAATAACTGCTCCACTTTGACCTGATTTCCAGTCAGACAGTGATCCTTCATCATGAGTTTGCTGATAGAAACCTACAAGGGAAAAAGATGTGTAGTTTATCTTTTAAAGCACAGATTAAAAATAAAATCACTACCAACAGAAAATCAGTAACACGGATGAGTTTGGCATCTATTAGGAACAAATATAAAATGCTGGACTAAATTAGGTTACAAACATAGTTATAGAAGGGTACACGAAGAGAAAGCAACTCCCTGAAACAGCACTTGTGCTTTTAAATCCAGAAAGGGAAACCCTAGCCAGCCAAAGACTCCAACAACCACAAAATACCTATCTCCAGTCTGCAAAGGGCCAGGGAACAGCTATGTTTAGCTTCAAACGTGGGTGCAGCAGCACAACCATCAACAGATGCAACTTGCACCTGTCTGGAGCACGGAACGGAACGTGGATGTGCAGAGAAGACTGCACAGCCAGGCTGCCAAAGGAAGACAAAGCAACAGCAGCAGGTGACATATGGCTGGTGTGAGGCAGCTGCACGAGGAGCAGGAGGACAGGGCAAGGCAAGGTAAACCATCCTTTAAAGAAAATTAATTGTGGGGTTTTAATTTCAAAGGGAAAACATCATCATATCCACACCTCCCTTTGAAATCATGGTGGAATTACAGAATATCCTGAGCTGGAAGGGACCCACAAAAATCATCAAATCTGACTCCTGGCCCTGCACAGGACACCCCAAAATCCATCCCAGACCCTGAAAGTGTTGTTCTGGAGCTCTGGCAGCCTTGGGGCCATGCCCATGCCCTGGGCAGCCTCCTCTGTGCCCCACCACCCTCTGGGGGAAGAACTTTTATCCAACCTAAACCTCCCTGACACAGCCCCAGCCATTCTCTTGGGTCCTGTCACTGTCACAGAGGAAGAGAGCAGCACAAGTCTCTGAACACACACTTGAATAACCAGGATCAACTCCCACTCAACTGAGAGCAGTCTGCAAGCACTCCCTCCTACCACCATATGCTAAAATATTTACATCTGAAACTAACCCATACAAGGTGGGAAAAACACTGTGAAATATTCCAGGCTTGCCAATTTTACTATTTAGTAAATGTTGAGCACCCCAGAGGTCAGGTCCCCACTAGCACAGCAGTTATTCCCTTTCCTGCTTGCTGGCACTCCTTGCTGAGAGGCAGCACAGAGGTGTTGTCCCATCCCAGGCAGAACTGAAGAAGCCCTGACTGAAGCAGCAACATCTGTTTTCCATTTTGTCCTTTAATCTAAAAATAAAGATCTCAGACACATGCCAAACCAAATCCCTGAAAACCAAAATAACTACACAGGAATCAAACAAAAAATATAAATAAACCTGCAGCCCCACAGCAATAAAACCGAATTCCTTTTTAGTTACATCCAGTCCAACATCTCAGCAGGGTCAGCAAATAAGGGAAGTGAATGTTCTCGCCAAAGCCAACTACACACAGCTCAAAAAAGACTCTCTTGGTGCTGCCCTGAAATGTTAGTTCTTGCTCACAAGCCCCAAAAAATGGGCATTTCCCTGCAGAAGTCAGTCCTTATCAACATGGAGAGATCCTAGCAAGCTCCACTCCTCCTATCAACCCCAAAATGCAGTGTACTGGGAGGGACACGCCTTGCCAGAGTCTGAAATAAAAACAACAGAGCCCAGCCCTGGGGACTCGGAATAAATGCCTTTTTCTTGGAGCCTGGCTGAACCTCCGAGATAAGAATGACATTTTTTCAGAGCTGGCTCAAAGACTCTTCAGTCCAGCAGACCCAAACAGAAAGTTTACAAATAAACAGAAGATATAAACACGCAACTAGGGTCACACTTGTTTAAATATTCCCTACCCAAGAGCAGTAGCAGCTCTGCTGGTGCTGCTGTTCATAGCAAACATTTTGTACCTTTGAATCCCTAAATAAACCAGGAATTCATGATTCCATTTATCCTGGAACGATTTCTTAATGAAGGAATTATGGCTTTGGATTTCAAACCTGACTCAACGGTAGTAAGGTCTCAATTTTCATTCTTAGAGGACTCCCAAAATCAGTTGCCACATGATGGTGAGACACAAATATAGTTCCATCTTCCCTTGAACTCAGAAGAGCTGCACTCAAAGTCAGATGACTCCTGGGTAACACCAACTTTCTTTCAACAGCTTTCTTTTACAAATCCCAGGCTCCACAGGATTTTGGTTTTATTGCTGAAGTGCAGGCAAGAAATGAGGCTGACAACACCAGTGGCACCCTGTTGAAAAGTCTCCCTGACAAAACTTCATTTTCACTGACAAGGAAACAGTTATCACAATTCCTACACAAACTGGTTTGCAGAGATGTTTTGAACACTGAATTAAACAGACAATGTATTCTCAAAGCAGACAGACTTTGTGTTCTGTTGCAGGCTCAGATGAAGGAATGAGCAGCTGCAGTCACCAGGACTTGTCAATTCTCATGTACCATTACATCATAATAAAACATCTTGCAAGAAGAAAATTAAAATTCCAGGTATTTTCCATTAAAACAGCATCAATTTCAGCCTCAGCTCCTGCTTGCCTGATACCACTAAGGCTGGATTTTATTGATACATCACCATGCAAACTGGGCATGCTATAAATCCTTAATCTTGCCCTAAGAAGTTAACAGGGAAAAAAACAGATGAAGACAAGTCAAATAAAATATTCACGGGTTTGTATTTGTATTTCACTGGATGGTTCCACTCTACTGACTCGTATTCAGTTATGAACAAATGAAGTCACACTACAGCTTAAAACACTGCAGCTGAAATGTTTCCATACCCCTGCAAACGAAAAACCCCAACCCACTACTCTTCAAACCCTACTGCTCAACAAAACACCAAATGCCTTCTGTTCCACCTCAACATTTGCAAAAAGGGGAAAAAAACCCACACTCATGCCCTTGATTTTGCACAGACTGAATTTGTTACAACAAAATCGCACAAGGTGATGATTTTCAAATGCATCTTGCTCAGGGCAATGTCTATTTTCACTTTTCAGAGAGTGAGAGGGTTTTTTTAAGCTTAAGCTGCCTCCCTTCTGCCAGAACTCAACAAGAGCCAGAACACATTTAAAACCCATCCAAAGGATAGATCGGTGTACAAAAGTACAGATGAACATGAGCACTACTGAACCAATTAAAGGGGGAAGAAAATGTCCCAACTCCACATCAGCTGAGGGAACAGTGCTCTGATGAAAAAAACCTGGCAACACCTTGAGTTCATAACAAGTATTTCAATAGCAAAAGAAGTGCCAGACAATGCCCAAGTTTTCAGAGCAGAAAGATACTTTTGTGAGATGTTTGGCAGCCACACGGGCTCACACTGCTCCTTCTGCTGCTCCTACATACTTACCCGTTGGAATTTTCATGAGGGAAACTAAAATGGAAACGTGCAGGAGGAGGCAGAGCAAAGCGTGCGTGGATTTACTTATCAGAGTACAAGGTGACAGGGCAGAACGCTTCAACCCTTTGGAAAGTAACTTTTTTTTTTAAATTAAAACATGATCTGAGGGTAGTAAAATGGGATTCCTGAGGCTGCCAGCAAGATCTGCAGTGAACACAGCACATCATTTTTATGCTCAGGAAAAACAATAATGTTAAGAAGGCACTACAAAGCTGCAAAATCCCACTTTTAGAGTTCATTCTCTGTAGGGAGGTATCAGATCCCCGGGTAGTTCTCACTCCCACACAGCATAATGTGAAGACACAGATGATTTTAAAAATACTCACATGAGGTCTTGAAAGGGAAGGAAGTCCTGAAGGGCTCCGTTCTTCATTTGTAGGCTCTGGGTATCTACACTCATCTATCCTCATATAGGAGTCGTATAATCCATCTCCAATCCTGGCTGGAAATGTCCCACACACAAACCAGTTATTGACAACAACTCACACTGATGGAGACAGAGCCAAATGTGGCTCCGTTTTGCACATTTTACTCTGTAAAATCATTGACTCTCCTTCATTCATTACATGATCTTTGGAATTTAACTACATTTTCATACCACAAGAGTGCGATGCTTGTGGAGAATCTTAATTCGAGATACTTTTAATTCAGAGGTTCTCTTTTGTTAATCAACTTCTGCACTGCAAAAAAATACATCCCTAAGAAACATTAACCATTCTCCCCGCTTCCTCTTAATCAGGATAATCCCAAACGAGCATAAAACGAGCAAACACTTAAACACTTGATAGCACTTTATATCCTTTAAAACAGGTTACCCCTTAAACATGAGATGTGGCAATTACAGCTGCAAAAACGTGGGGAAGAAAAAAAATCAAAACAAAAAAACACACAATTAAAAAAAAAAAAAGGCGGCGTCTCTCGCTGTCGGCTGCTATAGAACTTAAAATCGCGACGCCTATCACGACAGACCCGACGGACGGCTGGGACCACGCGGGGGTCTCCGACCCAAACCGCATTCCCCCCCCCCCCCCTTTTTCCTCTCAGCCCCGCGGGACCTCCGTCCTCCTCCTCACCCGCTGCGAGGGGCCCGTCCGGCTTCCTGCCGAGCAGCATCGTGTCGGGGGGGCCCCGGCGCGGGCCCCATGCCCGGCGGGTGCCGCTGCCCAGCGCGGCCGCTCGGCCCCGGCCCGGCCCGGCCCGGCCGTTGCCCCGGGAACGGCCCCCGCCCGCCGCCCGCCCGCGCCTGCGCAGCGCTGCCGGGGCGGGCTCGGCCCCGCGGCTGCGGAGCTGCAGCGCTCGGTTCGCTGCTCCCCTCAGCCAAACCCGCCCTGTGGGACAGAATCACACCCGGGGCTGCGGAGCTCCAGCGCTCGGTTCGGTGTTTCCTTCAGCCAAACCCGCCCTGTGGGACAGAATCACACCCGGGGCTGCGGAGCTCCAGCGCTCGGTTCGGTGTTTCCTTCAGCCAAACCCGCCCTGTGGGACAGAATCGCACCCGGGGCTGCGGAGCTCCAGCGCTCGGTTCGCTGCTCCCCTCAGCCAAACCCGCCCTGTGGGACAGAATCGCACCCGGGGCTGCGGAGCTCCAGCGCTCGGTTCGGTGTTTCCTTCAGCCAAACCCGCCCTGTGGGACAGAATCACACCCGGGGCTGCGGAGCTCCAGCGCTCGGTTCGCTGCTCCCCTCAGCCAAACCCGCCCTGTGGGACAGAATCACACCCGGGGCTGCGGAGCTCCAGCGCTCGGTTCGCTGCTCCCCTCAGCCAAACCCGCCCTGTGGGACAGAATCACACCCGCGGCTGCGGAGTTCCAGGGCTCGGTTCGCTGCTCCCCTCAGCCAAACCCGCACCCCGCGGAGCGCTCGGCCTGGAGCAGAGGCGGCTCCTCACAGCGAGGTGTGGAAGGAACGCTCTGTATAACGCGGTTGCGGACAGCAGAACGCGGTTTGTGAAGGCAAAAAGCTGAGTGCTGCATGTGGGGGGCTCTGGGACAGCACAGGCTGCCCGACCCTGGCAGCCCCTCTGCATGAATTGATTTGGAGTAAAAAGTCCAAGGCAACGTTCAGCTCTCCACGGATTTCACCTGGCTCTCGGGGAGTTACAGAGCTGGAGGCATGAGATCATCAGGGCGATCTATTGGGATGTAGGGAGTGTATTTATTCCCATCATGAAATTAATAAGAAAGTAAAAATCGAGTGGTGTTTGTGACTTTCTGGCTCTGCACAACTCCCTGACAGGAGGGGGCAGCTGGGATCTCATCCCAGGAGAGGGAACGACCTCAGGCTGTGCCAGGGGAGGCTCAGGTTGGACACCAGCAGGAATTTCCTAATGGAAAAAAGAGTGGTCAGGCCTTGGAAGTGCCCAGGGAGGTTTGGAGTGCCCATCCTTGGAGGTGTCCAAGGAAGGATGGATGTGGCACTCAGTGCTCTGGGCTGGGGACAAGGTGGCACAGATTGGAGTGGATGATCCTGGAGGGATTTTCCAATCTCAGTAACTGATCCTGGGAAGGCAGCAATTACTACGATACTGCTGTAGTGCTCCTACCCATTCCACACTCCTTAACCTCCAGCTAGAAATCGATCAGGAACACTCAAATGTATAAATCACAGCAGGAATGCCCAGCTGCCAGGGCACGTTAACCAGAAAACCACCCAGAAGTTTTAAGCACAAAATAAACCCCACATTTCTGAGAACCCCTCGTGTGGAGAAGCCCGAGGAGTGCCGTGGGGGGCGACCCCAGACCCGGGTACGGAGACCGGGACCCCCTCAAGGAATCGGGGCAGGGGGATCGAGACCCCCTTAAGGAGCTGGGGCGGGGGGACCGTGGCTCCTCGGAGAGCTGGGCCGGGGGTCGCGGGGGCTCGGCACGGGGAACCGGGAGCCCCGAGGGCGGCGGGCCGGGGGTCGCGGGGGCTCGGCACGGGGAACCGGGAGCCCCGAGGGCGGCGGGCCGGGGGTCGCGGGGGCTCGGCACGGGGAACCGGGAGCCCCGAGGGCGGCGGGCCGGGGGTCGCGGGGGCTCGGCACGGCCGGGCGCCGTTTCCAGCCGGACGATTTATGGGCGCGGACAGCGCCATGGCGGCCGCCGCGGGCTGAGGCGACAGCGCGGGCCCGCCATGTTCGCCAAGGCGTTCCGCGTGAGGGCCAACACCAACATCAAGGGCTCGGACCGGTGAGTGCAGCGCCGGGACCGCCGGGGGGCCGGGGGGACGCGCGGGGCTCGGTCCCGGGGTCGCGGTCGCGGTCGGGGGCGGCGATGCCCCCGCGAGCGGCTGCTTTCTCCCCCTGCCTGTGATGCACTCCAGGCCGGAGAACGGAGTGTGCGTTTAGCTGGAAGGTACTGCCGTAATTAAGCCAGGATTAATTGAAATGTTACGCCGAGGCCTGGATGAGCATTCTGTGCTTATTTTTAGCAGCGTTCGATGCCTAAGGGGGCCGTAAGTGAGCTGAAGAGGGGTTTTGGATAAGCACATGGAGTGACAGGACTAGGGGGAATGGCTTTAAACTGGAAGAGGGTAGGTTTATATTGGATATTAGGAAGAAATTGTTCCCCGTGCGGGTGGGCACAGAGTTCACAGAGCAGTTGTGGCTGCTCCATCCCTGGCAGTGCCCAAGGCCAGGCTGGACAGGGCTTGGAGCAGCCTGGGACAGTGGAAGGTATCCCTGCCCATGGCAGGGGTGGCACTGGATTGGATTTAAAGTCCCTTTTAAACTCGAACCGTATGTAATTCTCTAATTCTTTATGTTCCTGAGCAGCAATGCTGGGCTGACCTCCTGATTGTTCAGGCTCACTGGACACTGCTGTGAATGACCACAACCCCCCCGTGCTGGTCAGTGGGGCTTCAACTTCAGTTACAACTGGGGGACAGGGAAATCTGGCTGTCCCCTGCTCCCGCTCCAGCTGTGGGTGACAGGCTGGGCAGAGCCAGTGTGGCACTCCCAGGTTGAAATCACAGCACAAAACAGAGGCATTGGCAGCAAACAAGCTGAAAGCAGATGTTTACCGAAGATAGGAGCAGGACAAGTATATTTGGCCTTTTCCTGATATTCTTACATCATTTGTAAACCCGGGCAGAGATGCCTCAAATTACCTCTTGTGAAAAGGTGAGAATTTCAGGAATAGCCAACAAAACAGTAACAGCAGATGTAGGAATTAGTTTGAGGGAAGGCCCAGACAGCTTTTTAACACATTTGGGGTTTTATCATTGCAGAAGGAAGCTACGAAGTGAGGTGGCAGCAGCTTTTCCCACCCTGAGCACTGAACAACTGGCTGAGTTGGTTCCAAACAAGGAGGAGCTCAATGTCATCAAAATATACTCTCACAAAGGGGAGGCCATCACTGTTTACATGAACCACAGGAACCCAATACTGTTTGAAGTTGAGAAGGTTCTGTATCCAACAGGTAGGGGGAAGGGACTGGAGTAATCCTCCCTCCTTACTTACCTTCCCAATTAATTATTGTGGTACTATTTTGATTCCACATTTCTTTATTATCCAGTTAAGTGTTTTATTATAAATTAAGTTTAATCTCCATGATTATCCAAGGAAAGTTTAATCTTATAGATGAAAAGAAACAAGAGCTAGAAATGTTCTTAATGATGCATCTTAAAATTTACTTCTGTTTTGGGACAGTGTACACTCTGTGGGTCTACCCAGACCTTCTCCCTGCCTTTGCAACATGGCCCCCAGTGCTACAGAAGCTTGCAGGAGGAGCAGGTAAGAGAACTTTGTCCCTTTGCACTGCAAAAAGGAATTGCCTTCAGGGCTTTTTAAGTGTTTTCCTTCACAGTGACAAAAATGTGCCTGAAACAAGTAGAAGGAATGAGTACTCAAAAGTAATTAATGGTAGTGTCCTAAGAAGGAAATAAGTCAGCTGTAAAAAGAGTTTGTGAATGAAAGAAAGTTGGTGAAGCTGTTTAAATGCAGTAACTGCTCCATGTGGGAGGCTCAGATTTGGAAATCCTTTCTCAGGGTGATGAGCAGCCCTGAAGTGGGACAAAGAATTACCCATTCCATTACTCTGTCCCTTTTGAAAGTTCCTTTGCTGTCACCCTGTTTCCTGTCAGTGCCCAGGTGAGCAAGCTCATCCTGTGGATAAAAAGGGAATTTATTTTGAAAGCTACAGTGTAATCACTGTCTGCCAAACTTGTGGATTGCGCAGCTGAGGTTGGAGCTGAATTCCTGGGTTACTGGCTCTACCACCTCATTATGGATCAAGACTAACAGGAAAGGAGTCTTGTTTTCTGGAGCCTGCTTGGGATGCAGCTCAGACTCAGGAGAATCAGCTCATTATAAACTTTAAATTGCCGAACTGCTCAAGCAGAAAAAGATAAAATTGCAGCTGCTGCAGCCTTGGTCTCTACCTGGAAGTGTTCACAAAGGAAGGGATGTCTTTTTCAGGTGTAAAGTGGAACTTGGGTCTCCCTGCTTTGCTTTTGGGGAAAATAAAGTGCTGAGTGTGTAGCTGTGATAGACATCAGAGCTAGCCTTGCTGACTGGAAATGACCCAGTTTCTGGGGAAAAAGACTTGCTAATGGAGAAGGACATTGATGAAAGAGGCCTGCGGGTTATTCATCGCCCTTGGCAACCAGGCTACCTCTGTGCAGGATCCAAAGATAAGGAGATGGCCCGGAGACAATGGCTACAAAGGCAGGGGGAGAGGTAGAGCCACTTCTCAGAAGGGAAGGGCACGAGGCTCTCCAGTGCTGCAGACTGGACCGCTGGAGGAGATCCAGTTCCTAAAAAGCAGCATGTTTTGGGGTATCTCTTCCATGATTCAAATACCTGCTGTCTGCCCTGGTAATTGACATAATTAATGCTCATATTAAGGCCTTGATGGGATTTTTGTCCCCAGCCATGTGGAGCTCTGGTGGCAGTTGCAGAATTCATTCTAAACTTGATAAAAATAGTCGTGACGATGAATAGGAGGAAGAATCTTGGCTTGTTCAACCTCCACATTAAATCAGGGATGCTGAGAAGAGTGTGAGTGAGATGCCTGCACAAGCAAGGCATGGAACAGCTCAGTTCAGGAGACTGCACAGAGCTGTGAGGGAAGGCAGCTGCAGTTCCCAGCATTTGGGGATGACATCGTGCCACACCTGCAGCATGGAAAACTCTGCTTTGCTCACATCCCAGGCTGGTCATCCCAGGTGTGGGAAGCAAAAGGAAGCAGGGGCGTCGTTTCTGTCCCAAATAGCAAGGAGGCAGCTCCCTGAGCATTCCCAGCTGGCTGTAGCTGATGTGGCACATTTGGGAGGGGTGGAGCAGCAGTGGCAACTTTGAGGCAGTTCTCTCTCCAGGGAAAAAGCTGCTGGGATAGCCTTCCCTTGGGAAGGGGGAGAGTAAATGGTAATTTCTTATGGTTCTCCCTGTTCCTTTCCCTTTCCATGCCATGAATGAGGAGTGATGCTGGGAGCTCGTTATAAACAGTCCCTCAGGTCTGACAGGGCTGAGCAAGCTTCACTCCTCTGCAGTTTTTTGGGATGTGCCCAGCACCCTTAAGGATTGGATCCCGCACTCCACGGGGGGGAAAGCGCTGCCTTAGGAAGAGAAATAGAGACTCCTGTTGTCCTGGCGTGTGCTCAGCTCGTGGTTTTGCTGAGTAACGGGAGGGAGGAGGCGGTGCCTGAGCGTTTCATTGAGAAATGCATGCGCTTCATTCTTCCCCAGATCTGATGCTGCCAGGAGTTGTGGTGCCACCTTCTGGCCTCCCTCAAGTGCAACGGGGCACGCTCTGTGCTGTCACCCTCCTGGGAAACAGGTACAGGGGATTCTCCAATCCAGAACCTGTCCAGAAACTAAAAGTGAAGTGGAGGAAGTCACAGCAGAAGTGTTCTCTTGCATTTGATGCGCTGGGAACCTCGGCAGTAGAAAATACAGCAGGAAAAATATTGTAGTTTTCTGGGTTAGGATGACTTTGAGCTGAGGTGGGAAGCTTTATAAATTGGTTCTTTTGGACCAACGTTTTAAACAAAAGATTGTATTCCTCACAGTTGTCTTTGTGTCTGTGTGGAATTTTTGAGGGAGTGAGGGAGTGCTAAAGCCATTGGTTTTCTCTCTCTGCGGGTCTCTTCTGGCAGTGCACGTGCTTCTGGTAATTTATTAAAAGCAAGACTGTGTCACTGCACAACCTTCCCTTCATACAGGCTGCACTTACGTCGGGATTCTTTGGAAAACCTTACATACCAGAAAGATAGCCAGAAAATATGTAGGTGTTTGAAAAAACCCAATTTGTAAAAAAAAAGGACACTGTAAAATAAATTCAATCTAACAACAGCACAGCATGTTTGTGTTGTCCTGCTCCAACATTTCCTTCTTTTCCCAGAGCTCCTGTGGCAGTTGGAGTTGCCACCATGTCCACGGAGGAGATGCTGGCTGCTGGAATGAAAGGGAAGGGCTTTGCTGTGCTGCACACTCACCTGGATCACCTCTGGTGGGTAACTCTAGGCCTTGGGGAAAATGTGCAACAGGTCTCATGTGTTCATGAAATCCAAATCTGTGCCCCACTAAGATTGATCTGTCAGGCCAACTTACTGAATTACTTAGGTATAGCTTAGATAGGACCTTTACTTAGAATTTATGGAGGAAGATGAGTTCAAAGTAAATTTTACAGTTCAGAGATTGCAGAAAAAAACCCCATGCAGGTGCCAGTGCCTTTATTCAGGATGACATCTGTTCACTGTCCTGTGGTTCAAAGCAGCAAAAGGAAAGCTGTCTTCTGCTTTTTCTTCCTTTTGTAGGGAATATGGTGACAAATCTTCTCCTCCTACCTTAGCTCCCTTGGTAACAGATTCTGCTGCAAAGGAGAGTGATGGAGATGAGGAGGAGCTGCAGGGGAAGGAGCCTGGCAGCAGCTGCTGCCCTGAGCCAGAGCAGCATGTGGACATCAGGGATTTGAGCCTGAAGGACAGAGACACTTGTGCAGAACTGCTGGGGAAGGAGGAGCTCCCTGAGAACAGAGCTGCACAACCAGCTGAGGATGCCAGCATAGAGGATCAGCAGGAAGCTGAGGACAGCAGGACCCCACAAGGTATTTTGGGATCCCAGTAAAACCAAAACGTGCCCCTTTGGTTTGCTGAAGCCCGCAGACAACTCACTGCCTACCTGTCCTTTTCTCTCCCTGCAGAGCAGATGGATGCATTGTTTAATCAGTGCTTTTTCCATGCCTTAAAATGCAAAGTAAAGAAGTCAGATCTCCCTCTGCTCACCAGCACATTTCTAGGCAGCCACATGGTCTCCTGCTGGTACGTGGGAAGGAGATGGAATTGGGATTTGCATGCTGAGATTTTGTCTTTAAAACGTGGAGATGGTTTGAGTAAAAAATGAAATCCAGTTCTTATCTAAAGTTATACTCACTTCTGCCATTAAGTACTTTGATTAAATACAATCCTTATATTAAATACATACAAATCCTTATATTAAACTTGGATGTAAAGATTGTCCAGACTTGGATTTGGAGCCAGCTTGACTTGGCTGACATTGGTTTCACCATGGTTTAATCACCTGAGTGGCTGCTGCCTGCCCACAAGAATATCAGCACTAATTTCACTCATCACATTCAATTTATCAGCTTTGGAGTAATTCTTTGTCTGTGTGATTTGTATTCCCACTGTTAAGAAACTTTTAGCATTAAGTAGCAAGATTTAAGAAAAAATGAAGGGTGACTTATAACTAAAGAACTTCTAAAAAATCCATTTATAGCCCTGCTGGAAAACAACTGGACATAAAGAAATCAAGCTATAAGAAGGTGAGATTTTTCTGTTGGTTTGGGTGGTTTTGCTTGAATTAATTTTAATAAGAAACAGAAGACGAGAAAAAGTTGAAAACACAAAGCAGGAGTTTAAAGTGCTTGACTCCACATTTCTGCTTCCTTCAGTTCTCTAAATTCCTGCAATGCATGCAGCACCAGAGGATCTTGCAAGTGAAGGAGCTGAGCAAAGGTGTGGAGAGCATCGTGGACGTGGACTGGAAACACCCAGAGTATGTAGAATATCCCAGTCTTTAAAAGAGCTGGGAGTCTCTGAAAGAAGGGAGTGCAATCTGCTGCTGCTTCCAGCTCTGTTCCCATCCCTTTTACTCACACCAAACAATTTTTGTGGCAGCATTAAAGCATTTGCAGTGCCTGAAGGATTTTCCTCAGCCTCTGCTGCCCAAGACAGCAGAAGTGAAGACAGAGAGCAAGTGTACCGTGCTCCTGAAATCATTCCACTCTATGGGGTCTCCACAAAAATGATCCCACTCTTTCAGGAATCTGGACACAGGTAAGCGCAAAGAAAATCAAGAGAGAGACCAACAAAGCTTCAGTTGTTGTTTCTCTCTTAGTGCCAGAACCCAACACCCAAATACTTGAGTTAAAAATTCTGTTTGTCTTCAGAAAAGGCAGCATCCTCTCAAGCAGTGAGGTGAGAAATACCATAATTAACTATGTGAAGAGTAACGAGTTGGTTGATGAAATAAACAAAAAGTGAGTACAGGTGGAAGTTTTCCTCCTCTGCTTCCACAAGAGAGGCTGAAATTAGAGGGGAAAAAAGTGACTTGGTTTGTTCCTTCTGTGTGCTTTTGTTTTGTAGCTTTGTAAAGGTGAATGCCATTCTGTGTGACTGCCTGTTGGATAAATCAGAGCAGGATGAGATCTCACACCTTAAATGGGATGAACTCTTGAGCAGGTGATTGTTCTCTCAATATCCCTTCCCAGAACTGCACAGATTTATTGCCTGCAACTCAAACCCCTTGGTGGGAGCTGCCCGAGTTGTAATTTCCTGGAGATAAATGGGAGCAAGATGAGATCTCACACCTTAAATGGGACACTCTTTTGAGCAGATGTTTGTTCCAATATCCCTTGCCAGAATGACACAGATTCTTGCATTGTCCAGGTGCCTTGAACGACTGCGGCCCTTACACCAGGTGACGTTTCCTGGACAAGAACCTGTGGTGAGGAAAGGAAACATTGAGCCCATTGACATCAGCATAGCGCAGAGATCATCAAACAAGAAGGTGAAAAAAGACAATTAAATGAGGGGGGTTGAGCAGATGAGATCCCAGATCCTGAGGGCAGCTTTGGCAATCCTCATTAAACCCTCAGCAGTGACATTTCCAATATTCATTAACCCCTCAGCAGTGATGTTTCCAATCATTATTAACCCTTAGCAGTGATGCTTCCAGTAGTTAACCTCTTCAGCAGTGATGTTTCCAATCATTAAACCCTGAGCAGTTGTTTCCAGTCATGATTAACCCATTAAGCAGTGATGTTTCCAGTTACTATTAACCCCTTGGCAGTGATGTTTCCTATCATCATTAAACCCACAGGTGACAGTTATCAAGAACCTCGAGCTGTATGGTCTGGACCCACAGTGTGTGGCCAACACTCTCCAACAGAAGGTCCAAGCCAGTGCCACCATCAGCCCAGCACCAGGAGCAAAGGACAGAGTCCAGGTCCAGATCCAAGGCAACCAAATCCATCATCTGGCCAAGATGCTGCTCGGTAAGAAGATTCTTGGAAGTGGGCTGGTTGCAGCAAAAATGAGATTTTGATTCTTATTTAACCCTTCCTTCCTTGACGTGAGCTGTTGGTTGTGTTGCAGAAGAATATGAGCTACCTCGGAAATACATCCAGGGCCTGGAGAAGGCTCCAAAGCTCGGCCGCAAGAAGTAGGAGACAAATCTACTGCAAGGATTGCTCAGCTCTCAGTGTTCATACAAGTGTTTGCTGCCAGCACATCCAGGGTCATGTACAGGCCCTGCTCATTCCACAATGACTCCTGGATGTTTACAAGGTCTGGAATTCACCCAAATAATAATATTGCTCCAAGTGTTCATTTTTCATAAAAATAAAAAGCTGAACGAACCCCTTGGTGTTATCCTTTTGTGATTTTTTTATTCTTGTGGAAATTGATACTGAAGCACTGGATGCTACAGTGGCTTTTGGTTAGTTAATATTCTTGCTTTGCATGTTTGATCAAGGAGGTGGAATAAACCACCACTGAAATACAAGGAAAATACATTCCAACACAATCCTGGGACAGTGCAGTGTGTTCTGCCATTGAGTAAAACCCACTGTGGTTTAGATTTTATCCTTTTAAACATTTCCAGGTATTGGCATTTCAGCACTGAGAATTAACTATTAGCTGGTCTGCTGTAGTTTATATTCTTTTTATATATAAATACACACTTTGATGTATGACATGAGCTGTAATCTATCACAGGTACCAGTTCTGTCAGCCCCAGCTAAAAAAATTAAATTAATGGAACGCTTTGGTCAGGTCTTAAACGATGTTCTTTAGCTCTTTAACAGTAGGGTAGGAAATTTAAATTCACTTCTAGGAAGGATTCCTGTATCTCCCTTTAACCTTAATCTTCTGTAGGAAGGCACCCGAGAAAAAAGGCCAAGAAATTTCTTTAATTACTGACAGTTTAATTATCATTGTCTCTTACACTGTCTGCATATGAACAAATAGTTCCAGAACCTTCAAAAAAAGCCGAGAGTGAGACATTTTGTAAAAATGCCATAGAATCACTAGGGAGTAGTAAAAATAAATTACAGCATTGCAAAAATGCATTTCACTTTGCCATAGAAGCTCTACTATTCCATTCTATACACATTATTTTACAGGTTTTACAGTAGCCATGGAAAATAAACTCACACAACCTAGGCAAGACAACTGCTAACCAAAGGCACTGCCAACAGGATTTTGCGCTTAAAGACGGGGCAAATACTTCTAAAAACAACTCACCTGACCCATGAGAATTTGAGTTGCAGCACCCACCAACTCTTTAAATGCCCCTCAAATTAAAAAAAAAAAAAAAAAAACAAAACGAAGAGCGAGCCCTGCTGGTGGCAGGAGGTTTTCAGCGGCATCCACAGTGACTGCATACGAAGCCATGCCTTCTACAAAGTGTCAAAGACATGCTGGGGCCAGGAAGGGAGAGGGAACACTCACCAAAACTCACCGAAAATAAAAAAAGGAAACCTGCACAACTTCTAGCCAGAAAGAAAAGGGATTTCAAGCCAAGCATGTGGCTCTTCCCTCTGGGAGCCACTGGCAGTTTTTACAGCGTTCTTCCCCACGGTGGAACTGAAGTATTTATACGGTGCTGTCAAGGCTCAAAGCACCAGATAAACAGTATTGAAATGACTCCACAAGCGAATAGTGAAGTGCTAAGCCTGCTTGTAGCTGGACAGAGAGCCCCAGAGCGTGGCAAGTGCTGCTCTGTGGCTGCCAGCAGTTGTTAAAGGTCGTTGGGTGTAGAGTACAGTACAGCTGGAGGCTCCTCTGCACCACAGCCCTGCGAGCAAACCCTCACTGCTGACCTGAACAGGAGCTGCAACAGCCTGGCAGAAAGTGGCTTTCACACCAACCGAGGGCTCCAAGTGATGCAGTTACTCTCATAAGGTTTACAAACAAACATACTCAAAATCCGGAAAACAAAAATAAAATAATATCCCAAGCAGTCACCTTCCAGCAAGAAACAAACCAGTTCCTCATCCCTCCCTGGACACAAGGGGCTCGTCACACCCGTGCTGTGGGACAGGAGGGACAAGGCCAAGCACAGCTTCCTCCTTAGCCCAAATGCAAAATTTTCACACTCAAGGGAAAAAAAAGGCACTGAGGTAAATTTGAGAGTCCTCCCCGTTCCCCAGGAACCTGCTGCCTCCCCTCACCGTGGGTGCAGGTGGGCTCACAGCAGCCACAGTGCATTCCAGGGGCTGTTGATGAGCACAGACCCCTGGCCCTGCTCCATCCCACTCCAGCAGTGACATTCCCTGTTCCCTGTGAACAGAGGGAGGGCTGGCCCTGGGTGTGTGCAGCGTGCTTGGGACCAAGCACTGAGGGTAACCATGGGGCCCATCCTCTCCCCAGGGATCCCTGGAGCATTCCCAGCCTGGCAGCGATTCCTCAGCACCAGGGACCGAGCCTGCAGCTCCAGGACTCGGCTGAGGGATGCTGAGCCTGGTGGGAGCCCTGAGACAGGCAGAGAGAAACTTGCTGTCCTCTCCTGACTCCACGGAGACAGCAAATCCTGGGAACAGCACCAGTTGAGAGTGGGGAGGGAGAACAGGGCATGGGGAGGGTGTGACAGGGCTGGGACAGCACTGCAAGGGGCAGGAGCAGGAGGAAGCACAGGGGAGGTGAGCAGAAAGTATCCAAGGACAGTAATTCCCTTACTTGGTGCCACCTCCACACCCCAGCCCTGGATGGGGCTTCTCTCCCTCGGGGCCAGGTGCTTTCACAGCTCAAAATCTGATTTGTGAAGGGTTTTGAGCTTTCCTGGGTTCCTCTGGTGGACACGTATTGCTAAACCTCCAACCCTGAACCCTCAGCCTGTGCCCCAACCTTTACACTTTTCAAACAGAATTTCTGGAAACATAAGTCCCAATTCCTACAGAGTAGAGAACTGGTGAAACACCGGCTAACTTAGCTAAGCATCAGGGACAGTTACTGTAATTCAGCTCTTTTCAAAATCAGAAGTCAAATAGAATCAAAATGAATGTTTTTCCCGGGAATTACAATTACCAAGTTGCAGTAATATTTACTAACAGACTGTTGGGGTGTTGCAGCTGCCCTGGTGTCATAACCTGGCATTTCCCTGGCTGCCTTAGCCCTGAACAAGTCCAGGGCTTGATTAGAGCTGCAACACCCACACGGTTTGCTGCAACAACCTCCTCCCCTTTTCCTGCTGTTTCCCATGCTCTCCTTATGAAACCAGAACTGGGCCACGAGGGCACTGCGGGCCACAGCACCTCCAAACAGGAACAAGCAGCTCGCTGGGAGGAGCAGGAACAGCAAGAGCTGCCCTGCTCAAAACTTCAGCCAGCAGATGGGTCCTGTTGGGTGTCACACCGAGAATTTTCCACGCAGCCTCTCCAGCGGGTGGCATGGCTGGAAAGCCAACCAGCAGCTGTGTTTGCTTTGTTGAAGCTGTTTCAAAAACAGGCTTCCCGTTCTTGGACTGGGTCTGGTCCTGGGAGAAGAGGTTTCAGAAGAAGAAAATGCAATAGGATCACTTTAGGGGTGCTGGGAGCCAGTCCTTATGGAAGGTTGAAGAGGGAGAATGACAACTAAGGTGTCCTGAGAAGTCTTTTCATTTTAAAACAGTCTCTAGCTTAGTCTGATGCCCAGTGCCTCCTGAAGGTTATCCAGGTTTGCCTCTGGCTTCTTTCAGGGTCTGTTGCAGTCTCTGTTTGAACCTCTCGTACTTCCTGTGCACTTGCTGGATTTTCTCCTTCTCTTCTTTGTCCAGGATCATCAGGAAGTTCTGCAGCTCTGGGATGGAGAAGGCGTCCCACTGCAAAACCAGCACAGAGGCAAAGTGAGCACACACCTGGTGGGTTTTGTGGGTTCTTACCTCTGCATCTGTGAGGAGGAGCAATAAAATACATCTAAATGTGTCTGATCTCCAGGGATTTTGACCTCATGTTGTGAAAGAGATGGGATAAGGGGCTACAGCATGAAGGACTGTCCCAGTTCTCCCACCCCACAGCACGGGAAGCAGAATCCTGCAGGATGCAACAGCTCCCAGCATTTGCTTCACTGTGATGGGGAGAAAGGTTTTAACCAAAAACTGTGAATTTATTGCCTGAGTGTCCCTGGCTTTTACTTAAATTAGTGGATTACTTATAACAATGCTCAGCTAATCTAATTAGTGAGGATTAACCCTGGGGCTGCACTGCTGGGTTCTATAAACAGATTATGGAGTGGCCATCAAAAGCGGCCTCAGCATTTTCACAGCTCAAGTTTGAATTATTTTAAAAACCCAGATCACTTAGGAGCAGTAAAAGACTGACCCAGCCTTCTCAGAGGGAAACAGCCCTTTTTGTGCTGCTTCTCCACTCATGTCCCAGCTCTGCCACATGCTCCACATTTGTGTGAAAACCAAGGAAAAGTCACCAACGTACCTCAACTTCCCCCGTTTCGTTTTCCTTCAGCACAAAGCTCAGCACATTCGTGTCAGGGCCCGCCAGCAGCCGCAGGTACAGGGGGTACTCGGTGAGAGGGAGCTTCTGCAAGAGCACTGCAAGGACAGCAGACACCCCCAGTGAGATCAGGGCTGCCAGGGCAGAGGGAAGCTCAGCAGCTTGGCTGGAGCATGGAACAGCATGCTCAGGATCACAGGGCTCTAGCACAGATCCATAAGGATCCGTGTAAGGTCTCAGCTGCTTTCAGCCCCTTCTGAAAACAATTCCCTGCTAACCTAAGCAGCATCACCTCCTGCCTGACACCCCAGTGAGTCCTACAGCACACCAAAGAGAAGCCAAACTCACCACCCCAGGGAGAGCTGGCAGGTGCCAGACCCTGAACTCACCTTGCCCATCTTTCCGCATCTCCTTGAAAAGTGCAAACTTCTGGGGGTTATCCACCACCATGAACTTCTTCAGCAGCCCCTGGATCACCTCGCTCACCGTGGTCGTGCTGCTGATGTGCAGCTGTTTGATGGCATCCAGGGGCAGGTAGAAGGAGGTTCTCTTGTCTGTCATCTCTGCCAGGTTCACCTCCTTGAGGGCATCGTAGATGGACTGGGGCCGGATCCCGGCTGGCACCGTCACCGGGCGCCTCAGCTTCAGGTGCACCTTGATGAACCCCGTGTACGTCCCATTGTCGTTCTGGGGCAAAGCACACAGGGATCAGGCTCCAGGCAGCTTTTCCAGCCCCTTCTTTCCACCACAAGAGGCTGGGGTGACAGCAGGAGCTGCCCCCACTCTGGGAGAGCCAGTGTTTCTCATTAATCATGTCAAAAATACCCAGTAATTTCGGGACACTCACTACTGATTTTCTCTTGGTAATGACTCATCCCTTCCCCTCGACTGTGGGATCTTGTTTTATTTCAAACCAGCCCTGCTATGAGGCAGTTATGGAAATTCCATTACATGGACTTTGTAGTTGTAGTTAATATGGATTCAAAACCCCTGGTTAAGCAGGATCTCCCAAACTTATTCCTGATGTTTTATTCCCCATTTAAGGGATTCTCACATCTCTATGTAAAAGGTCATCCCTGTACATCAGTTGATCCCACCCTCAGCTCCACAAAAATGCAGGAACCAGGAGAAAAGCTTGGATCTGCACAGTCCACCCAGGAAGCCTGGCAGTGGTGAGGGCAGAGCATCTCTCTAGAAATGTTTTGTGTTCCTAAATCCACTTCCAACAGCTGCTGAACTGCTGCTGATCTCATCCCCACTGGTGCTCACCCATCTGGGACAAGGCTTTGTGGCAACTCCTTGCCAGAGATCAGTGCCAGCAGGAAGGGATGGAGGTAGGGAAGTGCCAGTGACACCGGAAAGCCAAGCAGGAGGAAAAGCAGCTTGACAGCCACCCTCATCCCAGTGATACCTTCCCCACAGGCTGGCCTTGTTCAGAGCCCACAGAAACCACCAGCAGTCTCTGTGTGTGAGGGGAAACCAGCCCAGTACGTACCAGTTTCATCAACAGGCAGTTGGTGACCTTTGCATTGTACTTTTCAATCTTCTGTTTGATCTCCTGGATGGTTGGAGGCTCAGGTTTTTCTTCTTCTACCGTTTGTGTCACATTCTGCAATCACAAGAGTGGGGCTTTAGCTGCTTTTTGTGTTGGGTAACACTCCATCTGTTCAGCTCCACGTTTTCCTGGGAAAGCAGGAACGAATCCTGCACAGTGATGACGCAGGTGGGGATGGTCCCTGAATGTGCAGGATGCCACATCCCAACTCCAAACCACCTCTGACACCAGTGACAGGCAGTGGAGGGCAGCACAAAATGCACCAGGTGGTGGCACGGAGCAGTAAAACATCCCAGTACAAACCAGGGCAAAAAAAATCCAGCCTTTAAAAACCACTTTCAAAGCAAAGCCACCTGCACCTGTGAGTATTTATTTCCTTCTTGCAATGCAAGAAGAAAAATCCCATCCTATTTCCAGTATTCGTGGCTCTGACTCCCCAAAACTCAAGCAGCTTTCAGTGGGTTCACTCAGGCAGAACCTGGAGTTTAAATCCTTCACTGCTCTTGTCCAAAGCTTGGGAAATTATAGCTCAGAGCAATAAAAGCACACGAGGAGCAGGCTGGCAGTGTGACTGATTATAAATCAGGCACTGCAGGGCCAGTCCAGGCACTCCAGCCCGTGTCAGAAACTGCTCAGTGTCCGTGTGGGCTCACCCAGAGGGGGACAGAGGCTGCTGCTCTCCCACATTTGGGGGAATTTCCTCCAAAACCAGCAGATCTGACCTGTAAGTGGGCACTACCCATGGAAATGTCACTAATGAACAATCACAGAATCATTAAGGTCGGAAAAGATCTCTGAGATCGAGTCCAGCTGTCAACACAGCACCATTAAACCATGTCCCCAAGCGTCACATCCACGGCCCTTTGAACACTTCCAGGGATGGTGACTCCACCACTTCCCTGGGCACACTGTTCCAACACCTGACCACCCTTCCATGAAGAAATTGTCACTATTATCCAGTCCAAACGTCCCTTGGCTCCCCTCCAGCCCGGGGGGCAGATCTCTACGCACTGCCTGCTTTATCTGCTCCATCTGCAGCAAGCAAGCCTCTGTGTGTCTTGGGCAATGCTCAGCGGGCTGGATCTCCCTGCTCAGAGCTCTGCTGCCTTCCCAGAACTCTCCACCTTCCCTGGCGACAGCCTGGGAATGCATTTTGCCCAGTTTTTATGTGGGCTTGCTCAGAAGTTGGCATTATCAGGGAGCAGAAAGCATGAAGGGATGTGCCATCAAGGCTAGGGAGGCTCAGAATGAAAACTGTAACCTCTGAGAAGGAAAAAAATAAAGGGAAAGAAAAGAAAAAATAGGCAGCTTGGGGAGCGAAACTTGTATCTTCCCAGATAGCCCCAGAGCACACAGGACAAGGATGCAGCAAGCTGTAAATCAGCCAATATTGCCCAAGGCTACCCACGGTATTTCTTTCAGGAGGAGAATCAAGCAGAGGACAAACTGAAGCCCTGGCTGCAATCTGGCAAGGCAGCTGCAGTGCTGGGACTGGGGAGCTCTGGATTCACTGAGGCCATTCCCCAGTGACACTTCATGATTTCCCAATTTCCACCCCAGAGCAGCAAACAGCTCGAGATCCCCGACACCCACGTGGAGCAGGAACCCAGGGGACACCAGTGACACCGAGTGCAGCCTCCTGGGTCACTGCAAGAGAGGGAGGGGGGCTTTAGACAAAGGCATGGAGTGACAGGATATGGGGTGATGGCTTTGAACTCAAAGAGGGGAGATTTACATGAGATATTGGGGAGAAATCCAACCCTGAGAGGGTGGGCAGGCCCTGGAAGTGTCCAAGGCCAGGCTGGACACTCTGGGACAGTGGAAGGTGTCCCTGGAAGTTGGGACTGGATGAGTTTTAAGGTCCCTTCCAACCCAAAGCATTCTATGGCAATAAAAGCAAAGCTTTCCTAGGTTATTTGAGAACTGCACATAAATATTCCTTTATCAGAGCTCCTCAGTCTGTCAGAGTCCTTTGGATCACAATGCACCAAGTCTTGGCCACGCACAGGTGCTGACCTGGCAGAGAAGTCCTTAAAAATCAACTTTAGAAATCATGGTGACGGTTGAGATTTTGAAAGTGGCATGATGGAAAAGAAAAAAAAAATAAGAAAGAAAAGATAAACAACAAAAACCCCCCACCCCTTCCCTATAAGTTAACAGAAGATGAACTCTCAGAAAGCCTGCACTTCCTCATGTCACAGCACTGAGACCGGCACAGCTGTGCTGCCTCTCACCAGGGCTGGCCCCACCCCAACCACACAGTGAGGGAGGGCAGGGCACCCCCAGGACTGTCCCTCCTGCACACAGAGAGGGGCAGCTGCAGAGCTGAGGGCACCACGACATCATCCATGGCACAAACAGAGCCCAGCATAGAGAACATCCATCCATCATCCATCCATCATCCATCCATCATCCATCCATCATCCATCCATCCATCATCCATCATCCATCATCCATCCATCATCCATCATCCATCCATCCATCCATCCATCATCCATCCATCATCCATCCATCCATCATCCATCCATCCATCATCCATCCATCCATCATCCATCCATCATCCATCCATCCATCATCCATCCATCATCCATCCATCCATCCATCATCCATCCATCCATCCATCATCCATCCATCATCCATCCATCCATCCATCATCCATCCATCATCCATCCATCATCCATCCATCCATCCATCCATCCATCCATCCATCATCCATCCATCCATCCATCCATCCATCCATCCATCCCTCATCCAGACATGCACAAAGTGTGTTTTGCTTTTAGCAAGAGCAAACCCAGCAGCTCTGCCTGTCCCTGTCCCTGTAGTTTGCTTCTCTCCAGGTCCCTCCCCTCGTGTGATGTTCCCAGCTGAGGGACACAGCTCGTGGCAGCAATTAAGAGCCTGGGAGCAGCTCAGTTTCCATGGAGGGACACGGCACAGCAGGGCAGCAGGAGCCTGGAGCGGTGCCCCAGGGCCTGGCAGCAGGCACGGGCAGATGAGGAGAGCTTTGGCTTCCGAGAAACCCAAACCACTCACAGGAGGGGCCCTGGCTCAGGAGCACATCACCGCTGTCACACGGTGTCACCTCACTGCACACTCTGTCACAAACCACTGCCCAGCTGTGGTGTCCTGCCTTCCCCACACCTGCCTTCCTCAGGGTACCTGCAGCCTGCTCAGCCCCCTGCCAGCTCCCCTCTCTCCCACACCCTCCCACTCCAGGGAAAAAAAAGTTTTGATAATTTCTTTCATGCATCCATCCCACCATGGGCACAGTGGCAGGACAGTGTCCTGATCAAGCCTGGGGACACACAGTGAAGTCATGGGAGAAAAATCAAGGCAAACTCCATCCAGCTCTCCCAGAGGATCCAGAGTGGGGCCACCCCTGCTCCAGGGGTTGTTTAGGGATGGGGGAAGGAGCCCCATAAGGGCACTGGGGATCCAAGGGCTCAACTCTTCACCTCATCTTGCCACTCAAGTGATGCTCAGGCCAGGCAACACCATGATTCCCCCAAGCAAGGACTACCCATCCATCCCAGTCCTGCACACCTAAATATTCAGCTTTTCTGCTTCCAGACCCAAACCAGCCCAGCAGCAGCAGCAGCCCCGTGGGGCAGGAGCCCTGGGAAGAGCAGTGCAGGACCAGATCAGCCACTCCTTGCTCCTCAGAAATCAACCCCAACCTCTGGTTGTGCAAAGTTTCTGGTGCAGTATCTGCAATTCTGGCTAAAGGAAGAAAAACAGAAGCTTTTAACCATAAACCGTTGCCACATTTCCTGTTGTACCGTGACAGGATGAAACGAGCTGGTAACAAAACCACATCTCTGATCTGCTCGAGTTGAGATCTCCTCAACCCTGCTGAGCCTGCAGCTTCCCTGTGTGAAAAACAAGGATGAGCCAGCTCAGCCATCCTTGGGGACCACCTGGCCAGTGGCCACAGGACATCCGTGTGGCAGCCAGAGGAACGGGCACATTCCCAGTGCCACCCTCCTGTGTGAGCAGCAGGAAAACCACGGGAAAAGCCTGGAGCTGCCAGGAGAGCTCCATGCGTGCTCCATGGAAAACCTGCTGCACAGCACTGCAGGGCCAGAGGTGAGACACGCTGCCATGGCCCAGACTCAGCAGCTGAGGGCTTTGCCAGCCCTGTGGCCGTGCCATAAACCAGTGCTGGCTGCAGTGACACACGGGCTGCCAGCACTGTCTGGACACGGGGATTTGGGACATCCGCAGCAGCACAGCACCCGCCCGTGCCCTCCCCCTGTCCTCCACAACCCACGTTATTGCTCAGCTGTAAGAAATCCTCATTGTGAGGAACGACTGGAGCCACAGCTGGCACTAGGGCTAATGCTCCACACGGACAAAAGCTGCCCAGGAAGAGCTGTGGGAAGGGGCAGGACCGTGGTACACAAAGCCCATGGCCCGGGGCTGGGCAGGGTTCACCACCAGGCTTCACTCAGTGCTAGCCAGCACTCAGCTAATGAGCTGTAAACTCCTGCCAGGCTTTTATGGACAGCCCAGCGGCCATCGAGGTGATGGTGACAGCTCTTAAAAGAGTTCTAAGCCAAGAGAGGCAACAAGGAAACCTCCTGTGATGGACATTTCCATTTACAAGGATGCCAGGAGAAACACACCCCACAGTCATAGAGCACCGTCCCTACAGCCTCTCACCTTCTCAAGCCAACTCCCAACTTAAAAACCTTTTAAAAGCAGCCAAGGCAGGAGCTCTGCATCACCCTGGGCCCCTGATCTGGGAAGAACAGCTCCAGGTGGGACCCAGGAGCTGTCCCACCACAGCCCCACTCCAGGAGCTGCTGTGTGGTCACAGGCTGGAGGACCAGGAGCTCTGGGACTGTGGCTTCACCAGCAAGCCAGGCATGGGAAAGCAGCAGAGGCAGAAAGTCTGAGTGTGCTGAACACTCCCTGGAGCCAGGGCCACCATCCCTGACCCTCGCTCCCTGCCAGTTCTCACCAGCTCTTTGGTTAATGAATTTGAAGAGCAGAGCACTGGGGATGGATCTGGCCCAGCATCACCACGTTCTTGGCAGTCTGACCTCGAGGCAGGAGTGGCCAAGTCCTCCCTGGAGTGCTCGGGCACAGCTCCATCACCCTTTCCACCAGCCAGGCTGTGACAGCTCTCGTTCTCAAACCCACGGCCCAAGCTCTCCCTTTGGCTCCTTGTTCAGACTGCAGGAGCATTTCAGAGATCTCCTCTGAAGGGATTTTATCAGCTGGGCCATCAATCCTTATTTTTTCTGCTAATTAAGGGAAGTTTTGTCTTAAAACACCAGAAAAGAAAGCCTGGAGAAGCACATGTGAGTGTCCCTGGCTGTGGAGCTGCAGTTCAGAGCAGCATCACCTGCGACCACAAACACAGCCCAGCACAAAGGACTGAAAATAAATGTGAATGCTTCAGATTTGAGTCCAAAACATGAGGACCAGCGGCTCAGATCTGTAAATCCAGCTGCAGCAGCAGGGAGTGGTGGCAGCTCAGGGACATTGGGGACAGGTCTGTCACCAGAGCTGGGACATCTCTGCTCTCACAGAGCTCTCCATCCCTGCACAACATCCAGCACTTGTCCTTCAACATCCACTCCCAGGGTTCACAGCACTAAAGTGGGAAAGGATCCACTGCTCCAGCACAGACAGCCAGGGGAGAGAATCACACAAGACGTATGGACCAGAAAAAACAAAAAAACCCCTTAAATACCCCAAACATTTCCCTCCCTCTGAGAAATTCAGCTGAGGTGCTGTGGTTTGCTTTGGGGTTCAGAGGAAAAGGCAGCAGACAGGAGAGCTGTGCTGCTTTGGAGCAGGGAGAGGGATGGCTGCTGCATTTCAGAGAGGTTAGAGCAAGTGAAGACAGGCTCAGTGTTTTGATTGCCATGGAGACTTCACTTAGAAACCGATTTTCCTGCCACATCTCAGCTCAGCACTGAGAGCTGACAAGGTCCTCACAAGGAGCTGCAGCTCAGGGGGGTCCAGGCTGGGGCTCCTCTGCATTGCACCACGCTGGCCATGCCCATGCTGCCCACCCAGCCCCAGCTGGGTCCCTGCACCCCAAAACCCTGCCCTGAGCACCAGCCAGCCCTGGGATTGTGGGGCAAGGCTGGGTGGGATCTTGGAGATCCCTTCATCCATCCCTTGCTTGGGTTCTGCCCCTCCTGTGCTTCCCATCCCTGGACATTCTCTTGCTCCCTCCCCTCTCGGAGCCAGCTCTCTCATCAGCCACTGGTGCAGGACTCCAAGAGCAATTTTGCAGAGTTTTAAGCAATCAGGCTTCAGGCAGAAGCCACTGAAGCCAGTCAGCTGGAGAGGCCTGAAAATGCAAAGCAATGGATCTCCAGGGGTGAGGTCACATCTGAGATCTGAACCAGCTCTTTGCTAATGAACAGTGATTTCACTGATGGTTCTGAAAATAAAAAGGAATTACAGCATTCCTAGAAAGTGGCTCTTCTACAGACTAATACAGTTGTTTCAATCAGAAAAATTGTTTCTGTAATCCTACAGACCAAATCCCACTCCATGCAGTGCCTGTGGGTCCCCTCCTACCCACCCACACCTCATTTCCTCCTCAGAGATGTTTCCTGTGTCTTTCAGGACATGAATCCCTAAATTATCCACATTTATCTTCCTCCTGCCCAGAGCAGGCCCTGCCACACTGCCAGCCCTGTCCTGGCTCAGGAATCACCCCTGGGCACCCCAGGATGGACAATAATCACCATTCCCAAACACATCCACCAGCTTAACTCACCCTGGGGTCTCAGCTCATGTTTTCACCCCGTGGCCAGGAGCAGGTGGTGAAAAAATAGAGTTGTAGTCACACACAGCTCTTGCAGGGGTAGAAATGTTCCACATTCAAAAATCATCACTTAAATAAGGTGTCAAGAGAGAGACAGGGAGTGAATCAAAACCCGAGAGAGATGTCCACCACCTCCTCAGGGTCCATCACCTCCTCTTCCTCCTGCAGGACCTGCACCACCACCAACCCCAAACCAGCCTTCCTCCACCAAGGCCTGAGCATGGTTTCTGTCTCTGTGAGAATCCACCTCCTCACACAGCCCCATTACACAACACCACTTGGGCTCAGCAGCCTGTTTAGTGCATGTGGGGTTTTTTTTGGTTTGGTTTTTCTTTTTAATTTTCATGTAAAGGAACAATTTCCTCCCCACAACACTAAACCCCTGATAGGCTCCATCTTCTCTGGCAGCTTGAGCTCTGCCACCCACGCTGGTCACATACAGGTGAAGAACTGGACAAAAAGAGGCTACAGCAACCCCTGACCCCTCTGAGAGGGAGGAATCCCAAACAGCAACAGCACCAGGGTGATTCCCAGAGGTCCCCCAGGATCTGCAGTGCCCTGGCTCAAACAGAGCAGCTCTGGCTGCACCAGCACCCAGATCTCCTCCATCTCCTACACAAATGAATCACCAAATGACATTTAAAAACCAGCAGTACGAGTTGGTTAATCATAGAGAGAGGGAGCTGCTGGCTAGCGGGGAATATCCCCTCTTAAACCACCTCTGCAGAGAAATTCAATAAAATTCCCAGCTGCTGGAAGCTCCCCCTGCCCAAGGAGAGCCCTTGGAGCTGCTGCAGGAAGCTGAACCCCAAAGCACCTGCTGAGGGGTGCAAATACAGCAGAGGCTGAACAGGAGCACATCGGTGCTGGTGGTTTACAGGAGGATTTTAAGTGAAAAAGCTGCTCCCTGGGCCAGATTTGATCTCTGGGTGCTGCAGGGTTCCCGTGTGAAACTCCCACTTCTGCAGCAGCACCTTCTCCTTTTATGTTCAGCTCTGGTTGGGGCCCCAAAGTTCATGACAGGGGTTTTTATTTAATGTATTTATTTTAAAAATAAACATTTAAAAATCTGTGAAGCAGCCTTGCCAGTGTTGCTGAGACACAAATCTCAAATCCTGGGTGAAACGCTGCCCAGCCAAGCCCTCTGTCCTTCTCCAAAGCAGGCACACACAGCCGCAGGCTCCCAGAAAAGGACCGCGTTCATCATCGTGTTAATCAGTTCACACATTAATCCTGCCCTGAACTTTCCCATCCACCGCACAGGTGCGATTTTCACCCAGATTCTGCAAGGCCAAACCACAGATCCCTGACCCGTGGCTGACATCTGCCTAAAGGCTGCTAAATTATTTCACCCCATGCTGAAAAAACCCACCGAGAGCCGGCGTGAATCCCCACGGAACGGGGAAACCCGGCGTGGAAAAGGCTGAGAAAACCCCGCGGCGGTGCAGACCCCGCACAGGAGAGGACAGAACCCCCTCGTCAGCTCTGCCCCGAGCCCCGCACCAGCTCATTTTTGGCAGCACCCGCATCCGAACGTGCGGCATCCCCCGGCCCTGCGTTACCTTGGCAGGGACCTTGCTCTGCGCGCTGCGGAAGAACGAGGTTTTGGCCGTGAAAAAGCAATCCTCGAGGTCTTCATCCAAGCTGCAGTAGCCGCTGCTCATGCTGCTGCCGATGGTCATGGGAGCCGGGCAGAGGCGAGGGGATGCGGGCGAGCCGGGGGCTCGGGGGGCCGGCGAGCATCGGGGTCCCCTCTGCGCTCACATCCCCGGCTCGCCGCTTATCTGCACCAGCTCCTTCTGCTCATCCTGCCGAGCTGCTCCTGCTTGACAGGCAGCCGTGCCGGGTAACCCTTCCCTTCCCGCACCCGCCTCCCTGCGCAGCGGCGCTGGGCCAGCATGGAAGGGGCAGAGCTCCCGGTTCTCTCCCGGTCCTCTCCCGGTTCGCTCCCGGTTCTCTCCCGGTTCGCTCCCGGTTCGCTTCCGATTCTCTCCCGGTCCTCTCCCGGTTCGCTCCCCGTTCTCTCCCGGTTCGCTCCCGGTTCGCTCCCCGTTCTCTCCCGGGGGTGCCCGCGCAGCAGCAGCGGCAGCAGCGGCATCACCTCCCCTTCCTGCCCTCGTCCCGTACTGCCGCAGCCCGGCCACTTCCTCTTGCAAAATTTCTCACCCCGCTCGCAGCCGAGGTGCCGGGCTCGGCCCTGGTCCTCGGGGACCCCTGGCAGCACCTTGGAGACCCAAAACGCGGTGCCACGGCGGGCCGGGAGCTGCTCCGCGCCTGCTGGAGCATCCCCGCGAGCTGCCGTGGCATCACCTGAGGGAACGGAGGTGGTGGGGAAGGGGGGAGGCAGGTGGGGATGCCGCTCAGACCCCAGTCGGGGTGCCAGGAGCTCCTGGCCATCACAAGTGGGTGCCCCTCTGCCCTGCTGCTGATTTCAGAGCAGCAGGAGCAATTCTGAGAACCCAGACTGTAGCCCAGGGAAAAGCTGCTCAGTTATTGACTCTTGCTTTTACAGCAGCCCTGACCTTCCTGCTTGGTGAAGATCACAGGGATTTGTGGGGCTGGGCAGGGGAAGGGCTCTGCTCCCCTCAGGATGCCACGGGCAGGGACCCCTCCCACTGTCCCAGGCTGCTCCAACCCCCATGTCCAGCCTGGCCTTGGGCACTGCCCGGGATCCAGGGGCAGCCACAGCTGCTCTGGGAATTCCAGCCCAACCCCTGCCCACCCTCCCAGGGAAGAATTTCTTCCCAATATCTCATCTCAACTTGCTCCTCCAGACCTTCCCACCAGCCAGCACCAAAACCTCTCCTCTTGACAGATTGCAGATGTTGCTCCAAACCCTTCCAGCTGTATCTGTTGAAGAACTTCAACTGCTACAAGGCTTTGAGAGCTCCGTGCCCACCACAGCAGCATCCCATGAATACAAACAGGGATGTGGATGGAAAGCCTGGCAACATCTGCAGCTCAGAAAGGGGAAGGCAAGAATCCAAGTGCCTTATTTACAGAGGGAATAAATAAGCCACGTTCTTATGGCAGCAGTGTGTTCCTGCAGCAGCACAACCCCCTCTGCTCCACAGGGATAAATTTAGAGGAGAAATTGGCTTAAATTGAGCATGTGCAACACCAGCAGAAAGTGAGGGTTGGGAGCATCAGCCTCAGGGTCTTCTGTGAAGCCTCAACCCAAAAGTTTCCCAGTGGAACCAAGGTGCAACCTCTGGATGCTCCATGGGATTCTCCAGGAATGCCTCATTTATTCCTTGCAGTCCACCTGCTTGGGACATCAGCTCCATAAAAAATACAACAAAGCCAAATAAATCCAATAACTTCGACCCCTTTGTTCAGCAGCAGCTCCATGTAATGGTTACCTGCACATCAGCCCCTCAAAACCCCACTGACCTCGGTACCCTGCACCAGTTCAGAGGTTCACAGCACAAAACCTGCCCTGCCAAATCCAGGGAGTGAATTCCTGGTGCTGCCGAGGCCAGAGGAGGCTTTTGGCAGCTTCAGCAGAGTCTGGATGTCACCCTGGGAGGCTGATCTGGGTCCCAAATGTAAAACACTCCTAAACACTTAACTGGATCAAAGCCCAAATTATCAATGCCTGGTATTACATGGCAACAGTCCTTAAATAGGTGATACTAAAATAGTTATTTCTCTGATGCTTTTACTTTGCTTAATTTTGATAATATGATTTAATGACTTCCAATTATGCCAGCTATTAATTCTTTTGTGTGTTTTCAGGCCTCTTCCCCTCCTGCCAGTATATTCAGGCATCCTGTTAGTCTCCTACTGGAATATTGACATTATTTTCCCTCCATCCTTCTCCTTCCCAGCAGCAGAACCTGCCTGAGCAACAGAAACCCTCCAGGAACGTGGCTGCCTGCTCAGATCAAGCAAACCTGGCAATGATTTGTCCCTGAATATCCATTATCCATAAGGAATAATGGAGCTTTGCTGCAGAGATTTACCCTCATTAACCCTCAAATCAACCCCCACACCCCCAGCACGGGCCACAGGAACCCAACCAGGACTTTGCTGTGCTGAGGATTCCAAGGTGCAATCCCCAGCGGGGCCCTTGGGATGGGCTGATGGATTTCTGTCTGCTGCTGGAATTGGAGAGACACTTTTATTTCACAGGATGCCTCCCCACTCCCCAGGGTGACAGCAGGGTGATGGATGGCCATGAAGCACAGGCTCCCTGTTTGTTATTAGGCCCATCAATAACCCTGGCTGGGGTGATCACCCTGATGATGAAACGAGACTTTCTCATTTTTCCAAGAGCCCAGCATTGCTGGGGGAAGTCCAGGGGCATCCTAAGGAGATGTAACCACACACAGATTTACAAACACCTGGAGTGGAGAACTCACTCTGAGCCCTTTCATAATGCAGAATTTAGGAAGATCGATCCCATCCCACTTCAGATTTCTCCTGATCATTTTATTCTGAGCAGCAGCTGCCCAGCAAAGGATGGATGAAAACCAAACCCCACACCACAAACAGAAACCCTATGTTTGCCCTTGGAAAAGTGCAAAATGTTTCCATCCCCAGTTCTGCACGAGCGCATCAAGGTCCTCCACAAAGAGGGGTAAAAACAGGGGCTTGTACTGAGGGAGAGAACCCAGAACCACAGAACCATCAAGGCTGGAAAAAACCTTTGACTGAATCCCACTACACCCACTAAGCCAGATCATCAAGTGCCACATCCACTCTTTTTTTTTTTTTTTTGAACATTTCGAGACGTGCTGACTCCACCACTTCCCTGAGGAGCTGTCCCAAACATTTCCAAAAAAGCACACAGAGCCTGAAAAGGCTCCATCCCAGCTAAATCCACTCCAGGCAGGTCTCCCAGCCATGCCTTAAGCTTGCAGCATGAAGCATCTCCCATCTCATCCGGAGTGGTGAGAGCCTCCCTGGCCCTGCAGCCTGTGCCACCCACGCAGGAGCCCCAGACACTGCAGGGCCCCGGGGGGATTAAAGCAAAGCTGAGCTTTCCGGAGTAAACCTGGGATTACTGCACATCCTAACACAGACTGCAGAGTCTCCATCCCCCGGGACCTCTGAAAGTCTCAAAACAAGGCTGGCAGCCAGCACTCCTTGGAAATCCCTGCTCGTGCCTTGGGAAATGCATCTCTGCTGCCGATTGCCAGGCACTGTGCACCCCGTGCTGGGACCATCCCATCCCATCCCATCCCATCCCATCCCATCCCATCCCATCCCATCCCATCCCATCCCATCCCATCCCATCCCATCCCATCCCATCCCATCCCATCCCATCCCAGTATCCCAGTCCTTGGCAGGAGTTGGGATTTGGGCCGTGCAGGGGTTTGATGTCCCCGCACGGCACCGCCCTGCCCCAGGTGACAGCAGCTCAGGTGACAGCGTTTTAAACACGGCAGAGCTCCTCACACACCGGTACGGGGAGGGAGGGCCATGCCCACATTCCCAACCTCCATCCCGGCAGGGCACCGAGGGCTGCGGGTGGCACATGGTGACACTCACAGGGACACTCACAGCTGAGCTCTGGCCAGCCCTCCCTCCTGGAAAACGCCCTGGGAGCAGGAAATCAGCTCTGTGCAGGACACTGAGCACGGGGCTGTGCCCCCCCAGGACCCCTCCCCACGTACCTGGCTGCAGGCTGGCAGCAGCGTGCCCTCCGGGGACAGCTGGCTCTGCCACTGGCCCGGCCGGCGACAATCCAGCTGGATGAGGCTGCGGCACTCCTGGTGACACGTGTACCTGCAGTCTGCAGGGACAGAAGGGACAGCGTGAGGCACCCCGGAGCTGCCACCGGGGCTGGGGGACAGCGGGGGCACCAGGGGAAGGGATGGATTGCAGCCAGAGGGATTCCAGCACGGCCAGAGCTGCAGCAGGCACGTGTTCACAGGGTCACACACGTGTCCCTGTGAACACACGTGTCCCTGTGAACACACATGGTCACACACGTGTCCCTGGGTCACACACGTGTCCCTGTGAACACACATGGTCACACACGTGTCCCTGTGTCACACACGTGTCCCTGTGAACACACGTGTCCCTGTGAACACACATGGTCACACACGTGTCCCTGTGTCACACACGTGTCCCTGTGAACACACGTGTCCCTGTGAACACACATGGTCACACACGTGTCCCTGGGTCACACACGTGTCCCTGTGAACACACATGGTCACACACGTGTCCATGTGTCACACACGTGTCCCTGTGAACACACGTGTCCCTGTGAACACACATGGTCACACACGTGTCCCTGTGTCACACACGTGTCCCTGTGAACACACGTGTCCCTGTGAACACACATGGTCACACACGTGTCCCTGGGTCACACACGTGTCCCTGTGAACACACATGGTCACACACGTGTCCCTGTGTCACACACGTGTCCCTGTGAACACACGTGTCCCTGTGAACACACATGGTCACACACGTGTCCCTGTGTCACACACGTGTCCCTGTGAACACACGTGTCTCTGTGAACACACATGGTCACACACGTGTCCCTGGGTCACACACGTGTCCCTGTGAACACACATGGTCACACACGTGTCCCTGTGTCACACACGTGTCCCTGTGAACACACGTGTCCCTGTGAACACACATGGTCACACACGTGTCCCTGGGTCACACACGTGTCCCTGTGAACACACATGTTCACACACATGTCCCTGTGTCACACATGTCACTGTGAACACACATTCCTGCTCACACACACACCCCTGTGTCACAGACATGTCCCTGCTCACACACATGTCCCCGTTAAAAGCGCACTCCTGCAGGTGAGGAGAGGCACCACAATGCCTCATCCAGAGCAAAAATCTGCTCCCACACCCTCTCCCCAGGGAATCCTCTGCTCCTGGATGAGATAGAGCAGCACAAGTTACGTTCCTGCCACACATCCTGCTGCCTCACTGATACATAAAGGATGGAAAAATCCCCAAATCCCACCAAAGCACGGGGTAGCCCATGCCAGCTCTGCTCCTGGGAGGTGTCACCTGCAGCAAAAGCTTGGCCAGTGCACAGGGAAAGGATCCTTCACCTCCCACCACTGGGAAATCTCTTTGTGCTGGACTACATCAAACTATTTAAGGTCACTAAACATCACGGCAGGGTTTGGGTTGGAAGGTACATTAAAGATCATGCAAGTTCCACCATCCCAGGATGCCCCAAGCCCTGTCCAACCTGGCCTTGGACACTTCCAGGGATGAGGCAGCCAGGGCTGCTCTAAACGTGAACTCTCCAAGGGCCAGCTCTGGTGACAGGGGCTGGATCTGCCACCAGCAGCCCCAAATCCACCCTGGAGGGGGCAGGGACGCATCCCAGCCCCAGCACAGCCTGTGACCCCCTGTCCCCAGGTGCAGCAAGGAATTTCTGTAGCTGTTTTCTTTGGATGCTGCCCCAATGTCAGACATTAACCCGTTCATGCCCAGCTGACTCTGCACAGACCAGCTTTAACCCCTTCAAGCACAGGGTCCTGCTCACCCCCAGCTGCAGAGGGGCACGTTGGGCACAGCCAGCTCCAGTTATCCCATCGTCACGGCCATCACTTCTGCAACACCCTTCCTCAAAGTCCCAGCTCCTCCAAACCCTCCTGACTGCAGTGAACAACCTCCTTCCACTTTAACAGCCCATCTGAGCCTTTTAATTTTTAACTGCCAGATAAACAGCCTTAAATTTACTTTTTACACTGCCCAGAATTCCTGAGCGGTCACCAACCTGGAAAAAAATAATTATACCCTAAAAGCAAGGCAAGAGAGTTCACTCCACAGAGGATGTGAGTGCCTGTCCCTGCACCAGCCCCAAGACCTCGCTAAGAGCCACTGAACTTGTATTTTAAATACATGTCTTCTTTATTTTTCCTTTTTCTTCCTTCCCCCCCTTTTTTTCTTTTTTCTCTTTAGCATTTGGATCATTGGTTTTGAATGTCTGGGGCTTGCAGGAAAGCAAAAGAATATCCCATGTTTGGTTTGCAAACTGATTTCTGCTCAGCTCTGGTGACTTCTCCAGTGCCTGAGAATGAATGAGAGGAGCTGAACCACTGCTGGGAGCTGGTGCCTGAGGGGGGAAGCATCAATCTCCAGGGGGAGCAGGGAAATCATTTATCATTTAACATTCATCTGGCTTGAGCTGTCTGTCATTCTCCTATTCCAAGTCAGTTGTCTCAAGTAAGCCTGGGGGAAAAGCGGGGAGATTTTTTTTTTTTGGTGTTTTTTTTTTTAATTAGATATAAGCTGCAGTTACACAGTAATTTAATGCATGACCTTTCCAGCAACTGGAAAAGCCTTTTAATAGGGGACACTGGCCAAGTCTTTGCTGGAGCTGCCAGCTGGAGAATGCTCCAGCTGTGGGTTCACCTGAGCATCTGCCACCTCCACTACATCCCCTCTGCCCATGTGGGCTCAGATTTTCACACCTGGGAAGCTCCAGCGTGCAGGGAAAAGGCAGCCAAAGGTCTGACACAGGTAATTTGGGCCACAGAAATGCCAATTCCCAAGCACTTCCTCCGGATCAGGCCCATTGTGGGATTTCTTTGTGGGATTAAAGTGTGACATCTCCTTAGTCACCATCACCTATTAACAGACCTAATCACTGGGGATCCGGTGGGGAACACTAATTTTAGAAACCCTGCACAGCTTTAGGAAGCAGCCACGTGACCAGTTTGCCAAGAGGAGCAGGATGCCTCCACTTAGGTTTGAAGATAATTTCCATTCCAGTCAAACAATGGAACACTTGGAAATGGAGTTTCTTGTTAAAAAAAAAAAAAAAAAAAAAAAGAGAGAGAAAAGTCATGATGCTGTGAAAAACTTTGGTGGCTGAAGGGAATTTCCCTTTCTCCCCAGATAAAAGTCTCTCAGGGGGATAAAATGGGTAAACCAGTCCTATATAAACTCCCATCATTGCCTAAACACAGAACTGCAGTCACAGAATGGTTTGGGTCAGAAGGAACTTTAAAGCCACTCTGCCACAGGCAGGGACAGCTTCACCTATCCCAGGTGGCTCCAACCTGGCCTGGGACACTTCCAGGGATGGGGCAGCCACAGCTGCTCTGTGCCAGGGCCTCCCCACCCTCCCAGGGAAGAGTTTCTCCAGTCATTCTGCCCATCCCAACCTCCCATTCCCACCCCCAGGGTACCACAGAGCCCACGGGGCATCTTCAACTGGAGCTGGAAATGGGGACAAAAGGAGGAGGAGGCTGCACAGGTGTCTGAGAGCTGGCACAACGTGGCAGAACGATTTCCTCCTTACAAACTCTGCAGTCCTCCAGGGGCTCACAGCTCCAAGGCTGCATTTTGCAAGCTGTGCTGCTTGAGGTGCTGCTGCTGTGCCTGATGTCACCGGGGTGACCTCAGGGGTGGCAGCAGGATGTGGCACCTGTGGCACCAGGACAGTGGGAAGGGACAGGGCAGGACCTGTGGCAGCAGCACCCACAGAGCAAGCCCAGGGAAGGGTCTCAGCCCTCCTGCAACCCCCCCAGGGCACTGACCCAGCCCCAGCCCTGCAGCTCCATCACTGCAGTCCCGTCTTGGCGGTTTTAGGTCGAAACCAGATGGTTTGGGTTCATTTCTTGCAAACGCTGGCAAGCCCCACGGGCTGTTTCTGTTTGTCCAGAGCAGGCAAGGCCCCCTCAGTGACAGCCACCCCTCTGCCAGGTCCCTGTGTCACTGCAGTGTCTGCAGCACAGCCCCAGCTGCTGGCAGATGCTCTGGAGCTGTTCTTTAACAAAACCCACGTTTTCCTTGGCAGAGGCAGGTGGGACAGCACGGATGCCCCGCGCTCCTGCCAGAGCAGGCAGCAGAGGAGCCAGAGGAGGAGGTGATGCCACCTGGTGCCACAGGTGTGGTGCCAGCCCCGTGGCCACCCCAGTACGTGCCAGGCAGGATCCCTGCGGCCAGGCTGTGCCAAGGCAAACCCTGCACCCCAAAGAGCAGCAGAAAATCTGCAAACCCAGCCCCAAACCCCAGCACCACCTACCTCTAACCAGCAACACTTCCCTGCTGGGCCTCCTCGGCAGGCGCAGTCCCATGGACCAGGGCTTGGATTTGGGGAAATGCCTGAAGATTTTACGGATTCTCTTCGTTACAAGCCCGAAGCAAGTGGCTGCTCCTGCCTTCCCATCCGTCATCCTCGGGAGAGGAGGCCAGGAGCTCTCCAGGCACGTTCCAACCCCAAATGCTCTGGGATACAGCAAGCACCAGAGCAAGTTGTGTCTGCTCCCACGAGAGGCCTTTCCCCCCACGGAGATAAAGCACTGACATTGTCCATTTACAACCTGCTGCCATCTGACGGGGTTATTTATTTATTTTTCTGAGCAGGGAGCGCAGCTCAGGGCTCGTGCATCTCCTGTAAGCCATGGAAAACTTTCTATTTCTGGGGCTTTTTGCTTGATAAGATAAAACAACCCAACGGAAGAGATTAGAGAGAGAAAGCGCAGGACTCGGCCGTGTGCTGGGAGGTCTCTTCCCGGCATCCTCTCTTCCCCCTTTGCTGCTTTTCCTTGCAGTCTTTTAAAGTTTGAGGGATAAAAAAGTCCCCAGTGTTTAATCAGAGGTTAAAGGTATACACTGAGATTAACTATATTTATAAAATTGATTTAAACTCTGCGCGGAGTTAAGAGAGGCTCAAAGAGCCTTTCACAGCATCCCTGAAAATCAGAGCATTTTTAAGAAGAGGGTGATAGGACAAGGGGGATGGTTTTAAACTAAAAGAGGAGAGATTTAGATGGGATATTAGGAATACATCCTTCCCTTGGAGGGTGGCAGCCTTGGCACAGGGTGCCCAGAGCAGCTGTGGCTGCCCCTGGACCCCTGGAAGTGCCCAAGGTTGGACACTGGGGCTGGAGCAGCCTGGGACAGTGGGAGGTGTCCCTGCCATGGCAGGGTGGGATGAGATGAGTTTTGAGGTCCTTCCCACCCAAACCATTCCATGGTGGAGCAGTTACAGCTGTACCAGGTGTCAAGTGATGGGGTGGGACACGAACACCAGTTTAACAAGGCCCCTGAAATCTGCCACTGTCCCCCGTGCCCTCTCTGCTCAGGACCCCTCTCACAGTGTCCAGCACCCTGCACAACACAGGGAGTGACAAAGGTGGAATTTAACCAGGCCAAAACCCACCCCGAGCAGTCAAAGCAATGATTTATCTCAGAGAATTCCTGAGAGAGCCCCTGTGCACCTCCAACCTTCCCACAAACTCCACTGAGCTTCACTGGGATGAAGCAGAGGGACAAGCCCAAAAACCAACCTGCAAAGTGAGATCTGGAGCCTCGGCTGATGTCTCTCTCCATAAACCCTTCCCAAGGCACCGGAGGGGAATGCAGCAGGAAACATGACCCTGGGAGACCTGAGCCACGCCAGGAGCCTGTCCCACGGCTCTGGGCAGGTCCCTGTCCCTCCCCACAGCTCCATCTCCTCCCAGGGAGGAGCACACCCTGCCTGGGGCACCCCCGGACCCCACCCCGGCAAACGCCATCCCCACCTGCCCGAGTCACCTGGCAGCAGGAAAAGCCTCAGGAATCTGCCTGGATCAGCTAAATGGGGCAGAAATGCAAAGCGCTGCGGGTCCTGTGAACTGTTATTATCTTTTACAGTGGCGAGACGGAGTGTGGGAGGATGTGGTGGAAGCACAGACACAAAAACCTCCGTGTCCCAAAAAGCAGCAGAGGTGTGAGCAGAGCCTCGTCCAGGTGGAGTTGGGCTTCTTAAAACACTCAGTAAAGAACTCCTTATCTTAAGCAAACTGCTCCTTGAGAACCAGCAGCATTAGAACTGAAGCTTGCTGTACAAACGAGAAAGAGAAATAGTGTTTGACCAACTCCCTCCTTAAGGAAATAGGGGCTGGTTCGGGGCAGAGCCTGAACACAGAGCGAGCTGCTCGGGGAGATCAGGGCGGCTCCAGACCAGAGGCACAAAACCCATTCTGTGATGCTGAGCTGGATCTGTGTGGCAAGACCTGCAGATCAAAAGCTGGCTCCAGGTGTGACTGCGTTTGCAGAGGTGCTGGGCACGCTCTGAGGTTTCCCTCCAGGGCTGCCCACGGGGAAGCACGGGCAGCTGGGGTGGTTTGCTTGCAAAGAAACCCTTCAGCTAATAATGTGCTATTTTATCAAGACAGATATCAAAATATTTGATTTTTGGTTATCAGAGACACCAAGAGTCAAGGAAGCACCTGAGCCATTCCCAGCTGGTGTCTGCCCAACCCTTCCCACCAGGAAGCTGCCCCAGCTCCGAGCCCAGCCTGGTTTCTGAGCTGTCCCAAAGAACACACAGAGGGCTTTGAAGCTACATTAGTCACCAGGACTCCCCAAGAACTGGACCCAAACACCCCAGAGCATCTCTGCACCCTGCCCATCCAGCCCCCTGCTCCTCCCTGCCGGGAAAAGCTGGCAGGAAAAGTTGTCCCCCAGTAGCAGGACAGACATTTACACCCTGACACGAGATGATTTACTTTACTGCAGACTCAGCTCTGAGAGGTGCCAGCAGCACAAAGCCGCACACATCAGCCAGGAGATATTCAAAGCACAGCCACTCCTGCCCAAATGCATTCCCTCCGCTGCTGGAAACGAAGATTTTCAGGGAATGCCAGCAGGATTCTCAGCTCCCAGCTCCCCATCCTTTCATGCTGACACCAGTGGGGGCAGGATGCTGGATGTCTGTCCCGCACAGAGCCTGGAACGCTCCAAATAAAAACACAGAAAAAAGGTTCCCATGTCCCAGGCAATATCTGCATCAGCCCCAGCTGCAGCAGCTACAGGCAGGACTTGGGTCAAAATCAGAGAAGGTCCCTCTGAGCCTCCTTTTCTGTAGACTGAACAGTCAATAATTATAATAAATAAATAAATAAATAAATAAATAAATAAATAAATAAATAAATGCCACGTTCCCATTTTACTAAATACAACCAGATCTGACATAAATAAAAATAGACCAGAACTGCACAAACAAAGACCTGGGCATCCTCAGGCTGCAAGTCAAAAGCAAACAAGCATCAACTCTGCATCAGAAAGAAAAAAATAAATGTTCACCAAGCAGGGAGAGCACGCCTTGTCTGCAGCTCTCAGGCATTTTAATGGGAATCACTATTGGGATGACAGGGAATGCAGATATGAGTGTCCCTTCCCCCCCATTCCAGCTGTTTGGGGACTTTTCGAGGCAGAACTACTCCCACAGTCTGCATAATTCTCTGAAATGAAAAGGGAAATAGTTATTTAAAATCTGTTTCAATATAAGTATGGAAAACATCCTGTCAGAGGAGAAGTCCCTCAAAACAGCTATTTATACAGCATTTCACAACACCACAAAATTCTGTGAATTTGTACTTAAAGTCAGGATTTCAAAGCACACAAGCCGGGATCTCACCTCGCACCCGACCCCAGCTTCCAGGGTTTGGTAAAAGAGCCTCGACAGAGTTTTTTCCTCCTCAAATAAACCTTCTTTCTCCTAAACTCGACATTTCTTTAAGCACGCTCACTCACACATTCCCTGCAGCGTGCCAGGAGCTGCCAGCCCCGGGGAATCACTTGGCCCTCAGCAGCTTTTGAGGGAATTCATCAGGAACACCAGGCAGAAGGCAAAGGTGCACCCTAGAAATCAGGTTTACATCCCCCTCCGAGGGGTTCCGCCGAGGTCCCAGCCCCGGCGTGTCGCGCTGTGGTGGCGGCCGGGTTACATTTAATTAACAGCAGGCAGGGCTAAAGCCTTAAAGAGCTGCGGCAGAGCCATCTGGTGCTGCTGTCTCTGCCGAGCTCTTCTTCATCCCAAACCGCACCGGCGAGAGCCCCGCACCTCGCAAACCCCCACCACAAACATGGAACTGGCTCGCAGTCTAGGGAAAACCCAGCGTTAGGACCAGACCTGGCTGAGCCGGGCACTAATTGCCCCGGTGAGAGGATGGTGCTGAGCTCCCAAACAACCCCAAAAATGAGCAGCGACGCCTCCCTCACCCCCAGCCCGCGGTGGGAACCGGCTCAGCCCCAAATGAGCACGGGCATCACCTCCCTGCCCTCCACACCCTCACAGGTACAGGTGATTTTGTGGGCACAAACCTGCAGGGAATGGTATCAGCATTGGCACCTTCTGCCAAAATTCGAGAGGCTCAGCTGAACCCCGACCAGCAAATTTTCAAGCCCCTCAAGCCCCAGCAGCTGCATCCAAAAAGAGTTTCCCCCCAGCCTGAGGGACTGAGCTGGACAGCAGCGGTTTCACAGCCAGAAGGGCACAAATCCCCAAATTATCGGTGACACGGGTGTGCTGAAACCTCTTCGCTTCCCCTCCCGCAGTGCCTAACACGGGTCACACCTCGCCAGGGAGCGGGAGCAGCACCCGGGACAAGGGACACGGCTCGGGTGTCACCGCACGGCCCCAGCTGGGTCACCTCGGGCCCCTCCTGCCCCTTCCCACACACGGGAAGGATGAATCTCCCCTGCAGAGCACGAACAGCACCGGAGCAGCACGGATGCGACAGGAGAACGCCTCGGTGCATCTCACCGGCACAAGCTCCCTCACCCCGGGAGTTTCAGGCGAACTTTCAAATTCTGGAGGACTTTACCCCTTGCCAAGCACGAACCCTCCCTGCTCACCGCGAGCTGCCGGTGCCAACCCCGCCCATGAGCCGATCATCTCCTCGTTCCTGGAACAGCTTCATTTTCCAAACCCGCCCGGCAGCACCGCACCCGCTCCCGGAGACCCCGGCCCGGTCCCTCCCGGTGCGGAGCCCCCCGGGACTCCCCCAGGGGGACCCGGCAGGCACCAAAGCCGGACCTGAGGAGTGCAGAGCTGGGGCGAAGGCGAGGGAGAGGGTCCGGGGAGGGGCAGAACGCGGGCAGGGTAAGAGATGCGGGACGGCAGCAGCGGGCGGGGATGCGGGCAGGACAGGGGTGCGGGACAGCGAGGGACAGGCAGGGGACAGGCAGGGGACAGGCAGGGGACAGGCAGGGGACAGCAGGACGCGGACAGCACTCACAGTCGCAGCGCAGGGCGCGCTCCCGCACCGCCTCCCCGCACAGGTCGCACCATCCTCGGCGCGGCAGCCGCGGGGCGAAGCGGTGCCCGCGGCCGCGTTCGGGGGGATCCCTCGGCGCCCCGAAGATGCTCCTCACGTCCGGCAGCATCCGCGGGGCTCCCCCGCGCCGCCGCAGCCTCCTCGCAGCCCGGGCCCCGCCGGGGCTCACCGGAGAGCGGCCGCCCGAGGGCGCGGGGGTCGCGGCGGGGCCCGGCGGCCACCGGGGCATGGAGCCGGGCTCGGGGGGCGGCAGCGGGCGGGGGCACGGCCCCACGGCCGGCGATGCCATGGGCTCGGAGCGGCGGGCTCGGGGCAGCGCAGGCGCCTTGGACCGGCCGGGAGGGAGGAGACACAGACGGGGGTGGCACCGGGACCGGCCCCGCGGGGCGCCCCTCCCGTGGGGGACCCCGTCCCTCCCCCCCGAGGATCGGGACGCATCTCACCCGCATCCCCCCGAGCGACGTTTTCCCCGCGGACTCCTCCTCGCCCTGGGATTCCCCGGGCGCGCCCTGGGAATGTCCCCGCAGCAGCCTCGCCCCGGGGATCTCCGCTGGACAGTCACCCCCGCGGGTCTGGGCTGCCCCGGGTGGGGTCCGTGCGTCCCCCGGGGGGGTCCCACGAAGCACAGCCAGCGGTTTTTTGCCCAGTTTCTTCTGCGGGAGCGCAGCCGCATCCCACGCGCTTTTGTCGCGGCTGCGTCCCCGCGGGAGCGGCAGGACCCTGCCCTGGAACGGGGAGCTGGGGAAAAGCCCCTGTCCCCTCTGCGGGGACAGCCGTGCTCCGAGGGCTGCGACACGCAGGAATTATCTCCCCCTAGCTGAGACTCCCGTGCTTGTGGAAAACGTGAAAGGGAAAGGTACCGTGGGCAAACCTCGAAGTGCAGCTCGGGGGACAGCGGTGCTGCTGCCGCACCTTCCCCCGGGCACGGAGCTGCTGCTGCGTGTCCCCTGCCACTGCGGGTGACCGCGTCCTGTCAGCGCCGGGGATGCCACAGAGGATGTCACAGAGGATGGGGAGGTCCCTGTCACCCCCTCCCCGCTGGCCGGGAGGGCGATTTCTCCTTCGGTGTGCGTGGCTGGAGAGGTGAGACAGCCCCGAGTCGGGCAGGACAGCACCGGCCCTTCTCTGCTGGGCTCTCACTCGTTCTGGTTTGAAACATTCAGACAGAATTCTCCCCGGACTGCTGTGGGTTTTGGGAGAGAAGGGAAGTGGGAGCAGCTGCAGCCAGGCCAGAGCTGGGCTGGGTGAATCCGGGCTTATGAGAAGCTGAATTTGACGTCTCCCGTGTACTCCTGAGGACAGGATAAGCCAAGGATATCTAAATCCTTTTCAAGGATTCTAATTTGAAGGATGGATTAAAACACTGGCTCTGAATCTCAGCAGCCTAGTGCCATAAGCAGCCCCTAATAAGAGCTTCAAACTGAAGGAGGAAGGACACGCTTGGAAAAACTCGAGTTCTGTGCTAAGCAGCAAGATTAATTTTTGGAAGGTCTTTTCCTTCCTGATTCAGGATCCTGATTCGCTCTCACATCTCCTCTGCTTCTGCTTGAAAGCAGCAGCAGATTTGTTCCTCAGTAAATTGTTCCACAAACATTTGGTGTTTTTTTCCTATGTCCTCCACCAACTGTTAATTGTACCAGGAATCACCTACAATAAAGGAAATTTCTGAGGGTGAAGGTCTACCTGGCAGCTGGCTGGAAACCTCCTAAAACCATTCTGGACTTACATTTTGCCAATACCATCCCAGGAGACATCTCCAGTCTCTGTTGTGCAGCCTCAGGGCATAAAAATGCTAAATAAATGTAATATTTTCTGTCCCTACAGCAAGCTCTGGCTCACCTGCACAAGAGGCTCATGACAGTCATTGTCCTTCCCAGCTGTCCCTTCAGGTATTCAGAGCTGACAGCACAGTGAGCTCTTTTAGGCCACAGGTTTAAATATTTTGGGGGAAAAAGAAAACTCCAAGTAATTAACATTGGCAGGAAAATTCTTGTTTCATTTGGATTCCAGAAGTCCCTTCTGCAGCTGCTGTGCTACAGCAGTTAAAGCATGACAAGGGCTATTAGCAAAAACTCTTTTTTCTGTTTGCCAAGAAATAAATCCCTTTTTTGTTGAAGCCAAACGTGTTCCAGGTCAAATGTTCAGCTGGTGCGAGTCAGTGCAGCTCCACTGAATGCCAGGAGGTGCAGCAGGGACCCTGCCTGGGCTCCCTGCCCTGCTCCTACAGGAATATCACTGAATTCTGCCTGCATTCAAAAGAACGTCCATTAGAAAACTCGGCAAATCCCAGAAAACGACTCGTAGGAGAAAAGCTTTTAAGCGATGGATTAGTTCCACCTCTCCACAGCAAACAGTTGGGTTTGACATTCAGGATGTTGGTTTTTATGATTAAAATGAACGGGGAGCTCCGGTGCCAAATTCCACCGGGGAAAGGTTTCCTGGGCGGGGGAGGCTCCTGGGCACCCTTGGCGTGTTCCTACAAGAAAGTCAGGCTGGGCACAGCCCTGCAGCTGCTGCTGCTCCTCCTTCCCTTTGCAGGGAGGGATGTGTTGCCCCTCCATCCTGTTTCTCTGGAGCATTAACAGCAGGGAAGGGTTGGGAATATCTTCCCAAGGCAGCTCCAAGCACTCACAGCCACCAGCATTCCCCCTGCCCTACTCCAGCACGTTAAAAGTGGGAATAATTCCTAAATAAATAAGAGGACAAAAGGTGAAGCCTCTTCTTCTTCCTCATCTGACACAGTGATTCAGAGAAACCATAAAAACACCAAGTCCTTCAAGCATTTTTTAAAAAGAAAAAGATAAAACCCCACTCAGTTTTCTGGCCAAACTTCCAGAGGCCCAGGGCTCTCGGGGCTGATGGGGCTGAACGTGCAAAGTGCTGGAGCACAGAGGTAGGAGGACACAGAGAGCTCCCAGGGCACGGAAATCTGCCGGCTCCGTTGCTCCAGGCGCTGTGAATTCCCTGTGGTGGGAAGTGGTTTTACCATGTCCCTCAAACTGGGGGAGTGGGAGCAGCCCCGCCCAACCTGCAGGGACAAAACCAAAGGATTTAGGTCAGATGTGGTCCTAAAAACAGGGCTGAATTCTCAGCTCCTTGGGTTTTGTCTTTTAAAACTCCTGGACATCCTGCTGTATGTATTCCCATTGGCCATTTGCATTCAGAGCCCCAAGAAAAGGATGCAGGGGAGGAAAATCACGGGGGGTGTTCAACAGTGGGTGCTGGGTTTTGCAGAGATTTTCATACAGAAAGAGAGAGCATCTTCTTCCCCATGGCAGTGAGGAGCAGTGAGGGCAGACAGCACAGGGAAAAGGCTGGAAAGGAGGTAAAGAAATGACAAAAGTTCATGGCTAAAACAAGAAAGAGAAACTCTGCTGCTGCCTGACCATGATGCAAACTTGGGGCAGTCAAAAACCCCACGTGAACCACCCCAGGAGTGACTGTGGCTGTGCTTGGTGGTTCCCAAGGAGCCCACCCAGACCTTCCACCACATTCCTGGTGGGAGGAGCAGGGATCCCTGCTCGGAGCAGCTCTGGGTGCTCTCACTCACCGCTCGATGATGCTGTTGTTGAACTGGAGATCACAGGTGACCGACCTCATCTGCTCCAGCAGCTCCTGCATCCTGCAGGGACACACCAGCCCTAAATCCTGCATCCTGCAGGGACACACCAGCCCCAAATCCTGCATCCTGCAGGGACACACCAGCCCCAATTCCTGCATCCTGCAGGGACACACCAGCCCCAAATCCTGCATCCTGCAGGGACACACCAGCCCCAAATCCTGCATCCTGCAGGGACACACCAGCCCCAATTCCTGCATCCTGCAGGGACACACCAGCCCCAATTCCTGCACTGCTCAGTCCCTGCTTCCCATGGGAGCAGCTCCTGCTGAAGGGCTGGGATGTCCCACAGGACACCGAGCACTGATGACACCCAGCAGGGTCAGAGTTTTCCAGCCCTGCAGACACAGAAGCCTCACCCCATTCCTGAGGATGAGCAGCAGGAGGTTCTGCTCCTCCCGGAGGTGCTGGGCTGTCCCCAGATCCCTCTTCCCAAGGACTCACCTCAGAGCCATCCCCTGGCGTGCCTGGCTCAGGGGAACGGGGGGAGGCACAGGAGGAACTGGGGCCAAATTCCATTTCTCCATCTGGAGAAGCCTGTCCAGAGCCTGTGGAGGTGGAGAGTCCTGGCAGTGCCAGGGGCTGTGTGTGGGGCTGACCCTGGGGCCAAACACCCAGTGGCACCCGCAGGGTCACACCCAGCACTGCTCCAGGACACAATAAATAAAGTAACCCAAGGCCCAGCACATCTACCAGGAGCTTGTGCCCCAGCTCAGCAGCCTTGCTGTGGCAGCTGGAGGTGAAGCAGCATTTTCCTCCTGCTGTAATTCCCATTTATTGGGCACAGATCCCCCGTGCCAGGCAATCCTTGGGACCAGCAGTGCCTTTGCCAAAGTTTTCCCCATTCCCTGCCCGCACAGAAAAACACCTCCGGCTCGGATCACCCACAAAAAACTTCAGCAAGGATGCTTAAAAATACTCCAAGGTTGTCCTGATTAACCCAGGTGCCCCTGGAGCCTGGAGAGGGAGCAGGGGGAGGCTGTGGGGCTTGCAGCCCTGGACACGTACACCCTGCAGGCAGTCCTGGCACTCCATCATCTCCACACTGCAGGTGCTGATGCGGTTGCTGAGACTCTTCAGGTGCTTCTTTATCTCACAAACTTTCCTGGAAGGAGAATGTGACAAAACTCCCAGTCAGTGCTTGGCATCGTTATTTATTTATTTTTTTAATGTGTTTTAATTGCACGCTGCTTTCTGCAGACCTGTCTGGACTCAAAATCCTGAAAGAAAGCAAATGAGTCACAGCAGTGTTGTAATTGCAGCTGCAGCTCCAATAGCCACCATAGGCCTGGTTATCCAAACAGCACTGAGAGCTAATTAATTAGGGAAAATTGCTTGTAAATGAGGCAGCTCAGGTCCATCACTTCACCCAGCACGGGCTAGGCCTCCTACCCCTTGGAGGACTGAGCATCTATCCAAAAAAGGCTCCTCACACCCAGCAGGTACATCAGGGGTTGTATAAAAAAATAAAAATGTTTGTTTTGGCTTTAAAAAAAAAAAAAAAAAAAAAAAAAACAAAGGAAAGACTATTTCAGGTGAATGATCCACCTCAAGTCCCCAGAAAAACAACCACCACCCCACAAACCCCAGCAGGAAACTAAACAGAACAATTAAAACTGAAGTAACAAGAAATTAAAAATATCCAGCTGTGACTCACGGTGCTTTCTCCATAAGGGCAGGAAAACAGGTACAAAAATACCCCAGGAAAACATGGAGAAGGTTTTTTCCTCCCTGTGAGCAGAGGTAAAATCCTGCTTTAGTGCAGACTCCTGCACTGCATGGATTTTGTGGGGCTTCACATCCAGGAGGGAATCCCAATCAAAGACAAAATTCCCACTGAAACGGAGGGAGATTTCATTGCCTGTGGTGGGGAGGGCACTGTGGGACACAGCTCCTGTCGTCAGAATGAAACCTGCCTTGGGGTGAGGGTTGGCAGCATGGAAACCCCTGGTGGGACAAGCTGGGGCTGGGAATGGGAGAAGGAGGGGAAAAAAACTGGGAAAAATCTGGGACAGGGCAGGGAAAAGGCAAGGAAGAGGCAGGGAGTGCATAGGGACAGGGCAGAGCCTGCCCTCAGCTCCCAGAAAAACCCTGAGCATCCAAATCAAACTTCCAGCCTAAAAACCCCCTCCGCTTGTAAATCCAACCCAGGGCTACTCCCCACCAAAAACGGGACCTGATTAAAAACGGGTTTAATTGTAATGTATTCCAGAAACTCCTCCTCCCTCCACCCACACCGGCAGCCCAGGGGAGGCTGCTTCTCTCCAAAAGCAACCTTGCCATGAAAATCCAATTTTTGCAACATCCTCTCCCCACCTGCCTCCCCTGCCTGCCACAGGCACTGCACTGCCCTCGATCACCTCGGGCTAATTTGCTCTTTGCATTATTCCCCAAGCTCCGTTTAACAGAAGACCATTCCCAGCAAGCAGATCTCTCTGTTTCAACAGCAATTCTGCCCTGATAAAACAACTTCTCCCCCCACACCAGAGCAAGCAAACAGCTGCTTGAACTCCAGCTGCAAGTTTAGGGGTTTTTTTAAAATAAAAATTTAAAATAGCAGGGCAGGAGTATGGGATAGGAGCCAGCCCACCCAGTGGGATGATCTCCAGTGGGATGATCTCCAGTGGGATGATCTCCAGTGGGATGATCTCCAGTGGGCTCACAGAGCTGTCTGAGGGCTTGTCACCCCTTTGCAGTCCCTCAGCATTTCCCAAAATCCCCATTTCCATCTCCACCCCCATCTCCACGCTCCATCCGCAGCAGAAGCCCTGATCCCTGGTGGGTTACTACAAAATCCCCTCTCCCAAATCCCTGGGGAGGGCTGGTACCTCATCCTGCTGCTGTGCAGAGCCAGGGCCTCCTGGTACTGCTGGACACAGTCGTTCTGGAAAATGGACAGAACCCTCCTGGCCAGGTTCCCCAAATTCAGCCTAAACCCGGGAATAAGAGAGAGAACACCATCATTTCCTTAAATGTGTGAAAAGGAACATCACAGGAGACCTAAAGCTGCCTCCTGGATGGAGAAAGAGATGCTCAGAAATGAGTTACAGGGAAAACAAACCCTGATGGGATGGAGAGGGAGGTTTGGGGGGGTTTGCCCCTTTCACCCCCCCAGGGCACTGCTGAGAAGTCTCTGCCTTGGAATTTAAGGCAAATGTTCAAGGTTAGACTGAGCATTAAGTGAGACAAAGGAGCTGTGAAATTTCACCCTCCCTGCTGCATGTTGAAGTGGGAATTTTATTTTTTGCCTGTGATAAATTCCCCTGGTTTAGGTGGAAACTGAAAGGAGGATTCTCAAAAGCTACAAAACCCATCAGGCACTTCACTGCCACTGGAAGTTAAGCAGATTGGGAAGCACCTCCTAAATCAGCATCTCAGTAAATAAATGGCTTCAGACCAAGTCCTGTGCGAGCAACAGCCTGGAATGAGTTTATCCTCTCATCCAGCACAGGGATGTGGCTCAAGAGCAGCTCCCTGGCCCCAGCTCTGCAGAGCTACTCCCACAGCTTCATCTGAAAGAGTTCATGGCTTGAAACCTTCACTGTGAGAGGTCCTGCAAAGAGGAACCAGCACAGGAACCAGCAGCAGCTGCCTCTGACAGCACCAGGGACAATTTATATCCCTTTGGATATAAATCAAATCCCTTTGGGATCCAACCAGAACCACCAAACACAGCAGGGGCAGCTCCTGGGGAGGGGGAGAGGGGTGGGACTCACTTATCCAGCTTGTGGATTTGCTCCTCGTTGTAGCCCAGCCCTGGGGAGGAAAGACAGGGTCACCAGACATTTCCTGCTCACAGCCCAGTAAAAGGGCAATTTCACAACACACAGAGGTGGCTGAAGGGGATTTTCCTGGCTCAGCCCCTGGGGCCACTGTCAGGACACAGAAATAGATGCTCCACAAGGTCCCTCCCAGCCCAAACCATTCTGTGGTTTGAGGATTCCATGAAATAACTGCTAATCCCAGCAAACCAAAGTCATGCATTTTTCCACTGGGACAGTGCAGGGACATTCCTGCCTCGTGTCCCCCAGCCCCAGCACTCACTCAGACACGTCCTGGCCTTCTTGAACTGCTTGTAGATCATCTGCATCTTCTCCAGGCACCACTCCATCTGCTGGATGCTGCAACGGGACAGGGCAGGAGGTGTGAGGCTGGGGTGAAATGATCATTTTGGGGTGCAGTCATCACTTTGGGGTGGAATGTGAACCTGCAGTGAGTCAGGGGCACTGCTCCCCATGTCTGTGTGCACCCAGCACCCCCCGTGTGTGGGGCTGGCACCAGGAGCTGCGCCTGCCAGGGGAACTGCTCCATCCAGCCACGGGGCACACCAGGGATTCCACCACAAACCTTTTGTCTTCATGCAATTGCCGCCTGTCCTTCACCAGCTCGGCCAAAATCCCATCCAGTGCCCCCTGGAAGTCAAAGATGCTGTGGGAGCACTGGGAGAGCTCCTCATCCACCTGCAGAAGAGAGGGAGAGGTTGGGACCGGCTGCTCCAAGAGCCGTGGGGGCTCCTCGGGCTGGGGATGCTCCTCACCCTCTGCAGCCTTGTCTTCACCACATCCACCCCAGCTTGGCCCCTGCTGCCTGCAGGAACAGCCTCATACCTGAGCAAAGACAGAAAAGGAATATTCCTGAAGGAGGAAACAATCCAGAGGCAGCTGTCACTGGGGGAAAGGAATCCAGCTTGTGCTGGGGCCCTGGGGGGCTGCAAAGTGATTTCCTCGGGCAACAACTCAGATTTGAGAGCACCACATGGGAGCCCAGAGGTGCAAAGCTGCTGATCTGGCAAAATCTCGCCCTGTTGTGTCCAATTTGTTCCAAAATTGTTGTTTTTACACCCGCTGGCTTCGGGCCAGCTCGGATGCTGTCTGTGCCCCTGCAGCTGGCACGGGAGTGCTGGGCTGAGCGTGGCACACTGGCTAAGTCAGCAGAAATATTCCTGAGGCAGAGTGTTGGAAGGGCTGCAAGAGCCAGAGCATCCAGCTGCAGCATTGCTGCTCTTGGCACTCCAGCCCTGAGTGCTGCTCTCAATGGGAGCCATGTGTCCCTATTTTTATTTTTTTTTTTTTTCAGATGAAATGGAAATTAAGAGACTTTGCTAAATGGCAAAGAATGAAAGAACAGCAACCCAGCGGCAAAGAATTTTCCACTACAACAACAACAAAAAGCAGCAGAAAAGCAAAATATCCGTGGGTTGCTTGAGATAAAATGGGTCCAGCTTGGCCCAGGGCAGCTGGGTGGGAAGGGGGGTGTGGGGAAGGGGAAGTTTGAGGGCAGCTTGGGGTTTCTCCATAGTTCAGTGGAGACTCTTGCAGGGAATGGGACTTCTCCCCATGGATGGTGGATCCCTGGGAATGCAGCCCAGCTCTCCAGGGCTGTTTGCAGGGAATGGGGTTGGTAATAGGGGCTAGACCCCCATGGGGTCCCGGAGCTGGTGCCACCCTGCTCTTTGTTTTATCCCAGCTCAATTTTCCTTTCCCTGGAGCTGGCAGCAGCCCTGGCTCTTTCCTGCTCAAGGGCTGTAACAGAAAGAAAACCCCAGAGCAGCAGCCAGAGTCAGGACTAGCTCTGGGCTCCTGGGAAACCAAGGACTGATCATTAAAAACTGAAGCAAAGAGGGAGAAACAGCCAGAGTGGCTCATTTCCCACTCAGTGAAAAAGCCTCCTACCTCCCAGAGATCAGCTTATTCCTGGCATTTTCCGTACTCCTGATTATCCAGGCACCTTTGGGAGCCCCATATCTCATCAGGTACAGCCCTGCAAAGCTCACTTACAGCACGTGTGTCTTGCCCTCGGTGAGCTGCAGGCAGGTGAGCACGGAGTGAGCCCCCCTCCTCTGCTCCAAAATCCTGGAGCACTCCGTCCTCAGGTTCCCACTGCCAAGAGAGAAAACAGCCCCTCCAACACGAGCTCCCTGGAGTCCCAGATCCATCCAGCTGCGTGGGCAGGGGGTGGGGATGGAGCTGGTGGCTTCTCTCAGGCTCCTCCTGAGACTGTGGGGGATGGATGAACCTAAAAATCAGGTGTGGCTGCTGGTTTTAGGGTTTTCTCTCACCCTCTGCTCACTGTCCTGCCCCAAAAGGAGTGGGTAGGGCAGCGAAATTCATCATGGAATCATGGAATGGTTTGGGTTGGAAGGGATCTTAAAGCTCATCTCATTCCAAGCCCCCTGTCCTGGGCAGGAACACTTCCAATCAATGCACACAGTGATGATGATACGATGATAATGATGATGATAATAATAATAACAATAATTCTGCTCCTTTTCTCAGCCTCTCCTAAATTGAAAGAAGTGACCCAAAAGTAACAAAAGAGGACAGGAGCATCCTCACAACTCAGAGGAGTTTTTCCTCCAGGTGCAGCCCCATGGGGACACGCTGCCCCTCCTGCCCTGCTCGCTCCAAGTCCCCCAGGACCCAACCCCACAGTGCCCAGTGATCCTGCACTAGCTGGGAGAGTCTGAAAAACCCTAAACTCAACAGCCCAAACCCCCTGAGCTCCGGGCAGGGCCGTGTCCCCCCTGTCCCTGCCCCAGCAGTGGCACTCACATCACCCAGTGCAGGCCCCTGGCCAGCAGCTCCCGGCCCCTCCGCAGCTTCTGCCCCACACGCAGGGTCTGGTGAGCAGCACCCACGGCACTCTGCAAGGCAAAGGGCACTGCCAGAGCCTGTGCCAGGCACAGGGCACTGCCAGCACCGTGCCAGGGGCTGCCCTGGTCCCCTGGCATGCACACCCACCTTGGCTGCACTGCAGTCGGCCACCACATCCACCCTGGGCACGAATTTTGGGAACTCCAGCGCCGCTGGAAAGACAGGCAGGTTCGGGGTGTTTTTGTCCCCGGCTGGTGGCTGTGGGCAGCTCCCACCCACCCAAAAATCCCTGTGGCCACGCAGGATTTCAGCCTCAGTGTTAGAGGCTCAGTGTAGCCCTCCCAGATATTTTGGGAGCACGGATGAAGGCAGGAATTCCCTGCAAAGCCCAGTGTGGCACGCGGCCGTGGAGCAGCAGCACATGGCAGGGGAAAACTGACCCTGAAATCCCCTAATCCTGCTCCACCTCCTGCCCTGCTCCAGGGACCAGAAACAGGACTGGGAACTGGCACTGGGAACCAGTACTCCTGCTGCTGGAACTGGGATCACTACTGGGAATGGGGATTGGCACAACCTGGCAGTGGGAAAAGCGACCAGTCTGGTGAACTGGGAACTCTGCTGGGAACTGGGATCCAGGTGAAACACCAGGACCTGGGATCACGCAGGAAATGGGCCTGTCGCGCCACTGGGAAATGGGAAATGTCTCAGGATAAGAACTGGAACAAATCCCCCTTCCAACAGCCACTGTCCCACCGTGACACATCTCCAAGCACCCACACTCACGGTCTCTGTACCGGACCCCCACCACATCCTCGGGCTGCTCTGAGGTGCTCAGCAAAGTCAGGGGGCTTCTCTCTGTGGTTTTGCAGAAATTATGAGCTTGTAGATTGGGATCCAGCTCATAGAGGTGTCCTTCAAAAAAGTATTCTTGATGGTGAGGGACTATATTTGTCTGTTTGAAGACGGCATCTAAAAACTTGGTGGTACTGAAATGGAGAAAGAAGCGAAAGGGTGGGGATAAGCAATGAGGTGAGCACACACATTTCCATACCTTTAGCAGCCTGTTGCCCTCAAAATACCAAAATGTTGATTTTTTTTCTCTTAGAAAACATCAGACAAGGTCAGCAGGGCCCCCTGAGGCTCTGGGTGTGCCCACAGCTCTGTTAGTAGTGCACTCCCAGCAAAGGCTGATTTGAGCCTGCTGTATTTTAACGTGGTTTGGGAGCAGTGCAAAGGGAATGGTGCTGCCCCCAGTTAAAGTGAAGGGCTGAGACTTCTGAGTTCCACCCCCAAATTTACCTCGAACCCAGCCTTACGTGTTGTAGGAGTGGATGTAGATGCGGTGGGAGGACGCCTGCTGCAGGGAGAACACGTCCACCACGATCCTGTGCAAAATGTCGTTGGTTCCTGCAAAAAACTGGTCGAATCCCCAGCACTTCTCCTGATCCACTTCCAGGATATTGGCCAAGATGGGGATCAGCTGGTCCTTCAGCCCCCTGCAGCAGCAAGGGAACAAGAGAGGTTTGCATGGACTGGTGCAAGCCCCAGTCACAAACACTGCCCTGCCCTGCAGCCCCTTTTTCTGTCTGGAAAGCAAAGATCTGGCCTGAAAGCTGTGACACCTGAAGATGAAAAGTTTCTCTGCCTTGTTAACCCCCTCTGTGCTGCCTGAGGACACGGGGGCTGCAGCCCCAGCAAGGGACACTCACACAGAGAGGCGGCAGGTGATGGGCAGCTCGTAGCTCCACTCGATGTTCCCGTTCTCCTGCCTCTGGATCCCTGCAATGGCCCCAGGAGGCTTCTCCGTGGTGATTTTGTACCTGTGGGAAGGGAACTGTTGGCTGCTGACTCGAGCCAAGTGAGCTCTGTTTGGGCATTGTGTCCCTAGGGTGGAGGGAAAGGGCAGAGCGTGGATCTGCTGGGAAAGACATGATTCACTGAGGGGAAATACTGCAAGGGACAGTCAAGAGAGCATTAACCCTGCCTCCCCTTCCAGCTGTTTAGCCACGAGGTCGTGGGAATGCATTTCATAGAATCTTAGAATTATCTTGGTTGGAAGGGACCTTAAAGATCATCTGGTTCCAACCCCCTGCTATGGGCAGGGATGCCATCCACGCTCAGTGCCTCATCCAAGCATCCCATTTGGAGGGGAAATACGGCAAACAGGACACGGATTCTTCCCCACACTGCCCACACACCCACAGGCCCCTTGTCAGGGCTTTGAGAGCACATGGGGTTAAACCAGCAGTGAGCCAAGCAGCAGAGAGCCAGCACTGCCACAGTCCCAGCTCCCCATGGCACCTACATGGTCTCCTTGTTCCTGCGGGGCCCCCCGAAGGGCACGAAGGGGAGGCTGCCGGTGGCAGCGTGGTAGAAGGTGACACCGATGCTCCAGAGGTCCACGGTGACACCAAACGCCTTCTGCTGTGGCTTGCGCAGCACGGCTCGCTCGTACACATCGGGGTGCTGTGGGGGAGGCACAGAGAAATGGGTCCTCCCCAAAAACCATCACCTGGAATGGAGCTCTGGGTCCTCCCCAAAAACCATCACCTGGAATGGAGCTCTGGGTCCTCCCCAAAAACCATCACCTGGAATGGAGCTCTGGGTCCTCCCCAGAAATCATCACCTGGAATGGAGCTCTGGGTCCTCCCCAGAAATCATCACCTGGAATGGAGCTCTGGGTCCTCCCCAAAAACCATCACCTGGAATGGAGCTCTGGGTCCTCCCCTGTAACAGCACTGAGTCCTCCCCCAAACCATCACCTGCAACCCTGCCACAAAGCACCGAGCCCCTCCCCTTCCAAAACTGCGGGTCAGGCTCTCCACGTCTCTGCTGCTCCCAAGTCACCCAAGCCATCAGGTTGAGGGACAGGGACCAACCTCCCCCAGGGCCACCAGCCTGGGACATGCCCTACTCACGAGGTACTCCTCTGTCCCGTAGACAGACACAAACTTTTCATCATCCTCCAGCTCCCGGGCGGCTCCGAAATCTGTCAGTTTGTAGATGCTCTGCCCGTCCTCTCCCACCAGCCGCATGATGTTGCCGGGTTTGATATCTCTGTGGACCACGCCGTTCTCACGGAGGTGGTTCATCCCTGCCACTGGGGGAAGCACCATTCGTGTGTGGGGCTAGGGCACTGAGCTCCAGGGGGGTCAGTTTGAATTTAGGAATGAGAAAAAGGCTGGGAAGGGGATAAATCCCAAGGTGGTTGCACTTAGATGGGGCTGGGGGGATGGAGAGGATGAGGACACGGCAGGGCACGGCTCGTTGCCACAGCAGCTTCCCAGAGCAAAGAGAGACTCTTAAGACAGAGCTCAACCCCACCCTGTTCAGGGGTGCAGTTTCTGTCCACTCACTCCATTGCCCAGAGCTGGAGCCTGCAGGGTCCCACAGCCCCGTGGGGTCCCCAGCTGGAGGGTCTCAGTGCCTGATGGTGGCAGGGGCTGGTGGTCCCCGACCCCCACACTCACCCACACACTGCAGCACGATGAGGAACTCGGACTCAGCCAGGCCAAAAGCATTGGCTGGGTCTTCCAGCACGCTCAGCAGGCTGCCACTGGAGCAGTATTCCATCACCAGCACCTTCTGCTTGCTGCTGCCCTGCGGTGGGAGATGCCAGGAGGGTTCAGCCAGCCCCGTGTCCCCAGCCAGGCAGGACCAGGTCCCCCTCCCTTGGCTGGTGAGCCTGAGGCTTCCCCAGAGGTGTTCCCACTCACTGTCTCCTCCACGGCAAATAATTTGACGATGTTTTTGTGGTTCAGCTTCCGCAGCATCTCAAACTCTCTCATCTGGACCTCCTGGGGCCGCAGGTAGCTGGCATTGTTAAAGACCTTCACTGCAACCAGCTCCCCCGATTTCTGGGAAAAAGGGGAAAAAGAGAGAAAGAAAACACGAGGTGATGTCGTTCATGTGCAAAGCAGCTGCAGGAGCTCCGTGCCGGCTCCCACGCCCCACTCGGGATGTAAATGATGCCTCTGCACCCGCTCTGCTCCGCTGCACAAACAAACCACTGCCATTCACCTCCCTGCTCTTCCTGTCCCTGCACCCACGTGCTGAGTGTGGCTGTGTTTACTCGGCCCCACAAAATTCCCGTCCGGAGCCCAGGCTGGCAGCTCCCGCAGGGATGGGGATGGTCCCAGCCCGCTCCTGCAGTTTGCTCAATAACCTTCAAAGGCTGCTGAGGAGGAGGAGGAGGAGGGCCCGCTCCAAGCCTGGCAAGTGTTTGCATGAAGTATGCAAATGGCCAGGGATGGGGTTTTCAAAACCTCCGGGCATTCCCCGGAAAAACAGCTCCTTCCCCCTGCGCCGCTCCGAGCAGGAGCCGGCTGGGAGCGCCCCAAAAGCCGCCCTGGACCCGCAGACCAGGGGAAGGAGCCCCATGGAAAATGAAAATAAACCTCAAAGCAGCGCCTGAGCTGCTCCCCAAGGCAAGGACCTCCAAGGAGGGCGAGTGGAGCCGAGCTCGGGCATCCCGTGGGACGGGAGGGATGGGGGGCACCGCGGCTCCGCAGTTTTGGGGTTCCTGCCCCCCCCAGCTGCCCCCGCTCACCTTGTTGCGAGCTTTGTAGACGGAGGCCGTGGCCCCCTGGCCCAGGAGGTCCTCGGTGCTCCACAGGTAGTTGGGGGTGCTCTGCATGTCCAGCGGGAAGCGCGGGGCTCAGCCCGGGGTGCGCTGCCCGCAGAGCTCAGCCTTCACCGGGCAGCGCTCCGGGAAACGCCGGCCAAGGGGAGCGTCCCCGGCAGCACCGGGGCCAAGGATGAGCATGGACCGAGCCCTCAGCGCCGCCAGAACCCGCCCGGCCGGGACCTGCCGGGGCTGGCAACGAAACCCTGCCAAGATGCCAGAGCTCGGGAGCGAGAGGCACCTCCCCAGGCCGGGAACTGAAACCCCCGGATTGCAAAACCCGCCCGGCGAGCAGCGGCCACGCTGTAGGAGGAAATGCCTCAGCTTCCTGCTCGACAAAAAACTGCCCGTGCAGCCGTGCGGCCATCCCCGGGCCCGCACCGCTCCCCCGGCACCGGCTCCGGGGGCCGCAGAAGGCGCCGAGCTCCGGCAGCCACCGGGAGGGGATTCGGGAGGCAGAGCGGGAGCAGGATCCGTGTCCAGGGTCGGTGTCCGGCCCTTGTTACCTGTGCCAGCACAGGGTCAGTGCTCGGCCCCTGGCACGGACACAGCATCACCTGGAAAAGCTGGCAGCGAGCTGTTCGGGCTCCCTGGCGGGGATGTGGGACAGGGTGGGATGTGGGAGGTAGGGTGGGATGTGGGACAGGGTGGGATGTGGGAGGTAGGGTGGGATGTGGGACAGGGTGGGATGTGGGAGGTAGGGTGGGATGTGGGACAGGGTGGGATGTGGGACAGGGTGGGATGTGGGACAGGGTGGGATGTGGGATGTAGGGTGGGATGTGGGAGGTAGGGTGGGATGTGGGATGCAGAGCAGGATACGGGATGCAGGATGGGATGCAGGATGCAGAAGAGGGTGCAGGGTGGGATGTGGGATGCAGCATGCAGGGATGGAATATGTAATATGGGACAGGGTAGGATGCAGGATGTGGGATTCAGGGTAGGATGCAGGGCAGGATGTGGGATTCAGGGCACTCTGCTGCCTGCTCAGGGCAGGGCAGGTCTGCTCCTGTCTCTGTGACCAGCTCAGCATCAGGAATCACTGCCAGGAATTATTCCAGGCTGGCATGGATGTGTCTAAAGGCTCCATCCTCACCAATAAAGCCTCCAAAGGTCTGAGAGTTCATCAGAGTGTGGGGCATGCAAACATCTCCACCTCACCAGCCTGCACACAAACTCCACCCCTAATTAGTTCCTTAATTCCTGCTGAGCTTCATTTTCCCTGCCATGGGTGAGTGTGCCTGGAAAAGCCTCTGGAGAGCTGAGGGAGGGCACAGCCTGGCCCTTGCCCTGGGGTTATCCAGGGATGCCGGGGCTGGGGAGGGATGGCAGAGTCTCAGCGACGTCTGTTTAACCACACAAAACCTGACATCACTTTGATTGAAGCCATTTTGCTGCAGCTCAGCTGACAGGAAGAGAAAGGGCCGGGGTGACTTCTTGAAATTGTGTCTAGTTTTATTTTCCGTGCATGTGCTGGCTATGTCCTTAAAACAGGAACATCAGTCTGACCCCACAGTGCTGGCCATGCCTGTGGCTGGGAGTGCAGGGAGTTCACTCCCAGCTTCTTCCAGCCCCCTTAACCTTTCTTCCTCTATCCTTTTAAAATCCCCAGCTCATTTCCTCTCCCTGACTGCCCTACCAGCAGGTTTTCCCTCCCAGCTGACTCCCCAGTCCCATCCGATCCCCAGGACTGGATGTGCCCACAGGGGATAAACCCTGCTGTGGTGGGAGACAGCATCTGGGAGAGAAAAAAAAAACAAACAAAAAAAAAAACAAACCGGCCTTGAAAGCAATTTGTGACAAGAATTAATTGTTCCAGCTGGTGGCAGCAAAGCCCGAAGAATAAAGGACAAGCAGCGAGCTCTGGGTGCAGCAGGGACCTCGTCCTTGGGGTCAGAAAACTCGAGAATCCCACGAGCCCAGCGGTGTCCCCACGGTGTCACTGCGCCAAACCTGTGAGAGCTGAACCCTCCCGGCACTCACCATCTGTTCCTTTGTTCAAAACCACCGTGACGGGGTTTGTGAGGGAGGGTGGGACCCACCTGTGCTTTGGTGAGGGTTTAGGAGATGATCCCAGCATCTTCTGCTGGACAATCACCAAGGGAAAACCAAAAACCCCTCGTTATTTGTGCCACCCCGTTGCTCTCTGACTCCTATCTCATGTTTTAAAAACAAAAAGCCACCAGCAGCGTGCCCTAGGGTGGTACCAGAGAGGCTGCTGTGATTTTGGGAGTAAAAGCATCCCAGATTTCCAGCTGTTCCCTACAAGAGATGTGGGACAGGGAGTACAGGGATGCTCACCCCAGGGACAGGGGGGTCCAAAATGCCTCAGTTAAACATCAAACCTCACTGAAAGTAATTCCTTCAAATCTTAAGCCAAAATAACACAGCCCTGCCAGTTCCCTCTCCGTGCTCTGAAAATGGTCTGTGGGAAAACTGAGATGGGGGAAAGCTGGTAATGATAATAATAATAATAATGATCCAGTCCATAATCTCAATCTTAAATCCTCTTTCCTGAGACAGTTGGGGTCCATCCTCTGCAGGAAAATGATGAAGATTAAGCACTTTTAAATCAGGTCACTGCCAGGGAAGTGTTTGCCCCAGGGAATCTGCTGTGGTGGGTGCGTGCGAGCCCAGGGTGGGGGAACACGGGGCTGGCATCAGGAACCAGCGGGGTCACAGAAAGAATGGTTTGGGTTGGAAGAGACCTTTGAAGTTTTATTCCATGGCAGGGACACCTTCCACTATCTCAGGCTGCTCCAGCCTGGCCTGGGACACTGCCAGGGATCCAGGGGCAGCCACAGAGCTGCTGTGGGCACCCTGTGCCAGGGCCTCCCAACCCTCACAGGGAAGGATTCTTTTCCCAAAATCTCATCTAAACTTGCTCTCCTTTAGCTTCAGGCCATTCCCATCACCACATCCTTGGTGTCCCCCTTCTCATGGAGTGTCCCCGAGCCCAGGATGGCTCCGTGCCCTCCTGTGTCCTGCAGATCCTTCCTCACCCCCTCACCAGCCCCTCCAACAACACTCCTGAGCTTCCCAGAAGCTCCCCCAGGCCATGCTCTCCCTCTCAAACCCAGGACATCACACACCAGCACCCTCAGGTCAGTGTTTCCACCATACCCAAAACATTTATTTCTCCAAAACTATTGCTAATGACAATGGATACATTTTGTTACCCCAGTATGGATTTAACACTTCCAACACATCGACTCCTAATACTGTACAATACTGTACCAAAAGGGGGAGGGGGGGGAGAAACCAACAAAAAAAAAAAGGCTGTACCTCCATATTGTACAGAGTTCTATGTACAAAGTACAATTTTACACAGTTTTATATATACACCATATATATACTGGTGTAGAAGACATGAAACAGTGGAAACTTGTTTTAGCAAGAACATTCCATCCCACCATGAAACAACTGCTGCTGACAACCCCAGGTTCAGACAGAAAACCACAATTCCTACACTTTGCAATCTGATTTTCCTGCCCTGCAGCAGGACCACGACATCTCTGCCACCCTTGGAAATCAGAGATGGATTTCAGCAATTGCTCTGTTTTGAGCTACATCGAGCTGGGCTTTCAGAGAAGCTGCTGCTGCTCACAAGTATTGCTCCAGCAGTTTGGCACCCTCACAAATCCAACCCCTCGGGTTTGGGTTGTTGTCCACATCCCAGGGCTGTGCCTGGAGGAAAGGCTGGTGAAGTCCAGGAGTAAAGTTATATTACAGTGCCTCGAGAGATGGGCCCACCTACGATTCCCACTGCAAACTGCTGAATATTTACCCTGTGTGAAGCTTGGCAGATCAAGTATTGGCACAGCAGGAAGCTGCCTGCCCTCTCCACCTTCTCCTCTTTTTGGCCCATTGCTGAAAAAACACTTTCATCCCGAACTACCTTAGAGGAAGCACAAAATTTAACAGGGGGGAAAAAAAAAAAACAAAAAAAAACCAAACCAAACCAAAACCAACAACATTTTCCAGGCCTTGAACTGCTGTTTTGGCACCTTTAGAACCACCCCAAATTGATGGTTTGCTGTTAGAACCCAGCCTGGAACAGAATTCATCTGCTTTCTGCTTGTGCGTGACACAGCCGGGGCCATCCCGGCCCCACAGGCACCAGTCAGAGGGTCAAGTATTTCTGCTTTTATTTCTTATTTTCAAGTACCAGGTTGTCACACGGACACAGAGACACGCAGAGAGCCGACGTGGGAAGAACTCCAACCCCAAAGTTGAGTGCATGAAGTGCTTGGTGTTCCCCCAGAGCTGGCAGGGAGCATCCCTGGGGGAAGGATGTTCCCTCCTTTCCACCTCTTGTGCTACAACTCACTGAAGGAACAGCTTTATGTCCCCAGCTGTGTTTGTGGGGCATCAGCCAAGGCCAGAAATGCCCCCAAAAAAGGGCTAGTTATTTTTATGAAAGCTAAAAATCCTCAAAATAAATAAATCCCTGGGTTGTTAAACTCAATTTTCTGTTCTGGACAGGCCCTTAGGTGATGGAAGTGCCCCGGTGCTCCTGTTTTCCTGTGGTTTTGGAGCAGTTTTTGAAGCAGGTCCCTACCCTGTGGCTCACAGGTGAGTTCAGTGTGTCTGTAGTTTGGGGCACATCCCTCTACACCCAGGGCTTGGTCCTGCCAAGCACAGGTGCCCCTCACCTGGCCACACCTGGGGGCACAGGGGCACCTCCTTCCCTTCCCCTCCCACCTGTGCTCATGGATGTGCTGGGCAGGCTGAGCTCAGCCTCTCACAGAATCCATCCAGCTGTCTCCAGGGGGGGGATTTTTGGGGCATGTTTCCATCATTCCTGATCCCTCACTGAGAGCATCACCTCCTGGAAGTGTCCCCTCCACACGGATCCCACCAAGGCAACGTTCCAGTCTCCCCAGTCCACGTCCCCAGGAAGGATCTGAAGTGCTGAGAACTGGAGATGACGACTTTTTCCCAGAAGAACATCACCCAAAATCTCCATAAATCCCCAAACCTACACCATGCTCCGCTGAATTTGAGGCTTTTGACACAGAGAAGAAGAGAAATAAGGCAGCAAACTCCACCTGCAGTGAACTTCTCCTGTCCCAGTATTGCTGGAGCTCTTCCAAGTGTGCTGGGCCAGCCCCGTACCAAGTGCAAGGTGGGGAAATAGAACAGATGGGATTTCTTGCCAAGCTGAAGTGTTTTGATTCAGTAAATAAATTTATGAGAACTCGGTTATCTTAACCTACTTTTGTGCAAGAACAATCTTGCCTTAAAAAATAATAATAAAAAAAATTATAAAGAAAAAAAAATCAACAAAAACTCCCAAAACCCAACACATGAGGTATTCAGCACAGGAAACCCAATGACTCCTTTTGAACAGGTATCAAAATACAGACATATACAACAACATTTTTTTTTCTTTTTTTTTTTTTTTTTTGTTCTGCTGTCACAGTGCACTCTAATTATTTACTCATTTTCATTGCAATAAAATACCCAGTACAGATAAAGTGAGAGGGTTTGATCGTGTCCCACTGCTTGGACATGAAGGACAAATTTACAGTTCATAAACTTTGGATGACCTCAGAGAGGCAGAAATTAAGCAATGGTTAAAGCACACTGCTCCATTCCCAACTAGGGAAATAACCCAGAAAAGGTCTGAGCTTCAGAAACCATACAGATTGATCACCTAAAACCATGTTTCATTTTAAAAGTTTTTTTTTTTTTGTTCTGTTTTGTTTTGGATTATTTCAATCCAACACCTGATGAACAAGGTTCATACAAAGCACTATTGAACAAACAGACATAATTCCAGTTATCAAACACTTCTTTTGCCTTTATATTTGACACAGACATTATGGGAAAAGTCATGAAGAGAGGATTTCCGTGGAAGAGCCAAAATTTCTTCGGGATATGAAGATTTACTGGTACCTCCCCAAGCAAACCACTGTGTCCACTCCACGCTGGCCTCTCCTGGTTCTGCAGGGAGGGAACATTTCCAGTTCCCCCTTCCCACCTTTCCAGCAGTGACTGCTCATAAAACACTCGTGGCAAAATCATCCTCTCAGCCTTGTGTTCACAGAGTGAGGTGGACGAGCTGAAAATCTCCTTTTTATTTCCATTATTTGGTGTGTGATTTTCTTGTTTCATCCCCCCAGCGTGTGAGGAAGAGGAAGGATGAGCTTCATCCTGTCCTATTGCTTGTGTCAATCACAGTGCACACCAGAATTCCAGTTGAGTTGCTCCATATCCAGGTGATTCTGCCAAGCACCTTGCCCTTGGCAGCAGGATTGTCCCAGAGCTGTGGATGCTAGAGAAGCACAGTAATAATTCAGATACAGACAGTTGCTGTTACAGTAACCTGAAAGTTTTTTTTTTTTAATTTTTTTTTTTGTTTGTTTCCATGTAATTCCACACTTCAGACCTTGAAGCTGGAAAAGAGCAGCTCCTCCAACGTGCTGTGCGTGGCTGAACACTTATTCTTAGGAATACTGAATGCTAGGCATAAAAATATAGAAAGAAAATAAGGCATTAAAATGAGGCAAAGTCAATTTACAGAGATCCTGCTCTTGACACAGTTTAACTTCGGTCATTTGAGACCAACAAAAAAATTAAAAACAAATTTAAAAAAACCCAAAATTTCTTACTAAAAAGGAAACGCCAGAAAGTTCTGCCTGAGCAAAAAAAAAAAAAAAAAAAAAAAAATCACAAGTTTAACCATTCTATTTATTAATTTTTTTTTTTTTTTCCCAAAAAGAACAAGTGATTCCTTGGTGGTGGAAGTCCATCAGAACCTGAGAGCAAAGTCGCTGGTGGCATCTCCTGGAGGGGCAGGGACAGTCACACTCGTACCATGGGGCTCCCCCAGCTCCTGAAAGCTCAGCAGAAAAGGGAAACGAGGAACGTTCTCATCAAAACCTTGCCAGTGCTCCCCAGTTCTTGCATGTCCTTCATTCAGGGCCCAGAGGAAGCTTTTTGGAAAGTCATTAATTATGGATTGATTGCTTCTGTAGAGAGGGGGTTGTGCGTGTGGGCATGGACAGGGCTGCAGGAAGAGCCTGATCCATTTTTCCAAGTAACATCCCAAATGCACCAGAAAAGGACATTTCAGCAACTCTTCCTTTCTTCTTTCTTAAGTGCCAATTAAACTGACTTTGCAGTCACCAGGAACCCACGAACTGAAAGGAAACTCAGCTTAAAAACGGGTGAGAAAAATGACTTTTCTTATCTCGTCCTGAATTCATGATTTGATGGAAGCCTAAGATTGTGCAGCTTGTTTGAAATGCTGGGAAAAGCTGAGCAACGAGCCGAGGGTCAGCCAGTCTCCACTCCTAAGTGGCACATGCCTTTTAATTATGAAATTAAGTAATTGTGGGCACTGCAGAGAATTCCCAGGGGAGTACAAAAGAGTCTGTGGACGCTGCTGGCTACGGATAAATACAAATAATAGCAAAGAATTCATTCACAGGTCAGTCCTGCAGGGAAGCCACTCCAGAGGCCACTGTGCTGTCACATCCCTGTCCCCAGCAGCGCTCCCTGCACTGCTCTATAAGAGCAGAGATCCCCAGGGCAGCTCCCAGGGGAGCAGAGAGGGACAAGGCAGGGAGCTTGAGAACTCCTGAGAAGTTTTTGAGAAGGTTTTACAGTGCTTGGTGCTGGGATTGGGGTCAGGATCTGTCCTGAGCAATGGGCAAACCAGCAGAGTGTGTGTTGGGGAAGGGCTCCCAGCACAGGATGTTCGTTTTCAAAATTATCTTGTTTTTTTTGTTTTTTTTTTTTTTTACATTCAGTCTCCCGAGAGCAAACACCACATCAGAGCCCACGGGCTGAAAATGACACTGGAAACAATAAAGCTGCTTTTAAATATGGGACAGCAAAGGGGGAAACCAGTGAAGATTGTCCATAAGCAACAACTGGGCTCTTTCTTGTGCTCCCAGACCTCAGGAACGTGTTTGTTTATATTTGCACAGACACATCTTACGTAGAACTCCACAAAATCTACCAGTGTTCCAGAGTAAACTATTTTTTTCCATGACAACTAAAGCATGAGGCTGGATGGCCAAAGGCTTTGGCCCTGAGGGGGGAGGAATGAGGAGCAAACAAACAAAACCAGAGGATGTGATGGAAGTCGAGACAGACCCTTAAACCACCGTGGCACCAACGGAATAATAATAATAATTATTATAATTATAATAACGCACAAGAAATAGGCATGTCCAAGCTCCACGTAACCAGTGGCACCAAAACATGCAACAGACTAAAATCTATCCTATTGTTTCCCTGTGGTAAATGAAACACAGAATACAGAAGTCACTACACCAGTATCCCAAAACAGGACGCCACCAAATGTTCCTTCCAGCGAACGAGGCGTGGAAACCCAAGTCCAACTCATCCCTTGGGGTCTTCCTGCTCAGCTTCACAGTGGATCGTGGACTGTGGATGTCCCAAGCGTGGCAGGAGCTGTCCTGGGGGACGTGGGACGAGGCTGTCACCGCTCAGGAGCTCCCAGCAGCTCCCACCCCACCTTTCAGTCCAAGGGTTCGTTAAATTAGGAATTCCAGCGTCGTTGGCGGAGTCTCTCCGTGTGGAAGAGCAGGAGTTGTACCTGGAGAGCAGCGCTGGTGCATCACACAGTACAGGACTTGTCGGGGGGCTGCTGGGCTGCAGAGGTGGCCACGCCAGGGCTGCTGGAGCTGGTTTTGGGGAACACGGTCGGCTTGGGCCGCGTGGCCGGCGGCTTCACCTGCGGGGCCACCTTGACGGACTTGACCGGCCTGAAGGTGCAGGGAATGTCCCCAGCTGTGCTGGCACTGCGCTGGAACGGGGGCTCAGCGTCCTTCAGGAGCTGGGTGTGCAGGGGGCTGGAGGGCTCCGAGGTGGGGGCCACCACCGGGGACGTTTTTAGGGGTTCCAGGGTGTCCAGGACGACGTCAGGGGTGTGCTTGACGCTGCTCTGCCTCTCCAGCTCCCTCAGCTCGTTCAGGGCTGAGTTCATGGTGGCTTCAATGTCCTGAAAGCACAGCAGAGGAGCCCAGTGAAGGCACAGCCCACATTCACAAATAACCAGATAAAAGCTGTATTTTTGAGCACACCAACCTCGGGTCAAGCACCGAACTGTGCAGCACCACATCCTGCAGCCAATAATCACTAAAATTTTCCAGCAATGGGGAAGCAAAATAATTGCTAGCACTGCCTTGATGCTAATCTGGCCCTTCACTGCTCCTGATGCTGCTCAGACTTCAAAGTAAAGCTCCAAATTACAGCAATGAACAGAAACCAAAGCATTGGTGCCCATTCTTGCAGTTTATTTGGCATGTGAGATTCAGGAGAGTAAATTCCTGAAGGGAGCACTGATGGGCCACACACTGAATGCTGAAATCCTCGTGGGCTCTTGCTGCCTCATTGGTTTTCCTGCTGAGCTGTTCCCAGAAATGCATTTCACAGGACTCAGAATTTTAGAAAACACAGAAGGCGTCAGAAGCACATGCAGAAACCAAAACTGGCCCTTCTCCTTCCTCTTAAAAGGTATTACAGTTATTTAAAAATAAATTTAAAGAAAACTTTTGACCTAAAAGCACAGGGTTTTTGTCTCAGGACCTACACATTCTGCTGGAGTGTCCAGTGGTGCACAGAACTCCCTGGGGAGCAGGAGAGCTCAGCCTGGCTGTGACTCACAATTTTGGCTGCAGCTTTCCAGCTTCCTCAGAGCTTTTTCGGGGGTGGGGAAGGTAAATCAGTCAAGGAATGGTGGAAGAAAGCAGAGGCAGAAATCTGACACCTCCCACTCTATCTTGAGGCCAAGCAGATTTTTGTTATGAAGCTGGGGAAATATGTAAGATGGTTATTGGATGGTGTTTGAGCAGATACTACAGAGAAAAACACTGATTTAACACAGCTTGCATTTCCCTCCCTCCTCTATTTTATTTATTTTCCCCTCCTCTTTCCTTTCTGTCCCCAGACTCTTCTCCAGTGAAACAACGGAGTGAAGGCTTTGGCAGGGAGAGGAGACAGAACAACTTCAGTAAGAGCCTAATTGAAAAAACAAAGAATCTGATTTATATCAACCAAAGCCTCGGCAGGACAGGGAACCACAAAGACAACAGGAGCTGTACACTACATTTCCGTCGTATCAAATGGGCTCAAGGTACTCAAAAATGGCAAATTACAAATTCCCATCTGCATTAAACCCACTGGGTTTTAACCTGCCTCTATTTCTTATGTGGAGTCACTGTTCTGTCAATAAAAATGATGTTTAATTTTGATGTGTTTCCCCCCAGCTCCTTAGGAACCTGCAGAGCCCCGACCCAGGCAGAGCAGTCAGGTCTCCCAGGGCTGGCTTTGTAATCAGAGCCTGGAGAATTCCTTGGCTTCAGCCTGACCCATCCATCCCATCCTGCAAACAGAAAAATGCAGGCACATCCACCTGGGACGAGCCCTTTGGAAGAGGGAAACCTCTAACTTCACATCTTCACATCTGACTTCAAGGCCCTTGTGTAAACAACACTCCTGAAAACTGAAAGCCAGCAGGGTTTCACTCAGAGGTGCTTTCTGATCACCCTCTGAGCCCTGCAGGAAGGTGAGGGTGCCACTGGAGCACTGCACAATAAAAGCAGCCTGCTTTTATTTGGGCTGTGCTGCTCCATGTGCTTCCCATGGCACACCAGGGGCGTGTTAAATCCGCAACAGATACTTCATTTCTCTCCTGTCTTGAAGTTATGATTGTTTAATTCTCTGCTGACAGCTTTGGAATCTGTGTCACCTTCTGAAATGGGTGTTTTTAGTGTTGAGATTAAATTCTGGGTAACAAACAGGGCCAAGTTTTTACAGAGGAAGGACCTGACTGTTCATCTTCCCTTGCACACAGAGAGGATGAAAGGCCAGGCTGGGGCTGTGTCCAAAGTTAATCTTGCACTGAGATATTCACAGAATGCCTGAGGCTGGAAGGGACCTCTGGAGTCCAACCCACTGCTCAGGCAGGGTCACCTGGAGGTGACACAGGGACACGTCCAGGTGGGTTTGGGGTGTCTGAAGAGAGGGAGACTCCAGGAGCTCCCTGGGCAGCAGTTCAGGGCTCTGCCACCCTCGTGGAGGAGGTTGAACTTTTTGTTTTAATCTGCGGCTCCCCGTCCTGTGGCTGAACAGAGCCCGGCAGCATCCTGACAGTCCCTGGGGAGATCTGTACGGACCAGTGGGATCCTCCTCTCCAGACTGACCCAGCCCAGCTCCCAGAGTCTCTCCTCACACAGAGCTGCCCTCCCCTCCTGGGGAACGGCCACGAGATGAAATCAAACCCTGCCCTCCGCCCCCTCTTGCACCCCACACCCTGCAAGCTGGGTGAAAGGAAAGCTGTCCAGCAGGAGCTGCTGCTCACCTGTGCAATGACCTCGGGGTCCACGGGCCGGTGGTTGTTGAAGCTCTTGGACCTGCCGGCCGTGACAGCCTTGCGGATCTGGGGGCTCTCCATCCTGCTCTTGAGCGACGAGTGCCGGCTGATGGAGTTGAGGCTGCCGTGGCCACTGATGGAGCATTTGTCTGGAACCTCCTTGGGAAGACTTTGGCTCATAATGGGCTGAGATGAGGGCCTGGAACCGGCTATGGCTCCGGGGGAGGCTGGTTCTGCCAGGGAACTACCTAGGCCGTGGCTGTCACTTTGACGGAACGCTCTTCTGATGCTGCCTGACTCTGGTTTCTTTCTTTGCCTTCAGTCACAAAAGCAAAACAAGTCAATACAAGCAGGAACAGGGCTGTCATTTGAAGATATCCCCCCAAAAACAACACACAGGACATTGGGAAGAGACACAGAGGTACCCAGATTACAAACAGACCCAGGGGTTGAGGAGTGGTTGAGGTACAGTGAAATAATTACACGTTATAAATCATTCCAGTTCCACGCTTCTAACAAGAAGACCGAGTCCTGGCAGCTGTGCACATTCATAGCAAAACCAGAAAACTTGGGTGGAACATGATTAACTTGGTCAAGAGGAGAAGAATTTATACTGGAACAAAAAAAAAAAAAAACCAAAAAAACCAAAAAAACCCTCTGTGCCATCGACAGGTTTTGATGATGAGTTTTTATTACATTCCAAGAGCAGAGCTACAATCTTTGACTGGAGGACACAGTATAAGTCTACTAAGCTCCTGGCCCAAGGCATCAAGTTATTATTTTCAGAGATCAGCAAGCAAAGACCCCCAGTTTGGGGTTCAGTGATAATTTCCAATGTTTGCTGGTGGTAAGAGATGGTTCTTTTTCATGGCTTTGGCAGGACCACAAGGCATTATCTATGCAGGGCTACAGATACACCAAAGGGATGATGTCAAATGGATGAACTGGTCCAAAGAATTTAGTTTCTACCCCAGCACCATCAGGTCTGACAGCACGATTCCACTCAAATCATGGGAAGGCCAATGCAGCAGAATACTTTATGCCATAGGTCTGAAGCTTGGCATCCATTATACAGGGAAGGATCCATTTATATATAGCACCAGCCCCATGAATAACTGCAAGAAAGTGTTAACTCCAGTAGGATTTTGGCATCCAAATAATAATTCAGTGGGTGGCACAACTGTCATTGCGAAACCATCTGATTTAATTTTGCTCAAGTCTGTTCACACATAGGTCAGAAGATTCATTCCTAAAGAAAAAACAACAAAATGAGTCTTATGCTACTTATTTGCTAAATATCAGGTTCTTTAGTAAAGGGGGAAAAACCCCCAAGAACTGGAGTGGACATTCCCCAGGCTTCCAAAATCCACAACACACAACTCTAGCAAGGCCAGCAGATGGTGAAGCTCCAGCACAGGTCTGTTATTACACAGATCTCTCCATAACTGGCAGAATGGCCACTCCAGTGGCTCAGACAGCAAATATCATGAAAGAAAGCCCAGAGCCCAAGCTGATGCAGATTAACTCGGCTTCCCAGATATCACTGGAGCTCTGCTGAATCCCATAAGGAAGGCCCAGGCTCTCTAGGCCACGAGCAGGGTCCAAACCTTTTAAAAAGGATGGTTTTGTGCTAATGCCTTTACAGACTACATTGTGTGAAATTAACTGAAGGTTTAGAACATCCCCTCCCATCAAACTGTAATTATCACATAATACCTTCACTGCACACTGGAGAGAGGCGGGGGTTTTTAACATGAAGGAAATAATCAGAAATACACGGGGGATAAGCCTGTCTAGAAAAATTATTTAACAGATCATGGAATTTAGTCTGCTACTAGCTTGATTTTCCAGCTTTTTATTATGTTGAGTGTTGGCTAAAGCATCAATTTCTGGTGGATGAGGCAAGGTTAGAGCAACAGGGGGTTGTGCTGTTCCACTGCAAGCATACGGTTAGTAACCCGAGGTGAGCAGTGCTGCAGAAACAAAGGCAGTGCCAGATGGTGGGACTGCAGGTATGGCATTTATCACAAACTGGGACACAGCTTCCTGCAGGAATTTTCCCCCCAGCCCATCAAACAGGACGTGGTAAATGTGGGGGAGACGTGACAGATCACAGAACACGACAAGGGATGGGGACAACGACACGAGATCTCATCCCACCACTCCCCTCCCTTCCTCTGCCTGCTCAGCACAAAAAACAGGGCTTGGGGGAAAAAAAAAAAAACTAAATTTGGGAAACAGGACCAGATGGCACCCTGGAGACAGGGAAGAGAAGCCAGTGGGGTTTCAAATGAGCGATGGCCACACTGGTGACAGAGAGGGGACAGCAAAATGTGAGAGAGTTAAAAGAGGGGGAAGCAGAGAAGAATGGTGGCAGTGCTTGTTAATGAACCCTTCTCAGGGAAGGAAGCATTTCACTGCACTCATCACCAAGCTTTGACAGGCAGGGAAAACAATGCAAGGCTGCTCTTACTTGTTGATGTTTGCAAGGTAAATATCTGCGACGTGGCCCCCGCTCGGGCAGCTGGCACCAGCTCTGGCTGTCACTTTTTCCTCCGGTGGCTCAGAATTTATTTCTATTTCTGACTTCGGACTGGACCTTTCCGACATCCCATCCTCACTAGAAAGGAGGAGGGGAGGGTATCACAACACAGCAGGAGCAGCAGTGCTCCATTTCCAGCACAGCACTGTGTAGAAGTACACCCGGGATGGCAGCACGGAGTGAGGGTCTGGGCAATCACCATCACCTTCAAATCACTGAATGATTTGTCTGGAAGTGATCTAAATCATCTTGTTCCAACCCCCCTGTCATGGGCAGGGACATCTTCTGCTGTCCCAGGCTGCTCCAAGCCCTGTCCAGTGTCCTTGGACATTCCCAGGGATGGAGCAGCCACAGCTGCTCTGGGCACTCTGTGCCAGCACCTCCCCACCCCACAGGGAACAATTCCTACTCATACACCCAGTCTAATCCTGCCCTCCTGCATCCTAAGGCCATTCCCCCTTGTCCTATCACTCCTTGTGGAAAATCCCCCTCCACCTGAGAGATCCCAGCTGCGCACCCTCACCAAGACACCACAACAATTCTTTCCCCACCCTCCACCTCTCAGAGCTCCCCTGTGTGAACAGCTGAACTCTTCCCCAGGTGTGAGGCCACCCAGGCCCATCCCCAGGTGATTTTGGAGGCAGCCCAGGCTGCAGGGCTCACGTACGTGTCCTGCACCACGATGTACTGGTGGGGGATGAGGCCGTCGATGCCGTTGTGCCGTCCCTCCCACCAGTCATCCGAGGCTCGCTGGTAGAGCAGCAGAGAGGCTCCTTTCTTGAAGGACAGCTCCCGTGCAGTCCTTCCCAGGTAGTCAAACTTGGCTATGGCCTCTATGGGCTCACACTCTAGGAGACAGGAGGGAATAAACAACAGTTCACTGAACACCTGGGCTCAGGTGAGCGCTCAGCGGTTTAAATCCGCCATAAAGCAGAGCATGGAGAGGACAAAGTGCTCCTTCTTCAGGCAGCAGAGGGTTGGAAGCAGCAAGGTTCACGGGGGAATCCCTAAACTTAAAGGATGTTGCACTTTCATCCTTCCTCTCATCCCTACACAGAGGGCACATTTGTATTTCCAAGCCCTAAACCCCTCACAGCAATTCAAGCCAACAATGATGGAAGTGGCAAGGGCAGAATTAGGGTTTCATTAAAATCAAAAGGGTTTCATTAAAATCAAAAGGCTCACACTCTAAGAGATAGAAGGGAATAACCAACAGTTCACTGAACATCTGGGCTCAGGTGAGCAGCCAGCAATTTAAATCTACCACAAACCAGTGTATGAAGAGGATGAAGTGTTCCTTCCCTCTTAAGGCAGCAGAATTCAGAGGGGAATCCTTAAACTTAAGGATGTTGCACTTTTATCCTTTACCTCATGGAGGGCACATTTGTATTTTCCAAGCCCTAAACCTCCTCACAGCAATTCAAGCCAACAGTGATGGAAGTGGCAAAGGCAGAATTAGTGTTTCATTGAAATCAGAAGGGTTTCAGAGGTGGGAAGCAATCAGGTATGCTCCAGACAAAAATCTGCCTGTGGTTCTCTTCCTTAAAAGCTGCTGAAGTGAACCCCCTGGGCAGGCAGGGGAGGGAAACATTCTCTCATTCCACGCTGCTCCAGAAATAAAGCATCTATTCAGAAGGAAATTTCTGCTGCCTGTGAGGCTCACCTGACCCAGGGGAGCAGAATTCTGGCACGGTGGGAGGCTCTGCTATTCATGCACGTGTCATGGAAGCAAAGGAAAACATCCTCCAGAGCTGGGCATGGTGCAGGGGATTGGTGCTCCCTGGGATGCTCTGTGCCCACTCCTGCAAAGCTCACACAGGAGCTCCAGCCATGCCCTGCCACTAATCCAGGTCCCTGCAGGACTCTGGGATTATACACAGGCACAATAAGGGCATTTAAGACACTCAGGAAAATCAATGTGGAATTCCTGTGGATTATTTTTAAGGCTCTGAAAAGGATCTGCCACCGTTTGAGTGTAAATGTGTATTAAGGCAGCTTCTGGTTCTGGGCAGGGATCAGGGGAATGGAGATGAGCTCAACCATACAGCCCCAGTGGGCTCCCTCTAATTACTTTAAAGGAGCTTTAATGCAGCCAAGCAATCCATGGAAATTGAGTTCTTTCCTGCAGAAAGAGATTTGTGGTTCCTTTCCCCTGATCAAAGAGAGATCTACTTCTCCACACAGAGATCTCTGCACCACAGGAAGCTTCCACAGTGCAAGAGAAAACTAAAATGGGCTGAAAGGCCAAACATGAGGCACAGCTTTTCCAGTTATTCCTTAGGACAGGATGTGCTCCAGAACTGGGTCTGGAGCTGCCTGTAGGCTGCAAGGTGGTCACAGGGCTTGAGAAAATAATGGTGTAAATGCACCTGAGGCAGCTGGAGCTCCTCAGCCAGGCTGAGGGGGCAGAGCAGAAGCATCTCCCCCCAGAAAGCCCCACCAGCACCTGAAATCACCCAGCACCAAGGGACTGAGCAACAGGGTCTGAGATCCACCCCCCATAACCTCCACTAGCAAACCTGACAGCTCACAATTCTCCCAGAACACCCATTCCAGGTGAGCCTGTGGTCAGGCTCACACAAATCCCATTTACCAGTGCTCTGCAAGCAGCCAGGATTTGGAAGGTTGGGAAAAGCCTGGCCCGTGCTGGCAGCTCGTGGCAGGCTCCCCAAAGCACGTGGTTATCTGGGTTTGGCTCCTTCCTCCCTCCTGCCTGCTCTGCCAGCTTGTCCTAGCAGTTCAAAACCCCAACAGTGCTGTTTCTTGGTGTCCCCCTCCATTTAGGAAGGGGGTGGGAGTGTGCTTTGGTGAATTCCATCTGCTTCATTAACAAGTGTTTATTGTTCCAGATGAGCGTGGCACTCAGGTTTCTTATGTTTCCAATTTGCTTCTTAGGACTCTGGCTTTTCTCCAGAGGACTGATTTTAGACTTCAATTTCCAGTAGCTTTTTCCTACTTACACTTATGCTCAGAGCAGAAAACTGTGTGAATGAAGAGCAATAAGGCTAAACCAAACAATTCCCCCTGCCAGTCTGACAGCTTGGGCAGACAAGCAGCAAATTAAAACATTTCCACTGGTATTTATAATTTAACAAACACACAGTCTGCTTGTCTTTCAGCAGTTCTGACCTCTCATACCTGTCCCAAATCAGCTCAGGGAGGCTGATGAACTGCACAGATGCTCTGCCAACCACGACCTCTTCTCTCACCCCAAAATTCCTTCCTGCAATGGAGGTGGCTGGGATGACAGCTTTACTTTGGGAATATTAACCCCAGCCTCCCCAAAGAGCTCTAGGAGGTTTGGTCCCATCTGAAGAGTGGAGGAGGGAAAAGCCCCAGGAAGATCCAGGGTGGAGCTGTACCTGCACTGCTGAGAGGTGTGACCAAGGTGTGACACTGCTCAGCCCAATTAGCATGAGACTCATTAATTAACCACACAAAACAGACCCAGCCCCAGCTGCCTCCTCTGCCTCAGTGCCAAGTGCTTCCTCCCAAAAAGAAATATTCCACAGAGGTGCAGGACTCCATCCAAAACACCTCCCAGCTTCACCTTGCTCAGGGGCCCCACACACCCCATCTCCAGAGGCTGCAGAGCAGTGTCCCTCTCTCATCTCTGCTCCTTGCTCACCCTTGTGCCCTCCCAGTCACCAAAAAGATCTAAAAAAAATCCCAACCATGAACAGCACAAGCTCACAGCAGGCTGCAGCTCTACCCCAGGATTCACTTACAGCTCTGGGATGAAGTGGCCTGTCCTTCCTTACAGCTATTAATCAGAGATCCAAGCTCCAGGACACATTTTTCAGAGTTCCCACTTGTCAAACAGAACACTCTGTTCAAGGCAGGGAAGTGATCCTGTGTTTCCTTCCCCGAGGCTTTGTGCTTCCTCCCCTCAACCCTGCAGAGGAGTGCCAGTGCCTGGCCTTGCTGAAGGGAAAGAGACCTTTCCTTTCCTTTCCCTTTCCCTTTCCTTTTCCTTTCTTTTCCTTTTCCTTTCCTTCTCCTTTCCTTTTCCTTTCCTTTTCCTTTCCTTTCCCTTTTTCCTTCCCCCTTTCCCTTTCTTTCCCTTTTCCCTTTCCTTTCCTTTTCCCTTTCCTTTCCTTTCCCACTGGTGTGTGAACACCAGAGGGTCACAGAGAATGGCTCAGGTTGGGACAGAGCTGTAAGATCAGTGAGCTGTGAAGCCAAGTGGGAGCCAGGGATGCCAGGGGAGGGTTTGTTAAGCAGCTGCTGGAGCAGAGAGGCAACACAGGAGCACCTGGCAGGGCCACTGAGCAAATTCCTGAAGGCCAGCTCATAAAGGAGGATGCCTAATTTTAAGGGAATGCTGCTTCCCACCTCTGCAACTGAGGCCAGCCAAGTAAAACCACCCCAGAACTTCCAGAGCTGCAAAGGGTCTGAACACAAGAACAAAGCCACGTCCTGCCCTGGTGCTCAGCATGTCAGGGATCATCGTTTCACATCAGTCACTTTGTCCTGCCTCTCCTCACAGGATGTTCCCCATCCCAGGAGGAGGCTTTGGAAGTATCAAGGACACTCGTAACTGCAGTGTCACCTTTTTCTTAGGAAATATCCTGGAATTCTCAGCCTTGGCACCTCTTTTCACTGATCAGACAAGAAATGGAACTGAGCTTCCTTAACGAAATCCAAAAATTATCTCTGAGAGAGGTCCTCAGGACTCTCTGCTCTAAAAGCCAGCTCTCAGTGGAGGACAAGCAGGTTTGGGGTTTGTTTTGTTTGCTCCCTTAAAGGGCTGAGGCTTTGAGCATGGAAATGCCTGGCACAGGCAGAGGGCAGTGGGAGAGGACACTGAAACACAGCCAGCCTCCTGCTGAGACCCCAGGAGAAGAAGGGGCACGTTCAAAACTCTCAGGTAGTTCTAAAGATTCCCACTGATCCCACACCCTTGTACTTCATGCCATCAAATGCTGCCCTGTGATACTTCAACTGCTCTGATTTAAACTCCACTCTGGTATTTTAAACAAGCACAGCCTCCCCTGCCTCCCCCAAGGCAGGCTGCACCAGTTACCCCAGTAAACACCGTACCATCATCACTGGTGTGGTGCTCAGCTGTGACATCCTGCACCGAATCTTCTGCCAGGGCTCTCTCTCCATGAGGGCTTTCACTGCAACAGAAAGAAACAGCTTCAGCTGCTGGGAATTTGGGAATTGAGATCCCTCGTGGCCAACAAGCAGACAGAACTGGGAACATCCTGGAAAACAATCAGCTCTAACTGGGAATCCCCATCAGGAGTCAGTATTTAGGTTTTGCTGCTACAGACACTTCGTGGATGCATCTGCACGTGCTGAAGTCACTGTGGGTAAAAATCAAATTCTTACTTGATCAGCCAAACCAAACATCTTGGTGACCCCCTTCTGAGTGCTGTCAGCCAAGTCCAACTTCACATCTTACAGCCTGGACCTCTGCAGATGCTCAGCACTCAGGCAGCAGTGCCAGGCTGGGTCCAGCTCCTCCCTGCCATGCCAGGATTATTCCCTTGGCTGCACTCTCCATTGCTCTAATTAGCTCATTAGATGGCTGATGAGAAAGCTGCAGCTTCCTGGGGGAAATCCTTCCTCAATTTATAATGGTATTTCCAGGTCTGTGTTTGTCATCTCCCTCCATCCCTTTTTATCACCATCTTAAATGTCCCATTCATTTCCCTGAACAACTCCCACAGCCCAATTAGTTGCCTGTAAATAAAGATTCTAGAGCACCTCAACTACCAAGAGGACTCATTTATGTTTGGCATGAAGAAAAGCTTTGAAAGGATCAACAGACAACAAGTGGCAACCAAAGGTTATGTTTTCCTAAGAAGCTCCACGAGCAGCTCCCTCTGGACAGGAGCAGAAGGGAAACTGGAAGAGGATCCATTGCTTCTCCCAAGCAGTTCCACAGAGCTGCTGCCAGCTGGCAGCCCTGCCTGCCTGCCCTGCCTGCTCCTCCCAGGAGGAAAAAAAGGGATAAAACCCAGTGCTTGCTCTTCATCTTCCACCAGAAACTCCTTTGCTGCCTTCTCACACTGCGACTCCTTCAAGGTGATTTTTAATCCTCTTCACACAGGGGTAATTTCATCCCTCATTTTGGCCCTGCAATGGTTAAAGTAAGTGATGATGGTTGGACAGTGCTCTTCCCCTGGCAATCTACCTCCTGTGCTCTTTTAAATATGAGGAAAACAGAAAAAGGAGGAGGGGTGAAATGTCTGAATAACTCTGGTGTCTCGTTCTGTTTAATCCTCAGGACACCAGGCTGCCCAACATCCCCGAGCCAGTACCTCAGCAGTGAACCTTTCCCATCCTCTGCAAAGCCTTTGAGCTCCTTAATAAAGTTTACAGAAGCCTCTGAAGCCAGCTGGAGGCCCCAGGAGGAAGCAGCACTGAGGGCTAGAGTTTCACCCAGACTGTGAAGTCATGTCGAGCACAGCCAAAGCCTGCACAGAGCCCACGTGCCTCTCCCCAGCCATGCCTCCTAAAAACCAGCATTTTCCACCTACAAACCTGTCCTTGCTGCTGGCTGAGCCCTGGATGCTGCTTCTGGTGTCACCCTGGGAGCCCTGAAGGTGACAGCAATAAATCCTGCCAGAGGAATGGAGCTGAGGAATTCCCAGCAGGGAACTGAGGGGCAGCTCTGATCTCTGTGACAGGGACAGGAGCTGAGGGAAGGGCTGGAGCTGGGCCAGGGGAGGTTTGGGACAGATATTTGGGAAAGGTTTTTTTCCCCCCAGAGGGGTCTGGGGCACTGCTCAGGTTCCCTGGGGAATGGGCACAGCCCTGAGGCTGCCAGAGCTCTGGGAGCATTCCCAGGGATGCCCAGGGTGGGATTTTGGGGTGTCTGTGCAGGGCCAGGGCTTGGACTGGATGATCTTTGTGGGTTTTTCCAGCTCCTGCTGCATCCATCCCTTATCTCATTCCCTGATATCACCCCCAGGACATTCTGCCCCCACACCCCCCTGTGCACTGACACCCACACTGAAGGAACTCAGCACACTTCTATTCCCTTCATCTCATGGGACAAAACCTCTTGTTCAAATTTATGTGTTTCCTGAAGGCAATAAATATTATTAAGCTCACTTTTTTTTTCCCCCTGAAATTCCTTCATACATAACATCAGCTAAAAACATCAGAGAGAGGGGTGAAATTAAGAGAATTTCCAAATGGTTTTGGCAAGTCCTCTGCACACAGCAGTGAGTTTGGAGGAGCCTCTAAACGAGGAATGATCCCACAGCTCTGAGACAAGCCAGGGAAACAAGGCTTGCTCTGTCACCACAGTGACTTCATATAAAAAAACCCCAATTTATTTTAGTGCATCACTGACATTGCTGTGACGCTGAAGGAGAGCAGGAGCAAGAAGTGGGACACAAGTGAACACTGCTGATCCTCAGAGGGAGGAATCAGCTCTGCCAAGAGGAAAGCAAACCCCTCCTTTCTTTTCCTTTCCTTCCCCCCCTGGCCAAGCTTCCACCCCAGATGACAGGAGCTGCTCTGCCTGAATTGCTTCCAGATGTGCTCTCAGACTGAGCACGTGGCCGGGCCTCTGGAGCTCCAGGCTGCATGGAAATGGTGATTTTGCATTCCTGCCTCTTCCCTCCCCGTCCAGAGGGGCTGCCCTGGAAATTAAACTGTGCCACAGCCTTGGAGGTTCAGCTGTGAGTGACCCCTGTGTCTGCAGCACAGGCACTCCAGACAGGCAGAGAGAAAAGGCAAAAGCAGGAGAGGAAGAAAATAAAAAAAAACAAAACCAAAACAACAAAAAGAGATTGATTTTGGCAGTTACTAAACCAGAACATCCAAGAAAATCCCTGCACAACCTTGCCCTTCAAGATAAGTGAGCGAGGTTTGACAACTGAATAGCTACTTTATACCAGCTTATTTCTTTTAAGATGATGACTCTCCAGAGAGACCAGAGCCATCTTTGCTGCTATAAAACAGATTTTTGAAAGGCTGGGCCAGAGGCTGCCATCCCAAATTAGCCAACACAACTGCAGCATCCTAATCCATGGATAAACACCCACCCATGGCTCTCCTCAGAGCATCCCTCTCACCAGTAATCCTCCGTGTTTCCACCTCTGCTGTAGACTGGGCCCTCCAGCTCCCTGGGTCCTGGGAAGATGTTCTCATGTTGGATGATGATGGTTTTGATCAGTTCATTGACGTGAGCCTGGCAAGAGACCTGGTCGTGACCCTCGGGCACAGACATCAGCGTGGGCCCAAAGCAGATGGCCAGGTTGTAGGGATCCATCATGTTTTCTTCACTGAACTGAGATAAACTGCAAAAAAAAAACAAACCCAGAGGTGGGAAGGAGGGTGAACAGCAGAAATCATCCTCATCATCACCACCCTCTGCTCAGAACACACAGCTGAGCTCAGGTTTGCTTTGGGCTTCCTGGGACACAAATGTTCTCTGGATCCAGGTAAAAAATGAGACACTGATGGTATTTACTGAGAAATGAAATAGAAACTGCAAAGGGAGTTTGAAAGCCCTGGGTGCTGACTTCAATATTTGACTTTATTTCTTCTCTGTTATTGCTGTTCAGAGCCCACCTGCAGCCCAGCTCAAGATCAGGGGTACAGCAGGGCCCCCCTGCCATGGATTTAAACTGAAAGAGAGGAGGTTAAATGAGGTATTAGGAAGAAATCCTTCCTGGGAGGGTGTGAGGCCCTGGCAGAGGGTGCCCAGAGCAGCTCTGGCTACCCCTGGATCCCTGGCAGTGCCCAAGGCCAGGCTGGACATTGGGGCTGAGAGCAGCCTGGGATGGAGGAAGATCCTGTCCCTGCCATGTCCTTCCTCAATAATTCCACGTTTATCCCAGGCCCTGCAGCAGAGCCCCGGTGCTCCCAGGGGTACTCACTGGTTGAGGAATGCAAAGAGGTATCTCATGACAATCAGGGTGGTCTTGGGCAGGTTCAGCAGCACCTTCCGGACGTGCAGCGCTCGCTCCTGCAAATTATCCATGGCTGGAAGGGAGAGAGAGCACCAGAGTCACCCCCACAGCCCAGTGCCACCAGTGCCCCCTGCTCTGCAAACTGGGCAGCCAGCAGAGCACCAGCAGCACGGCATCTGGCTGCAGAAGCTGCTGGCAAAGGCTCTGCCAGAAAAGGTCCCCAAACACCTGGGACCCTCCCTGCGAGCGTGGGAGCTCTGGATGTCACCTGGCTCTGGCACAAGGGATCCTTCAGGGCACCTGGGAAGGTGGGTGCTGGAAAAACTGGGAGAAACTGGGTAACACTCAAATTTAGAGAGTTAAAGGGTGAGGCAAAGGGCTCTGTGTGCAGCCCCCACTGAGAAAGAAGTGGGCAGCAAAAACCAGCTCGGAAGGGAGAGCTCACTTCGGGGAAAGAGGATTTTGCTTCTCCACATAACACAAATCTGAGTCTGGAAATGCATTTATCAGCAGCAGAAAAGCACAGGCCATTTCTGAGGCTGTCTCCTCAGTGATCTTCTGCCTCTCTTCAGAGGCTGCCCCTGCAAAGGCCATTTCTCTGCTTGGACAATGGAATCATTCTTCAGTTCTGGGGGATGTAGCAAGAGCCAGGCCACTTAAAAACGAGGTTGCTCACATACAGAAGCCACAAACAACCCTCTGCCTGGCAGAAGCACCTTTAGAAAGAATGAAAAATGTTAACAGCTCAGCTGTGAGTGCCCTGATGATTGATATGCTGGAGCAGGAGGCAGTGGATGGTCCCTTGTGAGTATGAAGCTAAAAGGAGTAAGAATAAAAACTACCTTGTCAGCTGAGCACACAGCACACAGGAGCATGGCAGCAAATATCCAGGGAAAGCACACAGGGCAGGGAACCCTGCTGGTGATCCCTGCCTTGGAGAGAGCATTTCTGACATCCTCTGATGACAGCTCTTCAAGATTATCTTACACAAGTGAGGGTTTTTTGCTTCATTCTCTTTTAAAAGAATCCTGTCACCAAGCACTATCTCACAAAAACCCATCACACAGCCTTTAAAATCTCTGAATTTCTATCTCCTTGTTCATTCATGTCAGAGCAAGGATGGCTGTGAGAAGGTGACTGCCCAGACTGGATAACAGAGTCCAGCCCAGCAGCACAACCCAGCCAAAGAAACCCCAAAAAACTCACCCAGGAGTCAGGAAAAATGGGGAAAGGGAGGAAAGAGAAGTAGGAGATGAGAAAAATTAATCCTGTTTCCTTCCAGTTCTTCATGTACTTACTGACACAGGCAATCAGGTCATGGAAGATGTCCTTGGGGAAGAGGGGGTGCTCCAAGCCTCGGAAATAGAGCTTGAGGACTCCTGCTATGGAATCCATGTCGTGGTCGTTCTGGTCCCCAGCCAAGGGATCTTCCCCTTCAGAGCAAGGAGAGGAGAGCAGGAGAGAAAAATCAGAACACTGGAGAAAATAAAACACTGGAAGAGAAGGATTTGTGTTAACCCCACCTACCCCAGCTGCACTGCAAGGGTGAGGCAGAGAGCAATCCCTGGGTGGGAAGCCCTGCCAGGAATCCCAGGACACTGGGACAGGTCCTGGCAGCTAAATGTCACCCTGACAGCAGAGATGATACCTGAGGGGGTGTTCTGGGCAGGTGTGAACATCACAGCTCCACCACCTGACAGCAGGCTTTAGGCAGACCCAAAACTGCAGCTCAGGTGACACAGAGGATACCCAGAGGGGCACTGAGCATCACACACCTGGCCCAGGTAATGCAGGGACACACAGACATCACACACCTGGCCTAGTGATGCAAGGGACACACAGACATCACACACCTGGCCCAGGGGATGCAGGGACACACAGACATCACACACCTGGCCCAGTGATGCAAGGGACAAACAGACATCACACACCTGGCCCAGGGGATGCAGACACAGGGAATGGGGTGGGAGAAGTGTTTCTGGGACAATTTGTTGCTGCAGATCTGCCACGGTTTGTCTGCATTACCAAAGGGAAGATGCACACTCAAGGAGTTGTTCCCCAAGGAAAACTCCCTATCAGACATAATTAGATTTAATGATGGGGCAATCCTCAAATTGAAGCTATATATATCCATTATGTGACTGAAATTACCAAAGCTTGCCTATTATCTTAATAACACATGGGATAATAAATGGGCCACTCCAAACCTGAGCATTATCCCTGATATTAACTGCCACCAAGGGCTCTGGATGAAGTAATAAACTGCAGGGACCTTATTGTTAACTTTGGCAGTCCTCTATATCACAGGTTTTACAGAGACAAGTGAGACGAAGGGGGGGGGAAAAAAAATCCTCTTTTTTATTTCTGCTTGGAACAACTGAGTACTTCCCCAAGCTGGTATTTCTTTATATAAAAAGCTGATTTTATACTTTTCCTGACTATGACACACACTCCTGCTTCCTCTGCTCCTGAGGGTTTTCATTCTCAGGTAGATGGAGCTGAGGACAGGTGAAACCACCCACCACACGTTGCTCATTAAACTTCTTTCTCCCCCAAAAGCAAAATAAACTCGCTGTGCCTAATTAATGACTGCCCGTCTCCTGCAGCAGCAAGCAGAGAAAAACACTGATCCTATTCTTTGGGAACAACAGATTCCAGGGATTAACACAAGCCCTGTTGTTCCCAGTGACCCAGGGACTGCCTGAGGAGCAGCTCCTCTGAACCTGCTCTGCCAGGGAGAACAGCCCAGCAAGGAGCTGATGAGTCAGGAGGCTCCCAACTGCCCCCTGCCTTTGTATGGAATGGCTCTTCCCAGAGAAAAATCCAATCTATTAAAAGCTACCTCAAATTAACACTCTCTTGAAATCTCCCTCTTTCCCTCGCTGGTATTTGGAATAAATGTAGCCAAGCTGTGCCTCAACAACATGGAAGAAAAAAAAAAAAAACATGGAAATTTATCCTGCAGCACACAAAGAGCTGGGGGAGAGGAGAGGAAACTGCAGTTACACCTAATAATGAAATCCTCAACGTCCTTTAGTGTTGCAAACAATCAATAAGCTATCAGACATGAGAGGAGATTGAATTCAGAATATTTATTATAGAGACACTCCACAGGGTACAAAGCACAACAGCAAACAACTGAGAATTCAAGGTTAATGAGCACCAGGGAGGTGTTTGGGAGAGCCTCACTCAGGAATCACAAAAATCAAAGGAACAAAAAGGAGCAAGCTGCATTCAGGCCAGTTCTGAGTATTCACACAAATCCACACACTTGGCAGTAATTCCTGGGATATTGGAAGAGCTCTTCCTTACCTCTCTCAAATGCATTTTTGATGTCGTTCACTTCAACTTGTGACCCAGACACTCTGAATATTCCTTCGTGCTGCAAACCTGGAGGAAGAACAAGAGATGCTGGTAATAAGATAAAATAGATCAGACAGAAGAAGGTGGCACCTTCAGCAGCTACTGCTCCTGCAATAAAGGAAAAATAAAAAAAACAGGCAGAAGGATGCTGGTTGAAAAGCCACCTTTCCCTGAGATATCCAGAATGTGAAAAAACAGAATCAGCACAGGCAGAAAAATTATCAACCCTTCTAAAGTGCTAGAGCAACAGGGCTCTGACAGCCATTCATGTTCTCTCTCACCCTGGAGGATCCCCAGAGGATTTTACAACCCAGAGGAAGTCATAAACCAGTGGTGGAGCAGCCAGGAGTAAAATATGACCAGTGCCAGGAGGAAAACATTTAAAGCATTTACAAAGAACTCAGCTGAGTCTGTTGGAAAATCGAAGCCAATTCTGGAATCTGAGTGAAATCAGCATCTCCTGATGGCCTCGATTTATCCCTCATCCACTCCCATTTCAAAGTGGTCTCAAGGATTTTTCCAGCAAATATCCAAGTAAGGCCTTAAAGAAGGATTACAGAACTTGGTTATTGCAAGTGATGATGAGAATGGGACTCCAGGTTAGGGTTTCTAAAATAGTAATGGAACAAGGGACACAAACAGGACCTGGCCCTGCATCTTGGTTAATGAAGACAGATTCCACCTCTTTCCACGTGTTAATTAACAGCTGTTTCACACGCTACTAACAAATGATATCAATTAAAAATGAAAACAAACTGCAATAAATGTATAGCATTCAAGGCTGGCAGAGGTCAACCTTCCAAACAGGCATAAATCATCTCTCTGTGGCAGCAAGTGAACAATTAATTCACTGCCTGACCTCCTACATTCAAACACTGCGGGTGCTCCTCCTCCTCCTCATGAAGAGGATGATTGTTCTGGTGAAGGCCACATTTCAGGGCTCAAAGGAAGGTGAGTGGAGGGGAGGCACGAGTGCTGTGTATGGATGGGAAGCTTATTTTGCAAGGAATAAAGGGATATTGTTGGCAAAACAACATTTGCAAGGTCAGCTGTTTGGAGCAGTCGTCGCACACACAACACCAGCAATGCAGGCAAAAAAATCAGAGCCACTCTCTGTGGCAGCTTGTGCTGAGCCAAAAAATCCTGAGCCACTCTGAACACCCTCTCTGAGGTGGATTTTACAGGGATGTCCCAGCACAGCCTCAGCCCAACTCACCGTGCCTGCTGATGAATCTGATGCAGCTCTCCACCACCAGGGGAATGGCTTGGGAGGAATCCTGCCCAGAGAGGAATGACAGCAGAATGTGAAGAGAAAAAAAAAAATATATATATATTAAAAAAAAATAAAAAATGTGAGAGGTTTGACTGCGCACCAAGATCACAACTTGCTCTCTTTATTCCAAAACCCCAAAGCAGCAGTTCAAGACTGTGTGAACTGGAATTCCCAAACTTTAACCTTACAGGATCAACAGAAATACTCAGGGTCCTCCCCATCTCTAAGAAACAGGTTTCAGCCCACTTGGGTACCAAAGAGCAACAGATTATCCCCAAGGCCAGGGACACAAAGCCTGGCTGTGTAAGTCTTTATTACAGGAAGGCAGACCAGGTTTAACAGGGGGATTCCAGGGAAAACAAAGGGAATGGACACAAAGAAACAACAGCACGGATCCCATAAACCTCAACTGTCCAAGCAGCTCAAGGCTGTCTGGGATTTTTGATTCCAGGCCTGTCAAAACACAGAGCAGAAGCAATTTTAAATTTTGCCAAGGAAAATGAGTGAGATTTTGAATCCAGGTTTGAGGGATTTCTCAGAGGAGACTGAAAAGGTCCATGGAAGACAGGAAGGGATAGGGAAAAATTTCCACCACTCCTCCTCTTTCCACATCACATCCCTACCTCGTTAGCGAGCGAAATGTTAATTAATTACCTGCTTCCTCACGGTGGAGCTGCGCCTGCCACTGGTCCAGGGGTGCAGGAGGGAAAAGCAGAACAGAACAGTCAGGACAATCCTCCACTATCACCAGCTCATTCCTCCAGTGCTCCCCAGCACGTTTTGGAGCAGGGAAGGAGCCAGGGATGGATCACAATCACAATGCCAGAGCCTCGTTGGATTCATGGAACTCCAGGAAGATCTGAAGTGACTTTAAATCACTCAAGAGCTGCACCAGGCAGCCCCGACCAAAGATCACCCCTGACATTTCAATTCCCACCAGGTGGAATTCTGTGATCCAGGGCTGCTGGCTGGAGATGAAGTTTGATATGAACTGCACAGGGAAGAGCAGGTGAGAGCAGGCTGGTTCCCCCTGTGCTGTTAACAGCTGCCACTGAGGAGTCCTTATTACAGTTTTGTTAAGATTTCAAACAAATAAATAACACCAACGCCCCTGGAACACCAACCAGGCTAAGCCTTCTCTGTCTGCTCTCATTTGCTGATGTTGGTAGAGATTAATGGCAGAAAAATAGGAAAAAAGCCCTGCTCTGCCAGGGTTTTCCCCTCAAAATTTATTGCTGGGGTTTAAAATTCCTTTAGTTTCTTGTAAAAATGAAGCAAGGGAGATAATAGCAGAGAGGCCCTAATGTATCATTCCAGCCAATTCCCTGCCAGGGCAGATGGCTGCTGAATTATAAATAAGGGGATTAGAAGTGTTGATTTTTAAAAAACCTGTACAATGTGTTAATTTGGGGGAAATTCCTTTTGTAAAAAAATCAGAAACACTGAATGAAAAATTTAAAAAATCCGATTCCACGGGCTGTCACAGACAATGAGGTGGGTTTTAAACTGTTAGCGGGCATGATTCTTTGATATTTAAAATTGTCTCATGATGAATAATATTTTATTATTACAGATGTCAGGGTCTAATTAGGACCTGTCAGTTTTGCTTTGCAGTGAGGAGTGGGAAGAGCAGTAAGGAGTCCACGCTGGTGGTAATCACCTTCCTTTTGTTAATGAGGCAGGATGATGCACAGCCCCTCATGCCCAGCAGAGCCCCCTGAATCCATCAAGGTGAAAATGGGGATTTGTTGTGTTTTGCTAAAGCCCCACCAGAAGCTTAGTGCTGGTTTTTTTGGATGGGTTCTAATTAAATTAAAAGTTTTCTTCTTCGTGCTCTCCGTCCTGCTGGAATCCAGGCACAGCAGAGCAGCACTGGGATCAAGAGTTTCCCAAGTTATGGTCCTCAATCCTGTGGGTAAGCCCTGCACAGTCCCTGGCCCCATCTCTCTCCCAGGGATTTGGTTATAAAAACCTAAATCTGGAGAAAATTCTCCAGGTGACAGCACCAGATTAAAGGAATTTCCCTCACTTTCCCATCCTGCTCCTGATCTGCACTAAGTACACCACGGCAAGAAATGGAATTTGTTTCTATTAATTAAATCTATCATAAATTTAATTACATTTATCAAACCCCTGTCCCACCCCTGGAAGTGTCCCAGGCCAGGTTGGAGGTGTCCCTGCCATGGCAGGGGTGGCACTGGAGGAGCTCTAATGTCCCTTCCCTCCCAAACCACTCCATGATTCCATCCTGTGACTCTGAATCTGTGTATTTTTCAGACAGACACACATCCTGGGATGGTAACTGATGTGGAATGACCAATTTGCATCAGATTTTCCTTGAAAACACAATTCCCTGAGCCACACCTACCTGGCCAGGGCGCAGTCTGTCCGCTGACCTGTGGAGGAGACAAAGAAATCCAGCATCAGGAGAGAGGAATGGGAAAATGCTTTTAATATTTCTATACAGAGAGAGAGGAGAGGACCCATCCCTGCCAGCTCAGCTTCACCAAATCCAACCAGGAACCAGCTCAGGCTGTCCAATGACTTCTATCTGTGTGAATTCTTGTTTTTTAAATAGAAATTACCTCCCTGAGCATTCTAATTGTTGACTTCTGCCAAAAAAACCCTGGGTTTGTCCCTCCCTCCCTCTTCCCAGGGGAACTGGTGGGGTGAGAGATTCTCCTTCCCCAGGCCCCTCAGGAAGAGTGCAAACATTCCCAGATTTGTCAGCCCACAGCCTGAACGTGCTGGCACCAAAGTTATTTTGACAGACAGACGTTCAGGGGTGTTTTCCACAAACATTTATAAAAACACTCCGTTCACTCGAGCTGAGTTTTCCAGGAAGCAGCAGCCAAGATCAGGACTTGCTAATGCAGCCATCACCTAAAACATCACAACAAAAGAGGCAGGAAAAAAGGAGGATGTGCTGCTGGGAGTGGGACAGGCCCATTTTTTGGTGGAAAAAAATCAGTGAAACCACACTGATTCCCACCAGCTGAAAATTCACCTTCCCTCCTGTTGTCTTCCTGCTCCTGGGGAGATGGAAGGAGGAGTGAGGGAAGCAGCTAATTGCTGATAGCTGACAATTAGTCGAGCACATCTTGATAGCCACTTTTGCTCTCCCCACGTAAAGCCAAAACAGTGCATAATTTACATGAAAATGTTATTCTGCAGCAGAATTTGCAGCCATCTGTCCCGTTTTCATCATGGAATATTCATACAGAGAAATTACACGGCTGTGGCAGCATCAAGGGGCTCCTGCATTAGGGTGACAAATGGGGACAGGAGGCAGGGACATAATTACTTGCAGAGAGGAGGACTTGCTGCTCCTTTTATTACTGGGGCTTGTCATCTTCAGATTAAGGCAATTTGCACCACGACTAAAAAAATGTCACCTGAGGATGGGGCAGGGAGGAGAATAAAAAATAACAACCCCCTGAACCTGCCAGGCACTGAAGACACACAGCTGGAGGCACATTTTCCTGTAAAGCTCCTAACCATGCTCTGGGGACGTGTGAAGGGAATTTTATTTGCCCATTTCCCAATTAAGTGACACTTTATGGATAAATCTAAGCACTGTCCCCAGCTTGTCCCATTAATCTGCTCCTGTGGGTTGGGCAATGGGATGTTCCTCCCTTTCCCAGCATCTTTTGATCTCATCGATGACAGGAGGAGATTTTTTGGGGGGGCTCACCCTGACACTCAGTGGGTTCCCTCACAGGGCCACTAAGAAAGCTGTGGTTTGCAAAAAGCAAATGAAGAAAAGAGAAGCAGCCTTTAAATCCAGAAATCACATTTAATTTCCTCTCCTAGCACAGCTTGAGTTCAGGGGGCAGGCAGGTTAAGAGGAAACAGGGCTTGGAATGCAGAGGTCAGCTCTGACCCAGGAATGTGATCAGTCACAGGGGCAGCACTGCTGTCACTCCCAGATATTTAGAGGCACAAGAAAAATGCCCTGAGGACACAAAACTTTGGCTTCAGCCAGGCTTTCTTACAGGAGAGCTGAAGAGATGAGCAAGTTTAACCAATCCAACCCAAACTGAGGCACATCCTCCCCTCGTCTCCCAGCGGTCAGGGTCCCATAAACACAGAACTCTTAATTACTGCAGCAAGAAGTATTTTAGTTTGACAGTGCATTTTCAAACTGAAAGCAAAGCACTTCAAAGCCCACATGCTGGCTGAGTTCTCATGCAGCAGATTTGCACACCAGGAGCTGTGGGGAGTCCAGCTCAGCCACACAGCTCTGCTCCAGACAAAACCCAGGGCTGAGCTGAGCCACTTTTTGACCTGACATTTAGACTGCTCAAACCTTCTCCTCTGCAAATACAAGGCAGGCAGGTTTCTATGGAAACTTGGATGCATAGCTGAAGTGGTTTTGGCCAACAGGATTTGCCCATACCATGAAGGGAAAGAAATCTGCCTTTGTTCTGACTCTAACACCAAATGAATATTCAGTTCTGGCTGCTGCCCCCTGACTGATGCCCTCTACACAGACAACATATTTCACATGTTCTGAAATTTGTTTGTGCTTTTCCTAATAGAAGCCTGGGCTCCCATACATTGGTTTGGTGGGGGTTGAACCCACAGAGGGTCAACCACAAATGAAAGCTCAGCCCATCAATAATTCTGAATTAATCTGCAAATCACCAGCCCTGGCCCAGCAGAGATCATCAAGAGAAAACCAGGGTGGGTGTGAAGGAGAGGAGGGTGAAGGAAGGGGCAGCACACCATCAGTGATGCACATTAGTGCCTCATTAAGCACTTTGCTGTTCACCATTCATCAAGTTGGTCTCTCCCTCCTGCAGATCAGAGCAAAGAACTCATAAAAACCACCAGCACTGCATCCCTTCCCCAGGGCTGCCAGCCTCAGCTGAGCCATTCAATAAATGCAGCAGAGAGCTGCTGAGAGCTGGGCTGGGGACACACACTCACTTTCTCCCAGGGTCTTCTGCAGGAGGTCATGCTTGGCCTGGAGCTTCGTGATCAGGTTCCTGCCTTCCAGGTATTCCTTCATTTTCTGTGGAAAAAGCAGGGTGGTGAGTGGACAGGTGATTTCCTTTGATCGAGTCTTTGGGTTGCTGGGTTGGGAACACAAGGGCAGAGTGACACTGAATTTACAGTGACACTGAATTTAATGACAAATTTAGTGACACTGAATTCAGCGACACTGAATTTACAGAGTGACACTGAATTTACAGTGAGACTAAATTTACAGTGACACTGAATTTAGAGAATGACACTGAATTTACAGTGACACTGAATTTAATGACAAATTTAGTGACACTGAATTCAGTGACACTGAATTTACAGTGAGACTAAATTTACAGTGACACTGAATTTACAGAGTGACACTGAATTTACACAGTGACACTGAATTGACAATGACACTGAATTTACAGTGAGACTAAATTTACAGTGACACTGAATTTACAGAATGACACTGAATTTAGTGATACTGAATTGACAGTGACACTGAATTGACAGTTACAGTGACACTGAATTTACAGAATGACACTGAATTTACAGTTATAGAATTACACTGAATTGACAGAATGACACTGAATTTATACAGTGACACTGAATTTAGTGATACTGAATTGACAGTGACACTGAATTTACAGAATAATACTGAATTTACAGTTATAGAATTACACTGAATTGACAGAATGACACTGAATTTATACAGTGACACTGAACTTAGTGATACTGAATTGACAGTGACACTGAATTTACAGAATACTGAATTTACAGTTATAGAATTACACTGAATTGACAGAATGACACTGAATTTATACAGTGACACTGAACTTAGTGATACTGAATTGACAGTGACACTGAATTTACAGAATACTGACTTTACAGTTACAGAATTACACTGAATTGACAGAATGACACTGAATTTACAGTTGCTGACTGACACTGAAATTCAGTGACAGAATAACTCTGAAATTCATGGTTAAAGCATGAACTAAGTCCTGGCAAGTCTGAACCTCAGGCCACCCATATTTTGAGCCCAACCAAGCTTGCATCAATGATCTCAGAGGCCTTTTCCAACCTTAACAATTCTGAAATTCTGGGAATTCTCCATGTGCAGGGCAATTTCCATTGCTGCACTGTGGGATCAGCTGAATGTTTGGCATCTTTGGAGCCATCAGAGGAGCTGTCATCCACCCATCCCCTGGCAGGCAGGGTGGGATGCACTGAATGAACAATCTGTTTTAACCAGCTCAAAGGCTGCTACTGTGCTTATTGTCTCACTTAACCTCTCTCACCCCACTTTACTTGTCAAATCCTCCACGCTGGATGATCCACAGGGCTGCACAGGGGGCACAGGACAAAACAAATAAAGATATTATTGAAGTTCAGATTTACTCTGGCAGTGGAATATTGTACAGCCACGCAGGCATTTTTCCCACTGCTCCCTGATTTTCCACAGCTCTGAAAATGCTGTTTGGTTTTTTGTTTTTTTTTTTTTTTTTTTTTTGCAGCTCTTTCATCTCCTATCTTGCAGCTCAGAGCAGTTTTATTTATCTTCACTGAGCTGCAATCATGTGAAATACTCTGCTGCACAGGGGCTGCCCACATTATAAATGGGACATGTTTGCACCTCAAAAACACAAACTCTGCAAATATCACAGAGCACTCTTTGGAATCACGAGAGATCTTCAACACTCAGCCAGCAGAATGAGCACAGAGAGAAGATTCTCATCTAATGTTGTTGTTATAATCAAATATATATCAAATATATAAATGCATAATCAAATGTATATATCAAAATCAGATGTATATATCATATCCTCCAATGGTTTAGGTGGGAAAGGGCCCCAAAGCTCATCCAGTTCCATGGGCAGGGAAACTTTTCACCATCCCAGCCTGGCCTTGGACACTCCCAGCTCTCCCCAGTTCAATCCACTTCCTTCCAGGTATGATCTGAACCAGAAGACTGCAAATCCTTGAGGTAAAAATCAATATTTTTAACAACAGGAGAGCCTGGAGCCTGCTTGGTCTTTGCAGGAGCAGCCTCTGTGCAGGATGGAAAGAGTCAAGTAGAAATACACACATAAATAAAGAAAGAAAGAAATATATACACACACTGAGGCTGTAGTGAGGGAAAACCTTCCAGGAACTAAGGAAGCTTCCCCTGAGGGTTCCCCAGCCCTGGTGTGCACTGACACAACAAACAAAAATGGCTTTAATTAACTGCCAAAAGCCTGTGTTTTATGTCCCCTCCCTTGACAATATTGAAAGAAACACTTCACAAGAATTAAGTCCCTTTGGAAAGTCTCAGCATTTCCTGCTTCCTTTATTAATATTTCAATTTTTTTTGTTGTTTTGGAAAACAACAGGAAGCGCCCTTACCACTACAAAAAAATTAATTGCATTTTTGGGGGGAATTTCCCTGTAGAATCTGTTTGCCAAGCCCTAACTATATTTTGCTCAGTCGATTAAATTTTTGCAGAAGAAAATACGATGAGACAAAAACTGCAAAAATAACCAGTGTGAAGTGGGGGAGTTGAGGATAAATCTGGTTCTGGGGGGGTGTCAGAGTCACAGGTGACAGGACAGGAGGGTTGGAAGGCTCAGCTGCAAAAAGAAGCTTAAAGAGCAGCAAATCAATTCCTCTTGGCAGAGTTTTAAGCTCCCTTTTGAAGCAGATCTAAACACTTAAGCCCAGCCTAAGGTGGGTCAGGCAGGGCAGGGCAGAGGCACTGCTGGGACTTGCAGGGCTCTGGCTTTGAGGTCATTAAAAATATCAGCAGGTACCAGGGGTTGCTTTAAAGGAGAAAAAGGTGTTCCCATCCCCTGCAGAATCCCTATTTTTTTGTTTGTTTGTTTTGCCATTTCCTCATGCCTAACATTCTGTTCCCTGCCTGTTGCAAGGATGCTGATGAAAAAAAAACAAAAAAACAACCAATTAATTTCAAAATAAAGCTTCAGGCTTTTCTCAGTGAATTACAATGATCCATTAGCCCTGGATTTTCTGATGTAATAAACACAGTCAAAGGAAAAGAAACTATATAATCAAACCACAGGAGAACTCCTGAGGATTTCAGCTGGGGCAGAGCACAGCTGGAGCTGGGCTAAGTGCACCCAGAACAGAGCAGCAGAAACCTCTCTGAGTCCCCCCATTTGTGCACAATTCAGAGGTGAGGATCAGCTGGGAGTCAGAGCCAGGAGCACTCTGCAAAAGAAACAAATCCCAGCGAGTTGGGCACCTGTGAGCCCAAAGGATGGGACGTTCCCAGTCAGAACCAGCTGCACCAAGCAGAACCCCATCCATGCCTTCCTCCCTGCTTAGCACAGAAAGGAAAACCAACTCTGCTGCTCCACATCCTCATCCATCCCAGTGCTTCTCCTCTCTCTCACCCATCCAAGAATAATTCCAAACCAGACTGAAGGAAGGGAGAACTGGATCCCCTTCCCACAGGATCAGCACCACCAGGACCCCCCCCAGGGGCAGGACTCAGGAGCAGGAAGATTTTACCCCACATTTCCCCATGCCTTAAAGCACTGACAAAACTAAACCTCCCTTAATCCTAAAGCACTTCACACAACCAGCGCTGCTCTGGCTCCTCCTCTTCCCAGAGGTAAAAAAATCCCCAACATTTTACCTAAGAACTCAAACTATGCTGCTTTGGAGGTGGAAGAATGAAATCACAGCCCCCCTTTCCCAGTGCCCGGGTGGGCAGCAGTGCCAGGATCCCTGCCTGGGGAAGCAGGGCTGTGCCCATGGCAGCAGCAGCAGCACATCCCTGCATTTTGGCTCCCTGAAATTGCTGCTGCTTCCCTGCCTCAGCCACCTGCAGCAGCTCAGGGCTGAGTCCACCCTGCCCTGCACACTGGCAAGTTGGAATTTCTCTGATTATAAATCTCCCTTCAATTCCCAGCAAGAGATCCATCAGCACTGGCGTGCCAGTGTGTGCTTCCAGTGGAAATGCAGATTATTCCAGTCTGGAGATCCTCCAGTGAGTATCCTTCCACTAAATTCCCATCATTGTATTTACCCAAGAGCTGTGCCCAGGAATGCAGCACATGGCATTTCCTCCTTGAGTCACATTAATCAGGAATACTCTTTTAAATCAGCGTTTTTCTCACAGCTCCTGTCCCCCAGTACTCAGCACATCACGAGGTAAAAAGGAATTAAATCTCAATTCTGTGCTGCACTTTGTTTTTTTTTTATCCCCTACACAAAGCTCTGCCCTCAAGCCTCATTAATACCCATCTGAGGGGGTTGTGAGACACTGAAAAAGGAGATCCAGAGCTGGAAATCCTTACCAAGGCCATTTATAAGCCTGGACAATGACAGATCAATGCAGCATCTGATCAGGCTGCTTAGAGAGGGTCTCTCCCTAACACCAACAACATGAAACAGAAATATCCCATCCACACTGAGCCCTGGATTCCTCCTGCTGCTCTCTGAACTCAGAGTAGCTCTCTCTAGAGAGGAAATGCTCCGAGTTCAATTAAAAATCACTTTTCCAGTTCCATAACCCTGGGCAGGGTGGTCACTCCTGTCTTAATTGAAGCAGCTTCTCCACCCACTTCTCTCAATAACCAGCTTCACCTTCAGTGAAGGATTTTGGATTTTTCTAAGTCAAGGCCTAATGATCCATCCTGCCAAGTTACTCTCCATTTTCACTGAAAATTCAGATTTTTAACACCATTCTGGGAGGACAAAAGTGAAGGATGCCCAAAGGAAATAAAAATTAACCGGGGTTAAGAGCCATGATTTTCATCTGCTGCTCTGAAGTATTTTGAAACTGGAAACAAATCCAACAGTATGACATAAATCTGATGTAGGAAAAGGACACACAGTCTGGCATGAAATTCAGTATCAAAAAGCTCTTAGCATCTTGTAAAAAAACACTGACTCAGTGAAAAGCTTATGCAGGCTGAAATTGTAAGATGATAACAAAAAATGGAAGAGCTAAACACTCTTTTAGTTTGCACTAGTTTTGAAATTTTGTGTTTACAAGCTATTAAGTTCTTTCTCAGAAAATCCCTTTTCAGATGCAGAAGAAATCGAATTTGACACAATTTACCCACAGACTACATTTGAAGCAACAGAGATATCCCAAAATATTTCCAGAGAATTGAGAGCACACATTTTTAATCCCCAACACGCTTCCTCTGCTTGCCCAAAATCAGCGAGAGAAGCGTTTTTAGTTAGACAAGAGCATCACTTTGCCCTCTGTTCTGGGGATAATTATGAATAGAGCACATTGAAAATTACAGAAGCATGGAATGGCTGGGGTGGGAAGGACCCTAAAGATCATCCAGGGGATGGGCAGGGACACTTTCCATTATCCCAGGCTGCTCCAAACCTCTGCTGGCCTTGGCCACTTGCAGGGATAGGGCAGCCACAGCTCTCCCCACTCTCACAGGGGAGAATTTCCCAAAAGAGATTTCAAAAAAGTCCCTAAATTCCTGTGAATCAGCCCCTTACTGTGAAGTAGAACTGCTCAGTCTCCTGCTGGTTTGCCCTTCTCTTGGCAATGCTGGGTTTGCTCATGAACGTTTCGGACACCGTGGATTTCACAGACTCCATGGAGTTGCTGTACTGGAAGCAGTCAGAGACATCAAAGTCCTCTATGGTGACAATGTCCTGGATTGTCTGCAGCGTGGCCTCCATTGTCTTCTTCACCTGCCCAGCAAGGAGGGGAGAACTCAAAAACCTCAAGGTTTTATGTTGGAAGTAAACAACACAGGTAGTGAAGTCCCCTGGAGCACTTTGCTAATAAACAGATATTACTGGTTTCACACCCTGTGTGCTGTAATTAATTCTGGCTCATTAACAGCACAGTCCATGCAAGCACAGAGCTGGCAGCACCCTGAACCTGCCAGGACTCCGTGCCAGGATCACAGCTGTGATCTCACGGGCTGGGATCAGGAAGAGATGGGAAGAAATTTAACCTCAAAGCAAAGAAAGCTGGAACAAAGATTCTCTAATTGTCTTCTGCATCTACTGGGCATCAAATGTTAATTACAAACAGGACTCTGCTGCACTGTGCATCTCTACTGAAGGTCAGAATCAACTTTCTAAACATAAAAGGGGTTGCAAATTTTACCCCAAAGTTCCTGAACACAGAGGTGCAGAGATTAGATCCCCATTCCTGTCATCTTCTTCTCATCTTGGGTAGCCAATTAAACAAAAATCACTTCAACTCAGGTTATGCAAAATCACTTCAAAACATTAAATTCCTCCTTTTCCCTTTGCTATCCAAATTCAATTTTGGCAACACAGCCTATCTTATCAAGTTAAGGATGGCAACAGAGATAGGGCGAGGTATTTTAAAGGATTCTCTTCTCTCCATACACCCAACTCTCCTGTGAGATCAACACAACAATTAAAACAGAAGATGCTTTGGCCTTGAATTTTACCACAGGTGTTAATAAAAAAAGGATCACAACACCCAGATTCTTCCATAATCAGTGCTCAATAACCACTGGAAGTGGCTAAGAGGGGTTGCTCTGGTTATTGACTGACCTCTTCATTTTCAATCTTCAGCGTGGACAGCCGGGACTGCAGCTGCTGACACCTCTGCACCAGCTCACTCTGGACTGGCTGCTGGGCACAGAGCTGAGACTCCTGCAAGAGAAACAGCCCAGCAGAGCATGGCAATTACTCATTTATTGATCAGGCACAAACGTTCTGTGAAGGGTGAACTTTAAAACTTGGTAAACCTGGATTTCTACCAGAGGAGAAGGTTGTGCCAAACTGCAATTCCCTCCCTGAGAGGACTGAACAGCGAGCAGGAGATGATGGCAACATCAAACAAGAGCTGGGAAACATCAGCTGCTTTCAGTGATGTCAGCTCATCGTGTGTTTTGGGAAGTCTGGAGGTGCTTTCTCCTGTGTACTCAGATAAACCACACCAAAAATGAGGAATCTGGTTCAGTGCTCCAGCCTGGCATCCTGGGGTAGGGGCACAAGGGGCTGGGATTGCTCAGCTGAACCCCCTGCACAGGCACAGGTCACTCTTGAATGAATCCAGGGCAGCTGAAATAAAAAAGCACAGGCTGGGGACATGTCAGAGACACCAGAACTCAGGTTCCCTGAGCTGCTCAGCAAGACTCATCCCACAGCATGAGCCAGCTTGTCCCTTTAGTTTTGTTCTGGGTTCTGTGTGTTTTTTTTTTCAAAAGAAAACACTGACCTCACTGCCTGAGGCTGTTTGTTCAGAGACTGAAATTGAAACTGGGGAGTTTTATCCCACCCGTGCACACACAGGATCACATATTTTGATTTCATCTGCTGCGTGAGCACCATTGCAACAAGACCATCAACTGCATTTCTAAGCACTCCTCTGGCCTTGAGAAGCAGCAAGATAAATGGTTCAGTGAATGGCAGCTGCTCCTGAATGAGACTCTGTAGGTAATTCCTTTTCTTCCCATGATCTTACAGCATCAGAAGCACAGAAAAATCCAGGAAAGGTCATTTGCAGTCTGAAGGTTTCACTTAAAACAGGAGAGACAAAAGAAGAGCCTGGAGCAGTGGCTGTAATTCCCAGCCCAAAAGAAGAGGCTGCCTGCAAGAGACCATTCTGTGCACGGGGGATAATCTGGAAATCCAACCCCCTGACCTAAATTGTCACACACTGCACTGCTGCCATTCAGAACTCTGTGTGTGTGTGACTTTCAACAGCTCCCAGCTGAGCAACCACACCTTGATAAACCCATAAAAGAGAGGGGTTTGTCCTGCCAAAAACGCAGAGTCCTCTGACAGCCCCTGCTCACAAGGAGGATGCAAAAAGCATCACTGCAAAGCATTTGTGCTCTCAGGTTGCACACTCAAGATGCTGCAAAAAAAAAACAGCATTCAGGTTTCTTATATTTTTATATTTCCTTCCAATCTCAAAATTCAGTGGCTGTCTTGGGGACTAGGCTGCAGGTTGAAGGAAAGTGCTCCCTACTCACATTTAATATTAAACCTCATTAAGCATTTTCACCTCCAGTGAAGGATCAGGATCAGCTCAGATTTAACAGCAGCACTCACTCCTTTTTGGGGTTGCAAGGGACCCCTGGAGATCATCCAGCTCTGACAGCCAAAACAGAAAAATTCAGCCATGCCTGACATGATTCTCTGCTTAATCTTCACATCATCTCCCACCTCTCAGGCTCCCAAAAGAGGCAGCCCTGGAGGGGATCAATTTATCAAAAACAAGGGTGATAAGCAGGCAGAGCTGCAGGAGGGACCCACACTGACCATGTCCCCCATGTGTGGCTGGAACTCGAACTTCATGGGGGGACAGAAGACGTTGTTGTACATCTCCATCAGCCTCTGCTTGTCACTGTTGGCATCCAGGTTCTCCACAGCGTTCTCAATGGCATCCAGCCCCTCGTGCTTGGACTGCTCCAGGTTCAGCTCGGCCGACAGGAACGTCCTCAGGGCTCTGTTGAGGCTGGCGTGGTAGCCCAGGTCACAGCACTGCTGGAAAAACACACAGCTCCAGATGAATAGAGGGAATGGAACTCCACAATGGCAACCTGAACGTTTCCAAAGGCAGCAGCTGGATAAATGGGGAGTGGGTTGTGGGGTTTCTGTATCTGAACGTTTCCAAAGGCAGCAGCTGGATAAATGGGGAATGGGTTGTGGGGTTTTTGTATCTGAACTCTCCCAAAGGCAGCAGCTGGATAAATGGGGAATGGGTTGTGGGGTTTTTGTATCTGATAAATGGGGAATGGGCTGTGGGGTTTTTGTATCTGAACAGTTCCAAAGGAAGAACTTGGATAAATGGAGAATGGGCTGTGGGGTTTTTGTATCTGATAAATGGGGAATGGCTTGTGGGGTTTTTGTATCTGAACTCTCCCAAAGGAAGAACTTGGATAAATGGGGAATGGCTTGTGGGGTTTTTGTATCTGATAAATGGGGAATGGGCTGTGGGGTTTTTGTATCTGATAAATGGGGAATGGCTTGTGGGGTTTTTGTATCTGAACTCTCCCAAAGGAAGAACTTGGATAAATGGGGAATGGCTTGTGGGGTTTTTGTATCTGAATGTTTCCAAAGGAAGAACTTGGATAAATGGGGAATGGGCTGTGGGGTTTTTGTATCTGAACTCTCCCAAAGGAAGAACTTGGATAAATGGGGAATAGGTTGTGGGACTTTTGTCATCTTCTGGAAGGCAGGGAGGTCTCACATCTCTCACTCATTGCACAGAGCACCTCAGCCTGTAACCCCGTGCAAATTTTATCACTGTATTATAATTATATAGCTTAAATTATATATACTACATAATATATATTATAATGTAAGATTAAATTGTTATAACAGGCTGTGAAGTTTTAGAGACTCATTTTTCATGGAGAACTAGACACTCATTTCATCCAAAAATGAAGTGGTGAAGTTCAACAGCAGTGAAGTGGATTTCCCTAAATTCTAACCTGACTTTTAGGGGTCTTGTTCCTATGAATATACTCCAAAATCCTTAAATACCATAATTCAAAGCAAGGCACTGAAGTGCTACTGGAGAGACAAGACACAAGATTTGGATCATCTATAAAAGCCAATTTGCACACAAATAATCCCATAATTCCAACAAACTGCTACACTCTGTGTACTTCAGGAAGGAGGAGCATGACCTGGACATGAAAACAGAGCCATCCAAAACCCAGCAGCCACCAGCTGGGATGATTTCATTGCTGGGGTGAAACAGAAGAGCAAAAAACTTTGAAGCAAGAAGTGGTTATGGTCAAGGATTTCCTGGCTATGCTGACACTGGGAGACAATCAAGCAGCTTCATTTCCACCATGGCTGCAGAGCCAAGTTTTCATGTTTCAGAAGGGGGAAAAAAGGAGCTTTTCATCAGCATGAGATCAGAACCAGGCTGGATTTTTCAACCATGAGCAAGAAGGAGCCCACCTTCTTGGAATGACAAGCAAGATTACATCCACTAGGAGAATATCCAAAAAGGAAAGAAAGAGACCATCTGCTTGATTGCTGTGCTGCTCTGTAAGCAAAATTCACACGAGAACTCCTCCTCGCCCATCATTTGCGTCTCATCACTGTCATTGTTTGCAAAGGCAGAAGAAAAAAAGGGGGGAAAAAGGAGAAGAGGGGTGGGGGGAGAGGGAAGACAAACTGCTGGACCATTCCCTGCTCCCACAGAATTCCTGCCACCGAGTGCTGGAAGCCTGGCTCTGGTGCCAAACAAGCTGTGGCAGGTGTGAAGCCTTGGAAAAAAAGCTGCAGTTGCTGCTTGGGCTGCAGGCAGAGAATTAAGGGACTTTACATTCAATCAGAAAAGAACAAAACCAGCCAAGGAAAAAAAAAAAAAAACAAAACAAAACAAAAAGCAAAACAAAAGAGGCTTGATTGAGAATCTGCACGTGTGGAGGCAGCCTTGGATCAAGAGGGTTGGGCTGATCCTGCAGTGGGGGAAAGATGGGATTGGGCCAAGGACTGGGATCAGGATCAGCTCAGGTCTAACAGCAGCACTCACTCCTCTTCACAGAATTTTTGGGGCTGCAAGGGATGTGTGGAGATCACCCAGGCCAAGGCAGGGGCACCTGGAGGTGACACAGGGACACGTCCAGGTGGGTTTGGGGTGGCTGCAGAAAGTCCAGGAGCTCCCTGGGCGGCAGTTCAGGCTCTGCCACCCTCGTGGACAGAAACTCTTCCTCATGTGAAGGTGGAATTTGTTGTGGTGTCGTTTATTACTCCTTGTCCTGTGGCTGGACAGAGCCTGGCAGCATCCTGACACTCCCTGGGGAGATTTGTATGGATCTATGGGATATCTGTATGGATCTATGGGATATCTGTATGGATAGATGGGATATCTGTATGGATAGATGGGATATCTGTATGGATGGATGGGATATCTGTATGGATAGATGGGATATCTGTATGGATCTATGGGATATCTGTATGGATCTATGGGATATCTGTATGGATAGATGGGATATCTGTATGGATCTATGGGATATCTGTATGGATGGATGGGATATCTGTATGGATGGATGGGATATCTGTATGGATAGATGGGATATCTGTATGGATGGATGGGATATCTGTATGGATCTATGGGATATCTGTATGGATAGATGGGATATCTGTATGGATCTATGGGATATCTGTATGGATCTATGGGATATCTGTATGGATAGATGGGATATCTGTATGGATGGATGGGATATCTGTATGGATAGATGGGATATCTGTATGGATAGATGGGATATCTGTATGGATGGATGGGATATCTGTATGGATAGATGGGATATCTGTATGGATCTATGGGATATCTGTATGGATCTATGGGATATCTGGATGGATAGATGGGATATCTGTATGGATCTATGGGATATCTGTATGGATGGATGGGATATCTGTATGGATGGATGGGATATCTGTATGGATAGATGGGATATCTGTATGGATGGATGGGATATCTGTATGGATCTATGGGATATCTGTATGGATAGATGGGATATCTGTATGGATCTATGGGATATCTGTATGGATAGATGGGATATCTGTATGGATGGATGGGATATCTGTATGGATAGATGGGATATCTGTATGGATAGATGGGATATCTGTATGGATCTATGGGATATCTGTATGGATGGATGGGGTATCTGTATGGATCTATGGGATATCTGTATGGATAGATGGGATATCTGTATGGATAGATGGGATATCTGTATGGATGGATGGGATATCTGTATGGATAGATGGGATATCTGTATGGATAGATGGGATATCTGTATGGATCTATGGGATATCTGTATGGATAGATGGGATATCTGTATGGATGGATGGGATATCTGTATGGATAGATGGGATATCTGTATGGATAGATGGGATATCTGTATGGATCTATGGGATATCTGTATGGATGGATGGGGTATCTGTATGGATCTATGGGATATCTGTATGGATAGATGGGATATCTGTATGGATAGATGGGATATCTGTATGGATGGATGGGATATCTGTATGGATCTATGGGATATCTGTATGGATGGATGGGATATCTGGATGGATAGATGGGATATCTGTATGGATGGATGGGATATCTGTATGGATAGATGGGATATCTGTATGGATCTATGGGATATCTGTATGGATAGATGGGATATCTGTATGGATGGATGGGATATCTGTATGGATCTATGGGATATCTGTATGGATAGATGGGATATTGATTGATGGGATAATGACTGATGGGATACTGACTGATGGGACCCCCTCCAAGCCTTCCCTTCTCCAGCCTGACCACCCCCAGCCCCTCCTCACCAGGGAGGTGCTCCAGACCCCAAAATCATCTTTGTGGGTTCTGCTGGACCCACTCCCATGTCATTCCACAACTGCAGAGCCAGAACTGAACACGATTCCTGCTGTGGGACAGGTGCCTTTGCACCCTCCCATTGTGACCAGTCTGAGCTCCCAGAACTGCACTGGGAGGACTGGGAATGCACAGGGCAGTTCATGTGGACCCCCCTCCTGGCTCAGCAGGATGTGTTGGCTCTTTGCTCCTGAAGCCACTGTAAGAAAACATTTCCCAGACCACTCCCCCACTTTAAAGGGTATTTTTTGTTTTGTTTCGTGTATTTTCTTTTTAAGTCCAGTGTTCCATGCTTATAAATCCACCAGTCCTGCCATCCCTTTTCTGGGTTATATAAATGTTTGATGGAATCAGTCTCGAAGGAAATCAATTTTTTATAAGAATTTAATGATAACTCATTCAAATTCACTTCCCAACATGACAGCTGATTAACCCTTTGCCAGTCAGCTTTGAAACAGGCCTCAAAAATTGAAGATTTAAGGGGGAAAAGCCCTTTGTTTTAAAATGTAATTCACATTTGGAAGGGGAAGGATGAGATCCTGGACTGAGCATCCATGGAATACCTATTCCTAGAAGAGCAAAGCAAGCTCTGGGACTCTCACACATATTTTTATCTTTTTTTTTTTCAATCCTGTCCTAGTGACCCTTTTATAAATATGAGTTAATGCAAACTTCCCCATTACTGTAATATTTCATTAGCATCAAAGAGCTGCCTCAGTCCCCAAAGTCAGGAAATTCAAAACTACTGGGCTATGGCAGAAAAAAATTATTGCTCTTAACTCTCGACAAAGAATTAACTCCCTGCTATCCTTCCCTGCACACTGCAGAAGGAACAATGTGCTGCATAAATATGACATTAAACATCAAATTTAATGCTGTTTGGCCTAACACAATCTCCTTGTAAGTAACTTTGAAGATTACTTTTATATTATATTTCAAAATTCAATATCACCACATGATTAGATCGAGGGAAGGCATTACAGCCTGGCTTAAAAATCACATTTTTATTCAAGTCAGATGGCTCAGATAACCATCAGTGGTTATAACTGTTAATTTTCAGTCCTTCAGGATCAAAGGCATTAATAAATCTATTTTCCCTGTGTCTTAAGAATGAGAGAACTGAACTCCATCTTCTGTGCTCCCAGACAGGTCCCACATTTTTTCCATGCCTGAACACAGAGCAGGTAACACTTTTATTGTGAAGGAGGTGGGAACTTGTAGAGTTAAACTGAATGCTCCAAGAGCAGGGGCTCACCCAGAGCCACGAGGGCTCCTCTCTAGGAACAGCCACATCCCTTGAATTCAGGAGTTTGGATTCTTGTTCTGCCATGCCCCAGACACTGCAGCTCTTCATTCCGAGCTGGACAGCCCAGATTTGTCCTGTCCTGCTGAAAACACCTCAGCTCTGTGCTCAGAAATTATTCTGGGCTTGTGAAACCCCAATGGATTCTTTGCTACCTGAGATTCATGAAAATACACCAGGACCAGACAACTGAACCAGGCAGTATTTGGGAAAAGACTTGAGAAACAGGGCTTTAGATGAAAAAAATTAAAGCAATTAAATCAGGCTGATGCTGGTGAAATTAATCCAAATCTTGCAGCTTTGATATAAATATATACAGCAAGTTCTAATTTATTAAAAACCCAGGGCCATGCAATTAAGGCTGAGCAAATGTTAACCAAAACAGGGCTCCTAAAAAGGCAGCAGGAATAAACAAACCTGGCCTGCCAGTGCAGCAGTCCTGCAAACCACAACATTTGGAAATAACAGCATTTTTCAAGCCCCCTCTCAGTGACAGCCCTGACCTCCAAAGGACAGGTTTAAATCAACACCTGGCACAAGAGCACTCCAGGCAAGTTTATCATCAGCTGAATGAATGGGTCCTACAGACTGCTGGTTATTCTAATAGCTGAGTAATTAATAGAGATCTGAGTGCTCTTTATTGCCTGTGTCTAGAGACTCTTGTGCTCATCACTCCCTGCTCCTCCACAGCAGCTCCCTCCAGGCTCTGCAGCTTCCAGCAGGGATGGCCTTCAAGTGGCCACCAAGAGCCACTGCCCCACACTCAGCATGTCCTTGGCAAGAACCTCAGGGGTCCTGACTGGCTTTGCTGAGGTTTTAAAAATCAGATTTTTTTTTTTTTTTTTTGAGGTGCGTTTTACCAAAAGCAGAACTGCTGCCCCCCTGAGTGGTGGGGAGACTGAAGTGTATTCTGTGGGCAGGAAAAGGATCTGAGGGAATGGCTGGAGCTGGGAGGGAGGTTTGGGATGGAGATCAGGGAAAGGTTCTTCCCCCAGAGGGTGCTGGGGCACTAAGGGTTCCCAGGGATGGGCACTGCTCCAAACCCTCCAGAGCTCCAGGAGTGCTTGGACAGCACTCTCAGGCACAGGGTGGGATTTTGGGGTGTCTGTGCAGGGCCAGGAGCTGGAATTCAAGATCCCTGTGGGTCCCTTCCAACTCAGAATGTTCCATAATTCAGCGACTTTTCCAAAAGCAGTAAAAAGCAGCTTTAGGAAATGCCTCTGAACACCCTTTTCTTCAGCCAAATTTCTTCTACAATTAAAAATCTTTTTCTCAAACGTGCTTCTGAGTAAAATCTCGGGGGTTTGCTTAAAACAGTCAAATGAAAATGCCAGGCAGCAGTGTGACACTGGAGCTGGGTCTCCCTTTAAGACTCACTCCTTTTCTCTCTTGTCTGTGTAACAGAGGTGGCCACCTGAGAAAAGCTCTTGTCACACCTCAATGACCAATTTCTGGGCCCCTGCCACCCCCAAGCTGCCCAGCCCAGCTGTGCAGAGGTTTGCAGCTGTGCAGGGACATGGGAGGCTCCTGGCCCCAGCAGCAGCACTTACATCAATGAGATCAGACAGGTCATGGATGTAGTACTTGAACACCGAGGCATTGGTGGCTTCCAGGGCCAGCAGATATTCATTCCTTGCCTTAATTGCCTTCAGTCTGTTTTCTGTGTACTTTGCTTGGCGCTGAAAGACAAAAAAAAAACCAGAACAGAGCACTGAAAGAGGTGAGCAGCACTCTGAGTGACACCAGAGAACCCTGAACAAATCCTGCTCTGCTCACACAGGCTTTGCCCATTTGAATTCCAGTTTTGACAAGACTCCAAGACTTGAAATGCAGATTAATTATTTAGATGTGTTCAAGCATTGCTACACTGGATCCAAAGCCTTGAGACTGTGGGATGGGGAAGGTTAAAGGAGGAATGAAGGGACAAGGAGGGTTTAGGAGCTTATGGCCCAGCTCCAGCACCACCAGAGAAGCCCATGAGGGTCTGAGGGCTGCTACAGGTACCCCAGCTCTTCCAAGGCCTCAACTTGGTCCTTCCAGAGCCTAAATCCACCCCAAAATGACTCCTTCCCTACTGCTGGATTGAATCTTGGAGCTGAACTGCTGGAAGGACCAACTGCTGAGGCCACTGGTTCTGTCCCCAGATTTGCCTGAATATTTGGCTTTGAGGCTCTAATTGTAACTAACTGTAATTAAACAATTCCCTCTACACATTTTACTGATACAGGAAATTTCGGGGAAGCCCACGAAACTCTGTGACACTGATTTTTACCCCCAATTTTACCACAGGGTCAATACACCACAGCCAGAAAAACAACCCTGGGTCACCTTTGGGAAGGAGGAAGGCCAGAACATAACTCTCAGTGTCATGAAGCCAGTTTGGGATTGCTGGGCTCCCTGGAGCACAGACCTTGTGCTCTGGATAACAAAAATAACCACACTGACCAGGAATTCCAAGCAGGCAACTGCTGCTTCCCCACTCTAACCCGGCCTCAGCTTTCTGTGCTGGGACAACACAAACTGCACCTGGCTGTCCCAAAGGAAACCTGCTGCTGGCTTTGCCTTTTCCTTCAGCCAGGTGTGCAGCAAAAGCTGCACAAAAACGAGGTTTGGATGTGAGGAGGGAATCAGTGGCTCCTGTGCACCCTGCCAGTACCTTCTCCTTCATTTTCTCGATTTTTTTCACGGAGCTCCTCCGGACGTGTTTCTCCTCAAACTTGACACTGGAGGTGGAGTCGGGGGAACGTGGGGTCTGCTTGTCCTCCTGCTTCACTGACTTCCCAATCTGCTTCTCCTCCTGCTTCTCTGCCTCCTTCAGCTTGCTCTGGGCACTGATGCTGTCAGCGTTGTACATGTGGTAGGTTTTCATCACCTGCAGACAACAAAATCCAACACTCAGGGCCTGGCGAGGCAGGGCTGGCTGTTGGTCTGAAATACCTGAACCAGAAAAAAACAAAAAACCCACTCAGGGAAACTTCCCATGTCAGGAAAGCAGGGCAGGAGGTGCCTGAGCCCCAGAATAAATCTGAAATCCAAGTGGGTGATTCTGCAGCTGCTGCTTTGTTTGGCTTTGGCGTGTGCCTTCTTGCACAAGGCAATAAAGGAGGCATGAAAACAAAAAAAAAAAAATTAAAAAAAAAAAAAAAATAATAAAAATAGGGCTGCAGACTAAATCCAGCCTCGAGTGTTCAAAGGAAATGATATGGCAGGAAAATGAGAGCTTTTCATCAGCAGGTAAGGTTACTGAAGGGAGCCCTATCAGCCTTTCATCTGGGTGAGTCAGAGCTTTAAACATCACAGGATGCAAATCCAGTCTCAGTGCCATGAGCCACTCAGGTGCCATTTGTTCAAATCCAATTTGGGACACAAAAGTATTTCTGGGTACCTTATGTAATAAAAAAAATAATAAACAAGCGTGGTTCTTGCACTTAGGGAGACCTGGACCCTGTGCTGCATGGACAACTTCTATTATAGCACATTTTTGTAAGTAAATACAGATCAATATCCCCCCACAGTCACAAAAATCCCATTTGTTTCATGTGGCATTAATGTCTAGATTTGTGTTAAGCAAACAGAACCAAAGGACATGAGATATAAATCAGTTTTTTATCCATAAATGCAAAGCAATTTGAATCCCACACTAAACCAAACACGATACAACACTCACAGGGGGCAAAAAAAAAAAAGCACAATTGCATAAAGTCACCCATTCCGGCAGCAACAAAGGCTCCACTTGTGAATAATTTGATTTATCTCAGCTGAAAACCCATTTACAGCTATTTTGCACCAGAAGATAACACAATTTTACCTAAGTGGGCCGTGTGCTCCCCCTCTGCAGTGATCAGCAGAGGTCCCAGATCCAAAGAGACTCTGGATTTCAACATGAGAGGGAATGTGACTGCAGCCAGTGCTGAAGAACATCCTGAATAATTCACACACCCGCACTCCCAGCCCCTGCAGATGCTCAGACTATAAAGCAGGCATTTATAATTATAATAATAGATGCAAAGGAGTTGCTTTTCCTCTCTTGCTCAGAGTGGAGCTGGCAGAGAGCAAAAGCAGAGGGAGAAATCCCAGATTAAATGGGTTTTTAATGGTTTTGTGCCACGTTGGCAGCCACAGGCTCTGGTGTGGGGACACTGGTGACTCACTGGGGTCTGCTGAGGGCAAGATGGCACAGGACTAAAAAAATACAGAAAAAACACAACCCTCTGCCTTTGATTTGTGTAGAGAAATTCAAGATTTCACCCAGACCCGTTCTGCCTAAAAGCAGGGATTCTGCCAATCCTTTGGATATGGAATTAGGGAATCACTGAGGTTGGGAAAGATCTCCAGGAACATCCAACCTTTGGTTGATCCCCACTTTGTCACCCAGCCCAGAGCCCTGAGTGCCACATCCAGCAGAAAAAGAGGAGGAATTCTTTCTAAAAGTATCACTACATTTAATCACTGGTGGGGTGGCTTTAATTCCAGCAAAAAGCAGCTTTTAGCACGATCAGAAGTGGCTTTTTTGCAAATGAAAAGGTTTTCTGGTGAAGGGACAACTTAAAGAGTTCTGCAGCAGGAGGAACTGAGAAATAGATTTCAGATTTCCAGCAGTGCCATTGAAAATATCAATACCTTACATCACTTTGTTTAGCAAAGGCTGAATTCTGGAAGTTCTTCCTTCCAGGGGTAGAGAAATGAGCAGAATTCACTGTTTAGCTCAAAAATTGGCCTGTGAGAGCCTGGAACCCAAAAATGATCCCCTGTCCATCACACTCCACTCAGCAGCCACTCCAGAGCCAGCTGAACTTGGATCAGAAACTGAACTCAGTTCCTAAAAATCTATTTTTAGAGGCAGATCCACGTCCTTCCTTAGGATCCCATCCATGACAGGACTCAAAAGTTGAGCCAATTATGCCCTCAAATAGAAAATTTCTGGAGAGCTGATTTGCCTGAATATTTGGCTTTGAGGGTGTAATTGTAACTAACTGTAATTAAGTAATTCCCTCTATACATTTTACTGATGCAGGAAAATTCAGGGAAGCCCACGAAACTCTTTGACACTGATTTTTACCCCTAATTTCACCACAGGGTCAATACACCATGACCAGAGAAACAACCCTGGGTCACCTTTAGGAAGGAGGAAGGAGGAAGAACATAAATCTCAGTGTCATGACCCAATCAATCACTAAGGACAAAATAAAAAAGCCATTTTTGAGCCACTGAACAACAAGTTCTGCTTTTAAAGAGGAGAACTTGCTCAGTAACAACTGCAGAAAGCAAAATTATCATCAAGCAAGAGGCTTTTTCCATTCATCTGTGTGAGAGGAGAAGAAAAATCCCCACGCAGCACATGAGCACTTGGGGACACATCACATCCTTCCTCTTCCTCCTCCTCCTCCTCCTCCTCCTCCTCACTGCTTCCAGTGGATTTAGTGAGCAGCAAAAAGCACAGATGGGAATCTCTTCCTCTAAAAGGAGCTGCTCTGCTGTCAAACCAGCTCAGCTAAAGGCTCTCACCACACCAACCCCACGATTTTTGGCTTATTTGGAAATAATTCTCCTATCTCTGGCTCTTTTTTAAACCATCACTGCAGCAAAGTAACAAACGGGTGCGAAGGTGAGATCTTGGGAGAGCCAACACTTATAGAGCTGCACCAACACAATGACAAGAGGAGGGAGGGAGGGAAAAAAAAAAGGGATTTCTGGAGTTTTACAACAGCCTTTTCTCAGCCTTGGTGAGAGAAGTCAACCACTGCTCCCTTCTGCCTGAGGAGATGCCAAGAAATGAGTTTGATTTACCGTGTAGAGCTCATTCAAGACCTTCATCAAGTCCTCCTGGAGCTGCAGCCCCACTTCCTTGCTCTGCAACAGAACAGAGAAATGAAAGTTAATTGAGGAAGATGCTGCAGAGGAAGTGAGCACGGGGTATCCACAAATAATTTAGGCCCAATTAAGCATCACTGTTTGTGCTGGCAAATCCAATCAGTGCCCAGCCCAGAGGCACTCGGGGTCACGCTGCACCAGTATTAATAAACTGAAATCAAATGGGAACAGGCAGAAAAGCTCTGTGCAGCAAAGATGGAAATTTACAGAGAATTTTTCAATTTTCAAGCCTGAAAATAAAGAATTTTCCCATTTTCGCAGGGTTAAGAAAGACTTGGATACAGGACAGCTTGATATCCTGAAGAAAAGCAGGATAAGGAAAACACCACATAACAAGAATAATTTAATTCAGTTTCTAGATTTTATTCGTTCATTGCCCACTAAGGCAGCATTTGCATGCTTCAACCCTCACGTTACAAATGTTTAATATCTACTGGGGCAAGCAAATTTGATAAATTCAAGATTTATTTATGCCTACAACATTCAGGAAAAGAAACAGATAAAGTGGCAATGCAGTCAAACCCATGCTTAAACCAACATTTCTGCCCAGGAAGTCAAGACAGTGCTAAGCCATGAGGAAAAAAATCCAACAACACACTGATAAATTGATAAAGTCAGAAAAAAAAATATTATCTGATTTGAATTTAAATTATTCTTTTCCCCATACTGTCCAGTTCAGCAGTGCTAACAGCGTGTTTCTGGGATGAGAAAATTGCTTTATTAGAGACTTTTTTTTTATTATTATTTTGGGGTGTTGAGGCTCAGACCAGCCTGGAATTGCTCCGTTGGCAGCACAGCAGGATTCACAAGTACCCAATGCCCAGTCCTTTGGATTTTCCACATGTTCCAATCCCATATCCCTCACCCAGGTGCTACAGGAAAAAAAGAGCATCCAACACAAACCGAGAGAGGAAAGCTTTTCCTGAGGAGTGCCTAATTCAGAGAAAATCCCAGAGCTGGTGATTCCCAGCGTCCAGGGGGGTTTGCAGGAACAAACCTGTGGGATTTGCACCTCTGGGAGCAGGAGGAGCTGAAGCTGCTGCTCACCTGCAGGGATTTGGGTCCCCAGGTGTTCCTGGCTGCCTTTTCCTCCACGTGCAGGTGATGAATGGAGGTGACTGCCTGGCCCTGCCTGCAGCACCCTGAGCACGGAACTTTTCACACAGAAAAGCAATTTTCCAGTGCTGCCCCATCATCTGCCTCTCAACCCTGCTCTTTCCAGCCCGTTTTGCTCATTTCTTGTAGTAAAAATTTGCACGTTTGCTGCACAAACTGCTGAAGCATCAATGAGACAGCAGAGATTAAAATGTTTAAACGAAGATTCAGGTTGAGAGGGTAAAAGAAGATGTCAAATCGCCAAAACATAAAATTCTCTGTCCTTCCAAAATGAGCTCTCAAGAAAGGAGCTGCTGGATTGCAGGACTGGAAAAATCCTTTCCATTAATATGAAGGTAGAACACAGGGGACATCAGAACAAGAGCGGTGCAATGAGCACTGTGAATGTAAAACTGGTCCCTGCACTGATTCCACCAAAAAAAAAAAATGTCTAGGAGAAAAAAAAAATAAATAAAAAGCTGAGCTGGCTGACCCTGATAAATGAAAATACATTGGAGGAAGCAGAAGGGTTTGCTTGGGAAGGTCAGAGGAAAATGGACTGGATGTGAGGAAAAAGTTTCTCAAGTGCAGTGGAGGGAGGTGGAAGTGATGCACAAAGAATTTCCCTGAATTCCCAGGGAATTCAAAGTGCACATTAAAGGCTCCTGATCCCACTGCCACACAGGCACCAGAGATTCCAGCATCATGCCAGAAAGTGCCACGGAATTATGAACAAAATCCATGCCAAGGAAAGACAACAGCAGTCCTGGCAGCTGTGAATGTCTTGATTTGCTACTGCAGAAGCAAATTCTGGGTTGCTCTGTATTTTCTCTATTATTCTGTGTGTTTTGCAAAGGCAGAACAATTCATTTTGTAAACAGGCAAGAAATAAAAGATATTCTGATCAGCTTTACTGTGATCTACTCTTGGCTTTACCTGCAACCCAGCCTATCTGTGCCTCCCTTAACATGAGGAAGGGCTTGAGCAACAAAATCTTAATTAATTGGCTCCACTAATAAATAAGCTGGGTGTGCATGTGGGGTGGGGGTGTCCCCACAAACTGTGTGTCCTCCTTATCAGATCAGGTTAAACCCTCCTGCTGTAGAGCTGGGAGATGATCTGGTTGGAAAAGCATCCCTGGGACACGGCCCAGGAGCTCCCTGCACACCTGAGGATGGAGGGAGTGGAGCAGCTCCTCACCTGTGCTGGGCAGGGACTGGTCACAAACTCACACCTTCCATACAACCACAGGGAGGGAAGAAACCTTTAAATCATCGAGTCCAACCCAGCCCAGCACCTGAACTAACCCATGGCACTGAGTGCCACATCCAGTCTCTTTTTAACAATCCCAGACAATTCTAGCACTTCATCACTCTTCCAGGTAAAAGCTTTTTCTTACTTCTAGCCTAAATTCCCCTTGGTGCAGCTTAAGGCTGTGTCCTCTGGTTCTGTCAGAGCTGCCTGGAGGAGACCAACCCCACCTGAGCACAGCACCTGTCAGGGAGCTGTACAGAGTGATAAGGTCACCCTTAAATCTCCTTTTCTCCAGGATAAACGACCCCAGCTCCCTCAGTCATTCCTCACAGGGTTTGTGTTCCAAATCCACCACCAGCCTCGTTGCCTCCTCTGGAGGAGGAGGAAGAATTCCCTTCCTGTACACCCCATGGAGGTGATGAACACACCTTCCCTTCCTGTACACCCCATGGAGGTGATGAACACACCTTCCCTTCCTGTACACACCATGGAGGTGATGAACACACCTTCCCTTCTCTACACATCAAGGAGGTGATGAACACACCTTCCCTTCCTGTACACACCATGGAGGTGATGAACACACCTTCCCTTCCTGTACACCCCATGGAGGTGATGAACACACCTTCCCTTCCTGTACACACCATGGAGGTGATGAACACACCTTCCCTTCCTGTACACCCCATGGAGGTGATGAACACACCTTCCCTTCCCTACACCCCAAGGAATCACCAGCAGCACCCATGAAGTCCCAGCAGGATGTGTCAGGAATGCCAGGCTGGGGATGCAGCTCTTGCCCAGCCCAGGGGGCTGCTGTGAGCACACACTCTCTCCTTTGTTACTCCGGGGTGGATCTACACCAGGGCAGGGCTGGAGGTTCTGCCACCCCTGGCTGGAACATAAATTCCCAGCACGGGCCGTGCCAGCTCCTCAACAGCCTCTTTGTTCCAGCCCTCCTCCCCTCCACCTCCCCTCTAATTTAATCAAGATGTTTTTGGGATCTACTGCGGGGCTGTTCCGCATTCCACCCAACATTAACGACTTCAGCTTCCAAATATTTGGGGAGGGGGGGAAACGACAATAACGAGGAAAGCTCAGGAATGCTGTCAACATTTTCTGCCCCGCATCTCCAGCCCCAGCAAAGTCCTCCCAAGCCTGACAGAAAGATGGGATGTCTTCAAAAACCAACCTTGCCTGGAGTTCCTGAGTGGAGTTCCCCCATAAACCCAACAACAGCCAGCAAGGGCTCAAAGCCACAGGAAGGTGAATGTGCAACACGCCAAGATAAGACATTTTTATTTAATTTGTTGCCTCAAATTGTGTCAGAGGGTGACAGCTGGAGCCCGAATCTGCTGATTCTGGAACTGCTCTGGAACAGTATCAGGTCTCTGCATCTTTGTAAAAGTAGTAATTAAATATGCCTAGGTGGAGAATAAATGTTAAATATTCCCATGTTTCTTGAATCACAGGTGGAGTGAGGGTAAGGATGCCAGGAGGAGAGCAGGGATGTAGCACCGAGGTACCAGCTCTGCACCTCTCTGAGAGTTTTACTCATGGCATTTGCACATTGACAAATTTACACCGTGACAGAAAAAATATTTTTACAAATGCCCAGCATTTCAACCATTACACTTCTGTCATGTGCTGGCTTTTCCATGAGTGGGGTGCTTTAGGATTTCTCATATTCTGGTACCAGAGCTGCAAGAGCCACAGTGCAGCTGTAAAGTAGGTCATGGCAGACCCCTTCAGAGAATTATTAATTCCTCTTCCTTGATTACTGCAAGGCTTTTAACCAACTCATTGTGGATTTTCCATCTCACATCAAACAGCCTGCAGTGTACCAGGAGATAAACCATCAAAGGTGCTAAACAGGAGGAGAATTTCAAATCCTCAGGTTGGTTTTCTTGATTCCAAATGGGTTTTTTTTCCCCATAAATATCCTCAATTAAGTGGATAAAGCAGGGAAAGGTCCCTGCTCCAGCCCAAGGAACCTCCCAGCTAAAGGCAGAGCAGGAAATGTGTTTTAAACCCAGCAGGGCAGGCAGATGTTGAGCTGGTACCTGGCTCAGCTCAGAGGCACAGCCTGTCCTGAGGCCCCTCTCCCCACAGAATAAATCTGCTTTTCTGCCCAAAAACATTTGCCAGGCACTTCACAATACCCATATGTAAAAATCTGTCTGAAAATAATCAGTTTGTTCAGATACTGCTCTAAGTGAGGCTTCCACAGTCCGTTCATTTAAAAAAGGTAATTTTCTTTTTTTTTTCCCCTTCAATTTGAACAAGATTATCAGGCTGCTTCTAGGAAAATTTCAAACAGATGACACAGAAAGAGTGATTAAAGAGACCAAATTAAAGAGACTTCTGCTCAAAGGTCTGTACATGTATAAATAATCCCAAGGGATCCCACTCAAAAGATACATCTGGAGGCAAGAAAACCTAATAACCATGCAAGAAACAGGAAGGTTGTTCCATGCACAGAAATGAAGGGTCATGTTAAATAGAGAGGGTGACAGGGGGATAGAGGGAGAAGGGGAAATCAAAGCAGGAATCAGCTCAAATAGAAGAATGTTTTTTTGGGGAAAAATACATATATAAATATAAAAACAGAGAGGGTGACAGGGGATAGAGGGAAAAGGGGAAATCAAAGCAGGAATCAGCTGAAACAGAAGAATGTTTAGGGGGAAAATACATATATAAATATAAAAACATACCTAGATATAGAAATGTAGAAAGAAATAAATAAAGGGGCCGTGCTGAAGGAGGACAAGCAGGAGAAATCAAAGGGAGATGAAGGAATGAAAAGGAGCAGATATCAAAGCAGGATGATATTCCAGGAGAGGGAGAGGTGACCAGAACAGCAACGCTGGTGGCACCAGGGCTGGGAACTCCAACCCTGTGCCAAAGCCAGCCCTAAATCATTAACTCTGCCCAAACAAGAAAACATCACCTCCTCCCCAAGGCAGAACCATTTGTTACTAGGACAATTCCCCTTCACACACAGTTTTATTTGCTGGAAACGTGGTTATTTCACCATTTATCTCCCACAGAATTGCACTGACACCATCCCTGGGGGCAGACAAACCCCAGATTCCCACTGACAGCTCCAGAATTCATCTTCATGCAGCCAGTCCAACCCAGCCCAGCTCCTGAACTAACCCATGGCACCCAGTGCCACATCCAGTCTGTTTTGAACACACCCAGGGATGTGACTCCACCACCTCCCTGGGCAGACACTAACCCTCTTCCAGTAAAAAACTTCTTCTTACATCCAACCTAAATTTCCCTTGGTACAGCTGTGTCCTCTGGTTCTGTGGAAACAGAGACCAGCCCCCACCTGAGTACAGCTTCCTTTCCTTTCCTTTCCTTTCCTTTCCTTTCCTTTCCTTTCCTTTCCTTTCCTTTCCTTTCCTTTCCTTTCCTTTCCTTTCCTTTCCTTTCCTTTCCTTTCCTTTCCTTTCCTTTCCTTTCCTTTCCTTTCCTTTCCTTTCCTTTCCTTTCCTTTCCTTTTTCCTTTCCTTTCCTTTCCTTTCCTCTTCCCCCTTTCCCTTTCTTTCCCTTTTTCCTTTCCCCTTTCCTTTTATTTCCCTTTTTCCTTTCCCCTTTCCCTTCTTCCTTTCCCCTTTCCTTTTTCCTTCCCACTTTCCTTTCTCCTTCCCCCTTTCCTTTCTCCTTCCCCCTTTCCTTTCTCCTTCCCCCTTTCCCTTTCCTTTTCCCTTTCCCCTTCCCCCTTTCCTTTTTTTTCCCCCTTTTTCCTTCCCCCTTTCCCTTTTATTTCCCTTTTTCCTTTCCCCTTTCCTTTTTCCTTCCCCCTTTCCTTTCTCCTTCCCCCTTTCCCTTTCCTTTTCCCTTCCCCTTTTCCCTTTCCTTTTCCTTTTCCCTTTCCCCTTCCCCCTTTCCTTTTTTTTCCCTTTTTCCTTCCCCCTTTTCCTTTTATTTCCCTTTTTCCTTTCCCCTTTCCGTTTTCCTTCCCCCTTTCCTTTCTCCTTCCCCCTTTCCCTTTCCTTTTCCTTTTCCCCTTCCCCCTTTCCTTTTTTTTTCCCTTTTTCCTTCCCCCTTTCCCTCTTATTTCCCTTTTTCCTTTCCCCTTTCCTTTTTCCTTTCCCCTTCCCTTTTCCCAGCACATCCCTCATCACACCCAGCAGCCCCACCACAGCTTCTCTCCATCCTCAGAAAAGCCCTCCACACCCTGAGATGCAGCAGCTCAAGAGCTCAGTGACAAAAGGGACCTCAAGCACCTCCTTCTGTCCCTGCCTGTCCCCCCAGCTCCCAGCTCATGACACAGAACACTGACTGGAGGAAGAACAGCCCAAGGAAAGGATTTGATGCCTCAGGGTCTGCTCTGGACTGCCCTCAGTGGCTGAGGATCTCTGTGTCACCATCCTCTCCACATTTCATGGTATTATTTGCATGAATATGTCCCAAGTTTAAGTTGGTAAATTCCCCATCAACACCTACAGAAGGCAGCCTGGCTTTGCCAGCAATTTGTCCCTGTTTTGAACTCAGGAAAAGGTAAAAAAGGTGGAAAAGGTCCCATTTGCTTAAAATTCAGAGATACTCTGACATCTCCTGTGGTGCTTTGGGGATATTTTAGAAACGTGCCACTGAGGGGGGGTTATAAATGGGTGACATTTCTTTAAATCCACGGATGCAAAGCTGATTTGCAATACTTTAATCACACACCTCATGTGTTTTCTAGCCTGCAGTACCTTTTGTACCAACTCAGGCTGCTTCTTGCAGCTCAGGAGGGGAAGAGACTCAAGTGAAAAAGCACAAGTAGCTCCACGTCAGCCAAATTTCTCTTATTTATCTGCTGCTACCAGACAACAGAGGACGCAATTTTTTGGTTTTCACCAGCCAGCACAAGTGGAATTGTAATCAAACACCTGATCTGGCCTTCAGCCAAGCTGGTATTCCTGGCCAACAGCCAAACAAGTATTTGGGATTTAGCAACAAGTGCCTTTTGTTTGCACAAATTAATGTGGAGTTTGCTCTTGGCCTGTGAGAAACAAACCAGGGATGGAATTTTGCTGTTGATTGCTTATTTGTTTCTTTTTATTCTGCCACCCAAAATCAAGTATAAACACGGGTTTGCCCTGTTTTATAAGTGGCTGAAGATAAAGTTGCCACTTCCAGCCAAACTGGGATAATATCAATTTCCAAGCAATGCTTTGCCAAGGCATTTTCCAGGCCACCTTGCTCCAGCACAGCCCTTGTTGAAATTCAGCAGAGAGATTACTCCTCCTTTGGAGGGATTAGAGGAATTGAAGAGTAACTGCCATTCAATAATCCCGTGTAAGTATCTAATCAACCATAATGTAATTACCAGAAAGTTTTAAAAGGTCAAAAAGGCCTCAGTGTGACTTTACTTGGAAAGGAGAAGATTCCTCCTCTGCTCGGGCAATGACTTTTAAAAGGGAAGTAAGAGAAACAGAATGTAAAAGTGGAATATGTTTTTCATCATCCGTTAAAAACTCAAGAAACAGGCAGGAGAGAGGGAACAGCACAAATTTTGTTCTCCCAGAGAATTCACACCCACAAAGCTCTGCTGGAGCAGGGCTCAGGCACCCAGCTCTCCAGGTAACACACATCCAGGTGCTGCTCCTTCAAGTGCATCTTGACATGAGACTTCACAAATTATCGAGCACTGCTCATTTTCAAACTGCTTTTCGTAGGGGATTTTTTACACTTACAGCAACAGACAGAAAATAAGAAATATCTGAACAACCCCTCCCTTCTCCAGGCATTGCAAGAACAGAAATAACTCAGGACAGGTTGCAGGGGGTGGGAGAGGGGGCAGAGAAGTAAATGGCTTTTCAAAGTGAAGATCTGCAATGATTCCACCACGTGAAGCATCACCCCTGAGCAGCTTTTTCAAAGCCTCCAGATCACATTTCTTTAACTGGAAGAACAGATTCCCAATAGGAAAACCCTCCCACACTGCCCCACCTTCCTTCCCAGGTGGAAATCAAGGGGACAGGGCAAATGAAAAGAGAGCTCAGCTGCGTTTTCTCCTTTTCCCAGATAAGGACAATACATCCTTTTATTAGCTAGCATAGCAAGAATTCTCCCTAATTTTTCTTTGAACAGCAAATATGGCAGATAAAATTCTGTCTTTAAAGAGTTGTTCTTGACTAATGTTCAGAGTTGAACTGGAAGGCTGCTGCTTATTTAATTAAATTTTCAATATCCATACAAAACTGTGGAGCAGGCTAAGAGGAGAAAAACACAGCCTTAATTTAGACCAACAAATCTCAACCAGCCACACTGGGGAAAATGCCTGAAAAGAATCAAAGGCAAGCCAAGCCCAAAAAGGAAAAAAATCTCCCAATGAACGGATCCAGCACAAGTAAATGATATTTTAGAAGAACCAAAGTGGATTCTGTGCTGGAGCATTCATTACCTTCTTGAAGAGGCGTCCTGAGTCCTCGCTGACCTGGACAAAGCGTGGGATGATGTTGTTGAGATAAATGTCACTGAGGGTGGTGTGGTCCCTGCTCTCCCTCTTCACCTGGTTGAGCAGCAGGTTCCAGCAGTTCACTGGTGACAGCACGTTCTGATCCTTCCTGCAAGGACACAAAACAGGAACAACTGGACAGGATTCTACCACCATTCTGGATCTGTAAATGCAGCTGTGGGGTGGCTGGGATGCTGAGGAGAATACAGAAAATACACCCTCAGTGCCATTTCCCTACATTCCCATGAGCTTTTGTCCCCCAACAAACAGATCCTGCAAATGCGAGCTGCATTGTGCCAAACGCAGGCTTTAATTTTCCCCTTTGAATCCAGGATTTTGTGCATAAATCAGAGCCTGAGGGAGGGAGATGGCTCCAGTGTCTGACAGGAGGTTTCACAGTCCTGTCTCAAGCATTTGGGTCTTAACCACAACAAAAAAGATTTCAAGCACCCAGTGAGCCAAACAGCATCTGCATAGGAAAGAAAATGCTGTGTCTCCTGAGCAAAGCTCATTATGGGAAGGATTCTCTATCTGTCCCCAGCCACTCCTAAAAGCAGCTTCATTTTCTCATCTTCGAGCTATCCCCACCTTACCTTCTTCCAGCTGAAGCACCCAGCAAAGGGCAGCAGAGCAGAGGACCCATGGTTTATTTGGGTCAATATTTCATGTATTGGAAGGAAGAATTTCTCAGGGCAGCATTTCACCCCAGATGGAAGCTGGGGTCTCACAGGTAAAGCCTTAAGGACAGAGTTTATTTTTTCTTTAATTTTCATTTTATCTCTGCATTTCTCAGCTCTGTTTACCATTTATTTACAGCACAATAGTAATTATCTAGAAAAGAGTAAAACCTCTGGTGCAAAGCCAGAGCTCTCCCTGATTATTGTACGAGACTCTATCAGATTTCTTTCCTCCTAAAAGAAATGCAGTTTAATTACCAGTGAAAAGGGAATATTCTGAACTTGAAAGGACAGCAATCTCTGCTCCAAGAAACATTGGGAAAATGGGAAAACTAAGCCAGGACAGAGTTTCATTACCCTTCTCATGACACCAGCAGTTGGATATATGCTGCAATACGGATAATTTTAGATAAAGAATTTCAGAACAGCTGACCTTGATTTTTTTTTTTTCCTTTCTTAAAAAAAAAATTAAAAAATTAAAAATTGGAAAGCTCAGGACTGACTGCAGCTTGTGATCCCGACTGCTTCACCCACTGACTGCCCTCTAAAGCTGGCAGAGCTACAACAGAAAATTACCCAGCTACCATGACGAGTCTGGGAATGAAACATAGGAAGGAAAAAAAACAAAACAAAACAAAACAAAACAAACAACAACCTCTGACCAAAAATCCTGCCTTGAAACCCCTCAGAGCCCCCATTCCTGCTCCAGCAGCACCAGGAACAGCCTGAGCAGAGCTGGGAGCCACCAGCACCAGCTCTGGCCACAGGAACCCACGGGGAGCAGCAGGATTCCCTAAGGAAAGGGAGAGCAGGAATCAACTGCACCGAGCCCAGCTGTGCCAGCCACAGCAGCCCCAAAGAGCAGCAACAGCAGGAGCCCAGGGCAAAGCTGCTGAGGGGAATGGTGCTGGCTGCTGCTGCCACGTGGGCTGTTGACACTGCTCCTGTGGTTACTCATGAAAGGCCATCCTGCAGGAAAAAATCACCCCGAACCTCACACGCCGCTGGGATTGGCACCTTTGGGATGCTCAAACCACACACGGCCAGATTCTCGTTTTAAATTCCTTTAATTTCTTGCTGTCTCTTGGTTTCAGTAACTCTTTCAGTGCCTTGCTGGAATGGGTTCTTGATTTTGTACAGATCCAGGGTTTGGTTTTCACAGCAAGGAAGGGAGGCAAAACCTCTCCTTCATTATTTGCTAACGACAACGTTCCCAGCAAGAAGCAGAAATTAAAGAGAAAAGCGAAGAGTTGCTTCAAGCCTCCCAAGCATCCTTTCAAAGTCCACACCTATTAACTTTTAAAGCACCTCTGGAACTGCAGCTTCTCCTGGGGTGGGACACGGGCACAGTTTTCCCAATAGGGAGCAGGATTTCCACAACTGCTCTCAGCAGAACCTCTTCAATCCTCACCACAAGCAGATGGCAGGGAGCAAAGTGTGATCCCCATCAACCATTTCAACCCTCCAAGGAGCTGGCAAAGGCACTCTGCTCCCAGTGCCATGGCACCACAGAGCAGGGATGGAAAAGGGAAGGGAAATATCAAGTATCAACAGGGACTGGTGGGTACAAGCATCCCCACACATTCTGCAGAGTGACAGAGCCCCCCTTCACCCTGGAGAGGTAAAACTGATGAGATCAACCCAAGAACTTTAGGATGTGAATATCAGCTCTCCCAGAGTGTTGGTGCCTTCACACTTACAAGAACTTTTTGACTCAAACTTCCCCCATGAGCAGGAGGAGAAGGAAGAAGATGCCAAGATCCAGGTTTATTTCAAGCCCTGTTTCTCCTGGTGTAAAGATGGTGTGGTGATAGTGAGCGTGGAGGGTTTATTTAGGTTAGCCTAAATTACAGCAGATCACAGCAAGGGGAGCAGGAAGAGGAAGCTGTGCACAGATTTTTAGGGAACCACAAATGATGAAGCCCTGTGGTTACTCGGGTCTTATCTTGATTGGGTCCTGCACAACTTCCACTTCAAAGGCTTCAGCTGGGTCTCAAAAAGATCATAAGGGAAGATTGAGTCTCAAGTATCTTAATTAAATTATTCATTCATACAAGGGACTTGCAGACAATCCAAGATTGATCTGCTTCAAGGCAAGCAGGGAAGAGCGACAGACGCCGAGTTGGGCATTGCAAGGAAATAGGAGAAAAGTCATCTTACAAAATAGATTCAAATAAAAATAAGCAATAACAAAATAAATAGCAATTTTTTAAAAAACTGAAAACCACACCCACAAACCAGGAATAGGAACCCTGTGCTCCCATAAGGAGCACAAGATGAAGGAATTCATCAGATGAGAATGAAAATATTACTGAGGAGAAAGGTCCTGTCCAACCTGGTCTTGGACACTTCCAGGAATCCAGGGGCAGCCACAGCTCCTGTGCCAGGTCCTCCCCACCCTCACAGGGAGAATTCCTTCCCAATATCTCACCTAAATGCCCCTCTCAGTTTGAACCCATCACTCCTTGTCCTGTCCTGATGAAGGGTCCTTCTCCAAGGGATGTCCCACTGCCCACGACAACAGAAAACTTCCCTGGCCACCCTTGCTGTGAATGAAGTGTTTAAAACACCTGAAGTCTCCTGTTCCGCCTCCCAATCCCCCCAAAATATTCAGATTTTCCCTAGATCTGTCCAACAGGCTTTACTAAAGCTGGTGCATCCCAGGACAGTCAATTCTGCAAACCCTCGGAGCTGGAGCTGGGCCAAGTGTGAGAGCAGAGATTTAATTGTTCCTCTAAATACTCCTGCAACACTCTCTGAATTTTGTCCTCTGCAGTGTGCTGTGGCAAGAGAGGCCACAATCACAGCAGTGTGGTGTGAGACAGCATCACTGAGATGATGGAAAACAGCACAAAAACCCTCCCTGAGGTTTTACATCCATTTCTGCTGCTCGTGTATCCCTGGCTCTCTGCAGCCACGGAGGTCATTGAATCAATGAATGTTTAATGCTTACAAAAACCTTCCAAATGGGGTTATTTCACAGGCTCAGAGTAAAATGTGCAGGACTCTTATTTCAGCAAAAAGAACCACAAATAGCCTATGACAACATTTATTATTATCATTCATAATAACGTAAGTGAAGCCCAAGTGACCCAAATGCTTTTGTCAATTCCTCCCTCACAACCTGTATCATGCCTGCTTCACAGAAATCATTTTGATTTTAGGAAAATTAAAGCTGAACTTCCCTGTAAGCTGCTCATTCAAACCCACATTTGATTTTCCCTGACACAGCTCAGTGTTAACTGCAAATTTTGGGAATTACAAGCATGGACATCCATGCTGCTCCCTGCTCTTCTCTTCCAAAAGATTCCAGTTATGAACATCTGTTGTTTACAAGTGCTCAGCCTGAAGGTTGCCAGACTTATTCTGCATCTTCTACTTCAAGGCAAAAGCTGCCAGAAAGCCATCTGAATTTCATGCTGGGATATCCTGGACATTCATCTCTCCAGCTGACAATTGCTACCCAGGATCCTGCTTCCAAAGATTATCCTGATTTAAAATATGGCCTTAAAATAGCATTGTCTTTTTTTTTTTTCCCTTTTTTCTTTATCCATTTTCTCCCTCAAAAGCAATCACTCAAGATTTGCTATGGCTTTCATATTGTTGATTGATGATTTGAATAGGCAAAAATGCCTCCAGGACAAAAATCACATAGAAATAGGAGAACTGAAGGCTGAGAGAACTGGGTTTGTAGAGGCTGGAGAACTGGGGCTGTACAGGACCAGAGAACTGGGGTTGTACAGGATGGAGAAGAGAAAGTTTGGGGTGACCCAACTGTGCCCTTCCAGTACCTGAAGGAGCTGGTGAAAGATGGAGAGAGATGATTCACAAGGGGCTGAAGGGACAGGACAAGAAGAATGGCTTCAAACTGACAGAAGGCAGGTGTAGAAAGGATATTTATTGGGAATAAATTCTTTCCTGTGAGAAACTGGCACAGGTTTCCCAGAGAAGCTGTGGCTGCCCCATCCATGGAAGTGCCCAAGGCTGGGCTGGAGCAGCCTGGGATAGTGGAAGGTGTCCCAGACGAGCTTTAAGGTCCCTTCTACTCAAACCATCCTGTGATTCAGTGCAAACCTAATCAGCTCTGAGACAGCCACATCTTAGAAAAACAAACCTCACTAGGCTTTGGGGAAGGCTGCACCTCCCACACTGCTCTCTTCCTTGAAGCCTTCCCAGCGTGGAGGAATCCACACACTCCAGTTCCAGGGGTCAGCCTGGAGAGCATTCCCCTGAAGGAACGGAGTCGGAGCAAGTGGCAATTCCACAACAGCTGCAGAGCAGGAAGGCACATACAAATTGCAGGGTGGCTACTGAGAGCTTTCCTCCCAGCCCCTGTGTCAGGAGATCTAAACTCGGGATGTGCCACGGGGAGCAGGCAGGGAATGATACGGTGCCTTCCGACATAATTACCAGCTTCTGGGGAGAGCAGCCTATTATGGGGTATTTATAGGGTCAGAGCCAGGCAATTACAGAGCAGGCTCCTCTCCCAGACGTGTAATCCCAAGGAGCAGGGAGCTGATGGCTGGCTTTGATCAAATGGGGGGCTCCCAATGGGATTCCAGCTCCAGCATCTCCACAAGAGATGCCATCCACGATAGTCCCTGTGATTCAGGCACAGCAGCACTGGGGACAGGTGGTGACAACAGGAATTGCTGGATCCCTGTGGCATTCTGGCACAGCCAGCACACAAATGACCAAACAAGTGCTGCACGGCCAGCCTGACCTGTGCCACTGCTGACCAACACTGCCCACACACCCAGCAGCCTCAGATTTCCTGTTGTTTTTCTCTCAGTCCAACTCTTGACCAAATTAATTTGTGTATTTAGGACTCGGACCTTGCAGGGATACCATATTCCAAGAGCAAGGCATTTTTCTGGCAGGAGCAGTCTGTTGCTAAAGTAAGTGAAATCAGCAGCCCAGGCAGCACCAGCCCTCTCCCTGCAAATCCAGCAGGATTCTGTTCAACTCTCTCAGTTATAAATTCATTCACATTCATTCATCCCCAAGCAGAAGCTAAGTTCCACGCAACTTTCTCAAGCTGACTACAGAGGTGTTTCTGATGTGTTGTTTCACACCACGTAATAAAGAAAATCACCTCGATTTTCACCAGAAATGAAATCAACTGAAAACACCGATCATACCACAGAGGAAAATTGTAATTCAGGACATCATGTCTTTAGTGCCACCTTAAAGGCACCTGCAGGATGTGCAGAGTTTATAGTTGTAACAACACTTTCACTCTAAAGGAAAAGAAAAAACCCTTAGGATTCTGACAGGTCCGTGGACATGCAGAATAACTCTTCCCCAGCCCATCAAACTGCTCTGCTCTGGAGCCAGGCCTTCCTGAGAGCACAGCACAGCGTGCGCTCTACACCAGAACTGAAGGGAACCACATCAAAGCTGTGCAGACAGGAAACTAAAATGGTGCCTCCTTAATGGCTTCCACAAAGAGAGCTGCTGCTGGAAACGGGAAGCTGCAGTGTCCCCACATCCCTGCAAACACAGCAACAACACAACACAAACACGGGGAGAACGCCGCGGAAAGCGACGCTGCGCTCTGGGCGGGGGCAGGCAGCCCCAGATGGATCCTCTCAGCCCGAAACGGCCAAAGCAGAAATGATTCAGGTCCCAAGGCTGCTGCTGCTGCTCCGTGTTTTCCCCAGCTGCTGCCCTGACAACACAACCCAACAAGGCTGAGCTCTGCCCGGATGGGAACGCCGTGCCACGCAGCCCCTTCCTCACCCCCAAACCCCCTCCTGCAGCCCCTTCTCCTGGGAAAAGGGCCTCAGGAGCATCAGGAGGATGGGAACCCATGAAACCAAGTTCCATCTGCATCAGCCATCCCAACTCAGAGAAGCGGGGAAGAACCAGCATCCAGCAACAAGCCCAGCAGCATGGCCAGACCTGCTTGTAGATGATGCTTCAAACAAGAAGAGAGTCAAGAGATTGTCAGTAAGGACACGTTCAGGTTTTAATTGAGTCCCACCAGCTCGGTACCCAGGGATTCCCCCACCCACAGAGGCACAGCTCTCTTTGGAAATGCTACTGGCCTTATTTCCCTGCTGTTTGAAGTGATAGTAGCAGAGCTGCAACACAACTCCCACACAGAGCGTTTGTGGGATCCCAGAAACTGAGAACTGACAGCAGGGAACAGACTGGGAACAGCTTCCCTTCAGAAAACCAAAGCCACAGACACTGAAGGAAGTCCTGGCTTTGTCCATCAAATCTGGCACACAGCTTTGCCCACCCTTCCTGAGAAAATGACTCCTTCTGCACATCCCAGCTCTTACATCCCATTCACTCTTAGCAACACATGACCTACCAGGAATTACTGACATGAACGAGCACCTAGAAACAGGGAATGGCTTCTGTGGCCAACACAAACCTGGGGAATGTTTGGCTCTGGAATTCAGAGCAGTGCCTACATTCACTCTAACAACTCTCTTTGCCATTCCTGTCCTTGCACTCAAATCCACAGCAGGGGGAGAAAAAAAAAGGGGCAGAAACAAAAGGCAAATAAATACTCTACTTGAATTGTTGGTCTTTGGTGCTCCTAGTTTTAGCCAGGAATCTCTCAGCCAACTTCTCCAAATTCCTGGAGTAATCCATCTCAATCTCTGCCTTCTTGCGGAAGAAATCCTGCAAGTCCTGCAGTAACTGGACCCGAAGCTCACACTGCTGGTCAAGGCATTTCAGCTGCTCTACCAACTGGGCACGGATCTCTGCAACAAATAAAAGCACTGCAGATTAAACACAATCCCATCACACAAAACACCATCACAGTCCTCCAGCAAAACATGGTTTAAAAAATGTGCTCCCTCCTTAGTGCCAGCCAGGCTCCCTTGCGCCGATTAACTCTATCTGCAGGCACAAAAGGACTGGGCTTGCATCTTGGGCATACCAATTGCAGGAAATCCATCCCAAACCCTGCAGTCTGGTGCATAGCAAAGCTTTGTTGTTGAGAAGTGCATCAGTTACAAGTGTCAAGTGCATTTTTGGCACGGGGAAAGAGTGGTCACTGCCTAAAAATGTACTGAATCTCAGCCTGGAAAAAAGGACCGAATGCTGCAATCCCCCACGTCAGCTCAGCAAATCACTTCAGGGAATTTCTATCAAATTCCTCTGCAAACTACTCCTGATGCAGAAACAAGACATTGCACATTCTGGGGCACTCCCCAAAGGCACCAAATTCAGATTATTCAGTTTGTTCCTGAGTCTCCAGCTGTGCAGCTCATTATAAACCAAGCCATGAAAGAGATGAAGAAACCCCTCTGGAGAGCCAGCACCAGAGCACTTCCCATTAGGGAATCATCTCCAGGAAGGCACCTTTTCCTTTTAAAATATCTGCAAGTAACATGTCTCCATCTAAGGACCCTACAAAGCACACAGATATAGGTGTTAATATTAGAATTAATTATTAATACACATTCATAACAATCACAGCCTAATTATTATTAATGTCTCTATGTCAACACAATATTTTACAAACAGTTTTCAAGCATTTTACAAACATGAAAGGCTCTCCCATCGTCCTTGTCCCACTGATCCTGGATTTGAGGGACAGAATAGCAAAATTACTCACTCACGGTCAAACAGGGCAAGAAAACACAGCAGAAGTGTGTCAGTCCCAGCCTAAAAATGCAGCAATATTCAGTGATGCAGCCAGCAAAGCCTATTTGCCTTTTACACAGGCAATAAACTCAACATGAAATCAATAAAATATGCCCTTTCATCTAAAGGTCTTCGTGCAGCGAAACTGTAGAGATTTGCCATGGTTTGACTGCTGCTCCCTCCAAAGGTTTTCCAAGATGTGTTGGTCCAGGCTGAACCCAGAACCAGCAATAAAATTCCAGGTTTCACAGCTTTCCTCACACCTCCACACTGCGACTGCAGGCGCCCACGACTCCATCACCACAAGGGAAGGCAGGGAGGGAGCATTTCCCAAATCCTGGGGTTTTTTTTTAAGGAATCGACGATTTCACCGTTTATTCCTAAAATACAGAAAATCACGGAGAGAAGCTTGGCTCCTCTGTGAGCTTGTCCCTTTGCCCAGGAACAAAAAAAAAAAAACCAACAAAAAACATCTGGACCTTCATGGTTTCATTCCTGCCATGCACTCCCAGGATCAGTTGCCTCAGATCGTGCTCACATCTGCGGGAACAGTTTTAGGGAATCTGGGATTTGCCGTGAACAAAACCCCATGTCTTTATTTTAGGGACTCCAAAACCCAAACCACATGTATGAAAACACGGCTCCCAGTCAGGTTTGCCAAAAAAAAAAAAAAAAAAAAAAAAAAATAAAAAAAAAAAGCTGCACAAACGTGGGGCTTTCAAACTTGAAGATGACCTTGATTAGCACTGAATTTGGTCGTTCCAAATTTCTCAGCCTGTGGTACCCAGGGGCTTTTGCTGCCAGCAAGGTTGCTGAAAGGAAGGAGTCAACACTGTAATGTGGGGGAAAAGCTGGTCAGGCTTATTTTTCCCCCCAGGAGAGAATCTTAAAAACCAGAAAACCTGTGTTTCTTCATCAGGAAATACAGCCACAGGCAAATACATCAACCTGAGCTGCCTGTGCACTTCTTTAACCTGAACCACTCCAGCTCCACCATTTCCCCAGGCTCAGGAATGCCCCAGCCCAGGTGGGAAGAGCGTGGGGTCACCCCAGGAAATCCCAGCACCTCTAAGGGTGCTGAGGAGACACATCCACAGGGATCTCAGCCCTGGATGTGCAGGGAAGCACGAGCCACACCAGGTGAAACCTGCACGCTGCATTTACTGCAACGCTGGAGATGCCTTTGCTTTGGAGCTGCCTCTGCTGTTTGCCCCATCCCAGGTGCTGTTTTAGGACTGGCAGGGTCACAGGGAAAGCTGGGATGCTCACACACATCAGACCTGCCAGCACTCATGTAAAACTTTGCTGCTGATGCTCAACACGTGCTGCACAGGCTCAGCCACAAACCCGCTCAAGGGTTTGCAAGGCTCTGCACCAGTGGTGGGTTTAACCAGGGAAATGCAAACCAGATGCCCCCATCCCACCTGAGGCTTTGCCATTCAGACTTTTTAAAGCAAAGGAGGTGATAACAGCACCAAAACTGCCAGGGAGGTGGCATTCCCTTGCTGCAATCACTCGGCTCTCCCCATCCTTCACCTGAGGCTCACCTGCAGGTCTGCCATCCAAAAAGGAACAGCCTTCAACACATGAAGCATTAGAAAGCTCTTCCTCCCTTTGTGTTTTCTCCTCCACCCTTTCCTCACCAAAGGGATGTTCCCAACACAGAAACAACTCCGTGATCTTTCCAGAAGCTACTGGACAAAAGATATTAATTTTAGTAAGTTGGAGTCTCATTGAAAGGGATCCCACAAAGAAAACACCTGAGCAGATCTGGTGTTTTCTGTAAACACATTAAGAGAGTCAGGATTCAAATGCAGCAAATTCTGCCTGTGATGTTTCTATCTGTGCATTTAGGGATTGCTCATCTGCAATTTTCCAGAAGTCAGCAACCCTCTTAGCATGGATGAGCAGCAGACACCTTGTTAAGAGAAGAGGACTGGGGTAGGGATGGCAAATACCAGATTCATGGTATGACCACCCACCCTCCTCCGTGCCTCAACTGATGGAATTTTTTTGTAAGGGCAACAACCCAGCAAAACTGGACATTCTCCATGATGTTCTCAATTGGAAAACCACCTTCTGGAGCAGAAACAGAATTCCAAAGGACCACTTGCAAAAAACCAGCAGCTCTTAAAGACAAGAAGACCAGCAGAGCATGAGTGTTTTAACCAGAAAATCCCAACGCAGCTCGAGCTCTTGGCTCTCGAGGTGGGACACTTCACACACAGCTCTCACTGAACAGCACCGAGAACCAGCAACTTCTCCTTCAGTGTGAAATGCGATATCAGCACTTTTCTTTATAAATAAAGGCAGTGTTTTGGAGGGGAGCAGTGACAGCTGATCGTGCTCCCGCAGCGAACAATGAACCATTCAGCCCCGGCTTATCGAGGCAACCTTGCTCATCTTTCAAACGCACACCCCGCAGTCCTCTGCCACAAAATAAAATCAAGAATGCAGGAATTTCCTGAGGCTTACTGGGCTTTCCAGAGTATAAAGTGTCTGCTTGTTTTCCCACTGCTTACACAAGCAGAAGGTATTTTTTTCGGCCCTGCTCCGAGCACATCCCCCGGCGGAGTTGGGGCCGTGCGTGCTCTAACCCGGGGGTCACCGAATTACACGGGACCTTTTCATGTCTTCAGTCACAACAACCACTCCAGCCCTGAACCCACTGCTTCTGTATCTTTTCATTCACACAGGTTATTAGGTTAACAGCCTCTCTGAACACCAAAAAAGCCTTTCCTCCTCCTTTCCTTTAGAGCTTGGTGATCCCACCCGCTGTGATCACTAAAGGCAAGGATCAGCCTCCTGAAGACTCTGCTCCAGTGCTTCAAGGGCCTGAAGGTGAATAAACACACGTTGAATTCAAGGTTAAGGTGCCAGTGGCAAAATTAGGATTGAACATCAGGTGTTCTTACTGTGAGCCTTGGCCTGTATTGCTGAATTCTGTCTCTTGTATTCCAAGCTCACGTGGCTGACAACTACATCATGCAAACATCCTCAGTGGCCACAGAAAGTTTTCCATCCACTTCAAACAATCCATTTACTCCTTTCCATCACCAGGTCATAAAGTCACCTGGGTCACTGAGGGACAGACCATTGTATCATCATGGACATCTGCATGACTTGACTTTTATCCATCCTGCAACCACCTTTTCAACATTCCATGTAGCACACAGGAGGCAGATCCAGTTTATAATGAATTCCGAAGCAAGGAAGGATCTTCTGTCTTCTGTATTTTAGTCTTATTTTCCACCCAGAGCAGCTGTGGCTGCCCCATCCCTGGAAGTGTTCCTGGCCAGGTTGGATGGAGCCTGGAGCCCCCTGGAAGGTGCCCTTGCACACGGCAGGGCCTGGAGGGAGATGAGCTTTAAGGTCCCTTCCATCCCAAAGCATTCCATGATCCTCAGCATCCTCAAACTCCAACAAACACGGCAGACTCCTGCAGAGCTCCTGGCAGGAATTTGTGTTTTCATCAAACAATTCTACCTGGAGCAGGGGGATATCCACAGTGCCTAGGACTGCACCTTGCTCAGGTACAGCACCCAGCATTCACTTTCTGGAAAATGAATTTCCCAAACTCCAGTTTTTAAGGCTTAAGCACATCCTATAAAGTCAGAATATGGAACCAAATCTTCGGTACCCATGTGTCCATTCCCCCACAGTCACTCAGGTAGTAACCTCAAAACCCTCCTTCATGGGCTCTAAACAACATTCCTGCTCTGAGCAGGATCATGTCCCTCGCTAGGAAGGGTTTCAGCTCTCCCCAGGGATAAGCTGGAACTGCTCGAGCTGGATGGCAGCAGGGTGAATCACAGGCTGCCAGCACAGGGCACCTGGAGGAGGCACGAGCAGCCCCAGCTCAGTATCTGCCCCATCTCCTGCATCCACAGCGTGGCTTTCCCAAGGATTCCCCGCCCCAGCCCGAGTGCCACGCTGGATAAAAAGATGACAAGCTTGGGAAAGGAGTGGGATGGCAGCAAAACAGAACCACCAAGCCCCAGCTCCCGCCCAGATAAACAGCCGGGCTCTCACCCACACAGAGCAGAGCCCAGCTGCAAATCCAGCTGTGCCTGGGGGTCCAGCACCCATCCCCGTCCCACGGCACTGCCACGGGACCTCAACACGGGCAGGGGGAATTGTTTGATGAAAACACAAATTCCTGCCAGGAGCTCTGCAGGAGTCTGCTGTGTTTGTTGGAGTTTGAGGATGCTGAGGATCATGGAATGCTTTGGGATGGAAGGGACCTTAAAGCTCATCTCCCTCCAGGCCCTGCTGTGTGCAAGGGCACCTTCCAGGGGGCTCCAGGCTCCATCCAACCTGGCCAGGAACACTTCCAGGGATGGGGCAGCTCTGGAATGGCAAATGGGACAGGGAGGCACTGCGGGATCCAGCCAGGAATGGGAAGGTGGCAGCCAGCACAGGGTGTGTGGCTCAGTTAGCCCTGACACTGAACTGCACACCCAGCCCAGCACAAGATTATCTTCCAGGCTCCCCGCAGCATAGGAAAGGCAAGAAAAGCCAAAATGAATTAAATCTCCACTCCAGACAAAGCTGGAGCAGTGATTTTTAGATCCTGTGCTTCATCCTCTTTCAAGCCCCATCTCCTGGAAGCTGCCAACACTCAGGTGCTGAACACCAGAACGAGATGTGTGGGCATCCACCTCTGGACACTCCAGGAAAATCAAATTAAAGATTACAGCTGAGTTGAAAGCCAACACTCCGTTCAGTTCGCTAAAGTTAAAACCATCCAACACTACAACTTGTGAGTAAAAGCAATAACTGTTTAAATATACAAGAAACTTGCAGAGAATGCACTGAATCACCTATTTTGACATGTTCTTACCACATCACTAAATAATTCACATTTCTCCTGCCATCACATACAAAAGGCTGTACTCCAAGAGTGAAGGACTTGGTACTTCTGACTATTTTTATTGGTACATGATTACAAACAGGGCTGTGACTAATGACAGGCCCAGCCCAGCAACCCCAACGTGGCTTTATGAGGTTTAATGATTCAGATGAGCCTTTATATATTAACAGCCAGAATTTCAGGGAATGAGTTGTGTCACCAGCCAAAAGTTGCTGATCATCCCAGCCTTAAAAATCTCCCTGGTAATCTAAAAGCTCGGCTTTGAAGTGAAAATGATACAAGAGGAGGAAATACAGCCCTTTGTTTAAGACCAGAGCCAGGAGGGAGATTCAGGTTCACAAGCACTGTAAGCCCTGGAAAAGGTAAATATTCTTTCTCCAGCCAGATATTCCATTTGAGAAATAATAGCAGCGGGTAACACAAACTGACAAGAATCCCTTTGTAGTTATAAATATATAAACAGAGCTGGAGGTGTTGGGAGCTGAAATTCTTTCCAACAGAGATTGATGAAATTGTTTTGAGGTGCGAGGCGAGTGCTCGGAGATTTGCATTAATGAAGTGAAAGGAGAGGACGCCAGACGTGCTTAAAAGCAAAAATTAAGGCTGGTCTCGGTCTCAGGGAAGAACTGAGGACATTCAGCTTTAATTCCCTCACCTACACCCTAATTTATGTGCATCACTAATTACCTGGGGCTCCCAGCTTTTGCAGGCACCACACAAGTGCCACTTGCAGGAGCGTGGCAGCCTCTGCATCTGCCCTGGGTGCTGCCTCCACTGGAAAAGTTATAACATGAGAGAATCCCCCTGACCACAGCCAGCCTGGACATTGCTTTTCCATATCCACACAAAAAACCCCAAACACACCACCCAGCTGATATTCCCAGACTGCAAACTGATGAGAGGCTTCAGACCCGCAAAGCTTTCAAGGAGATGCTCAAAATCCTGCAATTAACCACGCTGACAAAGTTGCCAAGGTATTTAATCCATCCAGTATTCAAATTAAATATTTAAATATATTTTTTTTTTCTGTCTACTAAAGGTCCTCTTTGCTATCATCAAAACACAGCCCATGCTGTTGACTTTTGGGGAGGATGTTTAAAACCAGAACCCAGATTAAATTCCCCTGGGCAGGGATTCATGGCCCTAATTCCAACAGCAGAACGTGAGCAACTCCTCAAAACAAGCTTGATAAGGGCAACACGTTCGAGTACACCAGGTAATAATAACCTATTTTTAGCTTCCACAACTGTTTACTCAAAAGAAATAGAAGTTTATCAATACATTTCAAATACCCACGTGCAAACAGCAGGAGCATTGCAGCTCCTCCTCTCCAGGAAGTTTCACAGCTATTTTAGGATTGTCTGTACTCAGTTAAAGGTTTTCCCCCAACTGACACCAAGCCAAAAATAAAAAAGCCTCAGGCAAAGTTATGCTTGCTTTCCCAATTTCTGAACGCTGGAAAAAACCACCATGAGCAAGTAGTAAAACTAGGTTTTATCAATGTTTTGCAGCATGGAATTACAGAATAAACAATTTTAAAGTCGTTTTGACACACGGACTATTATTGCAATCAAAGACAACATACACACACACATCCCCCAGTTCATATTTTTAAGATTCAGAGAATTTGAACTAAAAAAAAAAAAAAACTCTTTGCAGCCTCCTGCAATGAGCACACTGAGCGTTGTGTGGCCCTGAGAGGCGGGAATTGCTTTGGGCTCACTAAACAACCTGGAATAATATGTTCTTAAGCAATTTTTTTCAGAGTTATTTCAATGGTTTCCTCTCCTGCAGGGTGACAAAGCCAACACTGCAGAGATGGCCAAAAATTGGGTGAATACTTTTAACATAAAGGGGTTTTTTCCTGCTTTAGGTTCCCTTTCTTCTTCTGACCTAGGGCAAAGCAATTCCCCCTGAAGTACCAAACTCAGATATTTTCCATCACGTTCTCCTACTGCTCACCCAAACCTTTCCCTCAGAAAGAAAAGATTCTTCCCTCAAACCCTGCTGTGTTAATCACAAAAAAAAAAAAAAAAAAAAAAAAAAAAAAAAAAAAAAAAAATTAAAAAAAAAACCAAAGGTGCTACCAGTGCAAGGAGCTGGAGATTTGCTCCCAGTTATTCACAACAGGGAGTAAATGCTGCAAGGAGTGATGCTAAGCATGTGCTGGACACATTTAAATCAAATTCCTTTTGATTTCTCACAAAACCAAGGCTGGTTATGACTAAAATGGAAAAATGCAAAATGTTTCTGGATCCTCTCTGGGAAGGAGGGCAGGAGTGGGGATTTCCAGTGGGTGTTGCACAAGGCTCACACTCCAAGGAAGCAAAGTTCAACTTCTGCTCCTCCAGCAGCCCCTGGACCACCCCAACGCCATCACCCTCCACTTACAACACCACTCTTTAACACCTTGAACACCACTAAATAATAATTTTTTTTAAAGTTATGAAGGAATAATTAAAAGTCCTCCGGTCTGCAGAAGGTTCCTGGGCAGTGATCCATCCTGAGCCCCATCATGGAGCATCAGAGTGCAAGAGTGAATCCAACTGCCCCAAAAGTGTGGGAAATGCACAGAAACAGCCTGCAGGAACCAGGATAATAATTCATTTGCAAGCCATGAGCTGCCTGGGTGTGGGGAGGGAAGGAAGGAGGGAGCCAGGGCTCTTCCCTTCAGAACTGGAGGAGATTTGAATGAAGAATGTGGTGCTGCCATGCTCACAAAGCACCAAAGTTCCTTTGGACAGGGAGAGGCTGCACTTGCTCTCGACAGAAATATCTATTTATTTATTCTAGGATAAATCCAGCAGGAAGAGGCAGCAGAACAGGTCCAGAAGACAAAAGCTGAGTTCAGATGCTGCTGAGTCTGTGCAGCTCCAGCTCCTCTGCTTGAGAGCATCCCAGGGGACAGCTCTGGGCAGGAATCCTGCATCCAGCTCTGGATCCAGCTCTGGGCAGGAATCCTGCATCCAGCTCTGGATCCAGCTCTGGGCAGGAATCCTGCATCCAGCTCTGGATCCAGCTCTGGGCAGGAATCCTGCATCCAGCTCTGGATCCAGCCCTGGGCAGGAATCCTGCATCCAGCTCTGGATCCAGCTCTGGGCAGGAATCCTGCATCCAGCCCTGGGCAGGAATCCTGCATCCAGCTCTGGAACCAGCCCTGGGCAGGAATCCTGCATCCAGCTCTGGATCCAGCCCTGGGCAGGAATCCTGCATCCAGCTCTGGATCCAGCTCTGGGCAGGAATCCTGCATCCAGCCCTGGGCAGGAATCCTGCATCCAGCTCTGGAACCAGCCCTGGGCAGGAATCCTGCATCCAGCTCTGGATCCAGCTGTGCCAGGGGGGTTTGGATGGGCAGCAGGACAAAGTTCTTCCCCCACAAGCTGGTCAGGAACTTCCCTCTCCCCAAAACACAGCCCTGGAGCCACGGGAGCCAGAACTCTTTGCAAAACAGCACAGAAATATCTGGTTGTAGTTTTCTTTCCGCATCAAATCTCTGATGTAGAAAGGTGGATTTTAGGGTTAAGAGAAAAGGGGGAAGAAAACAGTCCTTCCTTATTTTAAAAACAATTCTGGCACATTTTTCCCAACTCCTGTCTCTAGCAGTTTCTGCTGTGCTTTCCTGGCTTATTTCAGAGAGTTTCTCTTTGCAGTCCTTCACCTCACCATCCTTCCCCCTGTGGCTGTTTAATAGCCACAACTCCATCCTAAAACCTTACACACTTCTTCCTCCCAAGCGTTAAGATTTCCTCTGCTGCTGCTGATTAAAACAGAAATTAAACAAGGGCTCCTTTTGCCTTCCAAAACTTCTCCTCCAAGTGTCTCAGCTGTGCTGTGTCAAATACTGTGAGGGGTTTATTTGAACGGTGAAACAAGCCCTAAACTGAAGTGAATTATTCATCAGAAATGTGTAATGTGATCATTATTTCTGGCATTTCCCATATGCTCTCAGTGCCTCAGTTCACTTCAGGAATCCCAGTTCCAGCTCCCTGCACATCCCCAGAGTGCCACATTCCAGTGCAGACACATCCAGAGGTGAGAGCAGCATCCCCCCCCCCACACACACACACAGGCACACCAAATCCTCCACAGTCCCAATTATTTCTTCAGCACAACAGTCCAGGGATGGATCAAATTCCCCAGACCCAATTCCCAGCTGCCTGTGCAAAAACTTAGTTAATTTGCGAGGATAATTTTTTATTTATCTGTCAAGGGTGCTCGAAGTTTGGAAGTGCTGAAGAATCTGGGATGCAAGAACCCAGAAACAGCATTAATATGAAAAAAATCACTATTTCTGCCCAATTCACAAGACCTGAGAGTTACTTGTCTTACACACGATTATTTCATGCAAAGTAACATCAAGTGCATTTGTCAAATGAATAAAATTGCTGGAACAAAAGTGGCAATTTACAACTTACATGCCTTAATCTCTTCAATTAAAGGAAACTCCTTTGGTGAATTATGTCAGATATTTAGAGATACAAACAGAATGATTAATGCTGGTGTCTAATTGAATTTCACCTCAGGATTTCTTTGCCTCCCTCTCCTCTCTGGTACCTAACACGTTAACATGAATAAATGATTGAGAAAGAAATGAAGAGAGGAACAAAAGGGGATGTGTAAACACTCCTCAAGCACTGCACAGCAAACCCAATTTCAAAAATCACTTCCAGCAGGCTGCCAAATTCCAGGCAATGAGGGGAAAGTCAGAAACACGTGGGGTTGGTTTTTTAATCACATGGACAATTTCCATTCTTGCTTTGTGCTAAAAAGAACTAACACCAATTCACCTAAAGGTTAAAAAAAAAATAAAGAAAGAAAAAAGAAAAAGGAGAATAGAACGAGGCATCATTTTAAAATCCAGTAGTTATATAAGAGTGAAAGACAACCTTGGGTTAGTCCCACCATTCCAGAGGCATCCTGCAATGCAACCCTGGGGATGAAGACCCCTCCTGGGCACCTCCCTGGCAGTTCCAGTCCCGCTCAGGTGAACCCACCTGGTCTGTCCCGAGCAGCCCAGCCCGGGGCTGGCCAGCAGCCCGGGGACCTGGCCAGCTGGACCATGAAGGATCTCCTCCTTCCCTTCCTTCCTTCCTTTCTTCCTTCCCTGGGAACAGCAGGACAAGCTCCCAGTGCATGGACAGGAGGACAGGGACTGTCCCCAGGAGTCAACAAGGTGAGTCAAATATACAGGAGCTGGCAGTGCCTCCCTGCCAGCCCCGTGTGTGCCTTCCTGGGAGCTTTTCAGGGCTACTAATTAACCCTGAGCATTCCAGGGCAGGTGAATAATGAGCATCATTGCAGACACTTCACAGCTGACTTGAACAACATCAAAAAGGGCCAGGTTGTTTGCCCAGGGTCCCACTGGACAATGATGACAGAGTTCCTTTCCTCCAGAGCAGCCTCTCATTTTCCCCACCAACACTTACCATTAGAACTCCCCATAAAAAACAAAGTAATGCCTCTTTCAGCTGGCAGGAGAGTTCATGAGAAATCAGTCTTAACTGTTTGCATAAGAAATCAGATTGGAGCATTGTTTTAATTCATATATAACACACCTAAAAGCCAGACAGGAGCCTGACTGAAAACCACAAAACACATTTATGTTAAAAAAAAAAATAAATAAAAAGTGCTCCAGTCTCCCTGTTGCTCTCTGGCTCAGTCAGTTCACATTCAAAAGCAGTTTACAGCAGGAATACTCAATGAAAGCAAAGCTATCCCAAGCAGGATTTTCCTATGTAATCCACAGCACTAACTCCTTCAGGTATAAATATTCAGCTGGGTAAGTGCAGCACTGCTGTCTCAAAAGGAACTCACATTTTACTCCACTCCACCTCTTGTAAAGGAAGAAATGAATATTTGACAGAGCCTGCAAAGCTCGAATTATGTGAATCATCATTTTTCTATCAGTTCATTGTCAGCTACAGCAACACCCATTAATCAGCACAGCTTAGACCAGAGCGAGAACAAGGAGATGCTTATTTTTCATAAGCCTTTGTCAGAGAACTGACATTAAAATTCAGGTCCTCCTTTTTACACACAGACACACACACGTGTGCTTTATCATTTAGAAACCATTTCTATTGCTCCAGCATTTACAATAAATGACTCAAGGTTCAATAAAAGACTTTACTGCATACACTGTTTGGAAGATACACAGGGCTCTGCCCAATCTTTGTACAGTATTAACTTCTACAATATAATTAAGGTCATCAGCTGAATTTTTTTCTTCTCTGATCCCATCCTATTTCCCTTGGGGGAAAAAAAATCACCTAGTTTCCAAAAAAAAACTTTTTCCAAAGAAACTCAGATGCAGCCCACCACACAAATTGCAGCCATGCACTAGGTGTCAAAGGGGAAAAAATTCCTCATATTCTAAATTTGTATAAATAAAACTTAGAATAATTCAAAGCCAAAGTATGAGACACAGATCCAGGCATTAATCTGGATTCCCAGCATCAGCTGGATAACAGAGTCAACACAGCATTCCCTGAAATTAAACACCATGTCCTGCATTTTCCATGCAGGCTGAGACCTGAGGTTTGGGTCTGCTCTGCACAGCTCAAGCTCGATCTGAGACTTTGTTTTCCATTTGCTTGGTGCCACTACACCAGCACAGTTCAGTCCCTAGAAAACACCACTAAAAAAAAAAAAAAAATAAAAATAAAAAAAAATCCAAATTTCATCGAGTCACAGAACCGCAGGCTGGTTTGGGTTGGACCTTAAAGCCCACCTTGATGGGCAGGGACATCATCCAGGAGCTGCTCAGGTTTAAACTGAGATTTCTCAAAGCCACTGGGGCAGGAGGAAACACAGGCACAGGTAACTGCAATGGGTGATTTACCCAGAATATTGAAATATTTGAAGCCCCAGCCATGTGGCAGAGGAGTCCCTGGGGACAACCCCAGCCAAAACCAACAGGGAACAGCAGCACAGGCTCCTCCACAGGCACCAGGAATGTTTGTGTGGGTTCACTGAGCAGGGACTGAAAACAACACACCCAAACCAAGCAACCAGCCCAACAACCCAGCACAGAAATACCAAAAATCACCAGGAGGCTTCGGAGAGCCCAGGGGTTCCTGCATAACCAGCACAGCTCTGGTGCAAAGTCAGGGTCAGTAGTCCTCCATCCTCCTTGTGAAAAAAAGGTAAAAAAAAGTTTTCTCCACTGAGGTAGAGAAAGGAAATCTCCTCCAGAGCCAGCTCATCCAGAGATCCAACCAACCCTGGAATATCCGTGTTTCTGCATCTCATTAATACACCAAAAATAATGGAGCCTTTTGTTTGGGTTTAGGGGTTTTGGTGGAAATATCTATGCTTAGCAAAAGCCTGTGTCAGGAAGGTCTACAAATGTCATAACAATACTGAACACACAAATAAATGGTGTAGTAAAACCTCCATTGATAAAGTTACACGTGTAACTTTCAATAAAACTTAGTTAAATTTGATTTATATGCTGACAACATCTCAGATAACTCAGGAAATCCAGTTATTGGCATGGCTGAATTATGGATTATCAATACACGACATTTCATTAGCTGTTACTGCTCGTTAGGTGTATCAATCACTGATGCCATTAAGCTGTGACTGACATTTGTAAATTCTCATGGTGGTGGACCTTGCCTGTGGAGAGACATTCCTGTGAAGAGCCAGGACAGATGGATTTGTTATCACCATTTAAAATCCAACACTTTCACAGGAACATCAGAATAACTTGCAGAGGGAAATGAGCAGTGAAAGCTTCAGCTGCTCTGGTTCCTATTTTTGTTTTTTAAAAGCCTGCATGGTAATTTCCCATTAACATGAGAGATCTGTTTTTTCACTCCTATAAAGGCATCAACTCTCCAAACAGAGCGAGTAACCTTATCAAAGCAAGCCACTGCACCTTCCAGTCTGACTCACACTGAGACCATCTGGACAAAACATTCAGACGAGAGCTTTTTTTTTTAAAAAAAAAAAAAACAAAAAAACCCAACATCTTGAAACAAATTGCCAGACAGGATTACACAAAATGATCTGTCGAACGTGTTAGAGACAGCCAGAAAAATCTTTAAAAGCAGACAGAGGGGAGGAAATGTGCATCCTTCTGGGATCCACTTATGGCTTATCTTTTCACCTTCCAGCTTTTTCAGCCGTAAAACCCAAGAGCAGACCATGCACTGGGGGCTGCAGGCAGCCTGCAGTTCCTGCAGTGTCTCCAGAGATGTCAGAGGACACTGCTGGCTCTGAGAGCTGCTCCCATCCCCTTCAGCCAGCCCTGGACCTGCCTGTCCAACTCACCAGCTGCTTTTCCCAGTTACACCAGCAATCCCCAGCACCAACATCGTGCCACTGCTCCCTTCCATCAACCAGAAAGGGAAAAAAAACCAAAAACTCAGATCTGGGTATGCTTGGTCATTTCTACCTCAATTTGCCCCGATAGCAATCAGCAATGGCTCCAGCTATTAAAAAAAAAAAAAAAAAAACAACAAAACAACTTGGATTTGATTATCCAGGGTAGTTTCTATCCTTTATCTGCCAAAGCAGACACACTGATCCAGCCAAGGCACTGGATCCAGCTCATTGCACATTTGCCTTTCCCATTAACGAGCCCAGAGGTCACTTGCCAAAGGACACACAGATAAAGCAGACGAACTTTCCACTACTCCCCGACAGCTTAATTACTACCCAGAATCTGGAGCAAGCCATGACAACTCTGCATTTGTTTCCACATTTCATTTTTATGACACTCCAACATCTGCAGAGGATGCTGTAATTAAAAAGGAATAAAATTATGGTTAAAAAAAACCAACCACCAACAAACCCTGGACACAGTCATTTGCCTGAAGAACAAGGATTACACTGCAGGCACAGGATGGTCTGCAGCAACAAAGAGTCAGTGTGCAAGCTTTAAAGTCCTGAATTACACACACTGCAGGAGCTAAAATGAGTTTGAAGTCCCACAGTGTGGCTGGAAGTGTGCTCTGTGCTGGACTGGGAAGGAACCAGATAAGCATAAGGCATCCATCCTTGCAGCTTTCCTGCATCCAAGTAACCCAGACAGAAAGCCAGAGGGGTAAAACCTTCCTAGAACACCATGTCCAGCTTTTAACCTCCTCAAGCGTAGCTAAGAAACCACGGCACGGGAAGGAAGTTGAGCCAATCAATCTGAAGACAGCCTGATCCTCTCCAGTTCCCCACCTCAGCCCAATTTAAAAATCTTCATTTTTAGGGGCAGCCTTGCAGATGATGGACACGAGGACCGGGCTCACACAAACAGCTCCACACTTGCAGTTTCCATCAGCCCCACCACTCAGCAATGGGAATTTATGTTCCTCAAACTCAGAGGCTGCAGGGGAAGGAGTCGAGGTGCCTGGTGACAGCAGCTGCTTCCCCCGTGGCAGCTTCCTCGCAGAAAGCTCTGCCCTTCAAAGTCAAGTTGGAAGAGAAGCTACTTCTCCCACCTGTCCTTTGAGGAGAGGATTTCAGATCTCGTCCTGCGAGAGCAGAGCTCCAACCCAAACTGCCCCATGGACACGCTGCCCACACCACCACAGGCTTCAAGCAGCGACTCCTGCAGCATCCAGAATCACCTCCATTCACATTTAGTACCAGCTTGTACTTTCCTTGATTTCACAACATGCTCAGAACAGAACGAACAGAAAATTCTTTCCTCTAGAGGTTTCGGTTCCCTCTTTCCAAAATTGAGTCAGCGACAGAGACAAGGCTGCTCCTCATAGGGCACGCTGGGGTCTCCTCTTGAGAACCATTTCCCTTCAGAACCTCCACCCTCCCCAGCAAAGACAAACAGTGAGAGGTCTCCAATAAGAGGAGAAGATCCTGAAGGACCCGTGGCTCTCAGAATTAAAAACACCACAGCGCACAGCGGCTTTTCATTCCGGCCATTGTCCTCTAAGAATAGCCCAGAGCCCCACATTGTGTGCTCCTGTCCACCTCCCTGCCAGAGCTATTTAAAGCCTCAAACAGCTTCTCCTTGGATGTCAGCTCCGGCTGGGAAGTCAGAGCCAGGGCAGTCTTAAGATTGTGGATTTTAAAGCGCTGCCCGCTCGGTGCAGGGTGGAGTTTGTGATTCAAAACAACGGGAGAGGAAAAGGAGCAAAGAGCAAATAGCAGTGCAGGTGTGCAGAGCTGCACATCCGTGAGCCAGCTCCCTCACAGCATCACTCAACATTCAGCTTGGAAAAGGCCTCCAGGATCATCAAGTGCAGGCTCTGAGCGATGCCCAGACTGCGAAGTGCCACCTTCCAACAGGAGCTGGTTGATGTTACCTCCAGGCCACCTCCATTTCCAGCCTGGGTTAAGGTTTTAAAGATAATCCCTGACAGGCAAAGGCACAGAGATTTACAGGACAGAGAGGCACAGTGAGCTTATCCTCTCACGATAAATATATCCCAGTTACACTGCTCCAAGTGTGCCTGCACTGAGCCACAGCCCAGGGATCTTCCACTGAATTACCTGAATTTTCCATTGAATTACCTGGCCGGGGGCTGTACAGAGCTCATTCAGGTACCCAGCTCCTCTGGCACGTTGCTGGGGTTTGAAATAGTGAGGGTCAATTTTCCATTGAATTTCCTGAATTACCTTGAATTACTAAAATCTCAGTGATCCAGTTATCACTCCTACACTGATACAAACAGGTACTGCATGAATCACAAAACCACAGGGCAAGGCAGCCACAGAAGCTGACATCAGCAGCCACTCTGCTTTCCAAGAACAAAACAACACCAGCTAACCTCCATCACTTGCAAGGAAATCCAAATATATCAAAACCAGTAGGCACATGCTGGGAATAAATGCCAATGCTCAGGGATGCTGCTCATCTCAGCACGACTTAATTCTTTGTGAATGATACCCCATTGACAAAAATAAAGCCATGGAGTCAGGCAATGTCTATAAACATTAATTGTTGTGATTTGTAATTGTCACAGAAATATCAGCCTTTTAAAAAAAAAAAAACATGTTACTCAAGCCCCAGGAGCCCCATCAGCACCTCGGTGCTCGTAAGACATCTGCAAATCCAAGGCAGGATTTCTCCTTCCTTCTATCTGCAGCTGTGCAAAAGGCTCCTCCCAGCTCCAGTTTGGGTCCAAAAGGAGCAGAAAAGTGATTCATCCTCCCACTCTGCATCCAGGCTCCCATTTCTCTGCCAGAGCTGCCAGGAGGATCCGGAACCCACCACCTTTGGCAGCTTGGAGCACTCCAGCACCGAGGCAGGAACCTCTCCCAGCCCTGCCAACAGTGGGAACATTTGGTGACATTTCCACTGCTGCAAACAGGGAATGCATTCCAATCAGGACCTATAAAAGATGAAGGTTGAGTCATCCACGCCGACTTCTCGTGCGCCAAACTGGGTTTTGCTTCTTCCCCGTTTGCTGCATGTGAACAGTTTATCAAAGAAAATATAACCAAGGAACCTCTCAGCAAGCAAAGGGGGGGGAAAACAGCCTCAAAAATGAACTCACTGATGAATTCTCTTCTACTTGCTGCATTCACTGGACTTCTGACTTCATCTACAACAGCCCTGCCAACAGGAGAAAACTGAAAACAACCTCTACCCAAATCAAAATGACAGCAATTAAGCCATTAACAAGCAGCAGGGCGAGTTCAAGCCATGAGCCTGGAGCATTAAATGGCATTTTAAGCCTTTCTAGGGAAGAACCCTCCTTGCTGTTACAACTCTCCAAAGGCTTGACTGGATGGTTACAGAACTGATGCTCAAAAAAGCTGCATTGGGCTGAACAAGAGACCTAAAACTAACCCAAAAAAATAAAATCCTCACACCAGCAAGTTAATAGTAGGTGTAGAAAAAAAATTAAGCCACCCGGTATGCAGCATTAGTTTATTTAGAGTAACCACATTATTAACCAATTTGCCACCAGTAATAGAAGCCATCCCCAGTGTCACCACTAGCCCAGAACTCCCAGTCTGCAGAAAAGGCTGGGAATGAACATCCTGACCTCAAACCAAGCCCTGGCACGTAGGAAATGAAATCACCACGGAACCAGGCATTGCCTGAAATGCCAAGTCCAGCCTAATTACTGCCAGGGCAAAGAGGATTTCTCTTTGCTCCTGACACACTTTTCCCTTTCCTCCAACACATCCCATTGCTCTGCAGCGTTTTCCTTGTGTGTGCCACTCCTGGATGGCAACAAAAGCCAGGCACGAACACGTTCAGCTGGGTTGACAGCACTGAGAAAGGAGCAGAGCAGCTCAGAAAGCAGGAGGGAATTCCCAGCATCAGGCATTAAAACTAAGGAGGTCTCTGCAGCACAGGGAATCTTCTGTTTCCTCTGGCACCAACCCCTCTTCCCCACACACACCCCAAAAATCCATCCCCCAGGAATGGGGGAGCACACTCCAAGGAAACAGAGCTTGTTCTGGACAAGGAATCAGCCCCACAAATAGTTTGCTGTGCTTGCTCTGCCCCTAAAAATACATTTAATATTCACAAACCTCCTCCTGTTCAAATTAAAACTCTTCCCAAGTCTCAGCCTCAGTGAAGGTTGGCTTCAACACTAAGGGCTCCTCACAGATGTAGCAAAAAAATCCCAGTACAGGAGGTGGCAAAATGAGCATCCTTCATATTCTCACCTGGCCTCTCTTCTTGGCAGCTTGAAAGATTTCAAGATTTTAAAATACAAATTCGACATCCTGGACTGGCAAACCAGTATCTCTTGCCAGCACTGAAGTTCACACAAACCTTCCACTCCTAAAAATAAAACTTAAAGAAAACAGCCATTCAAACTCAATCCCAGTGGAGCAAAAAGAACTTTGGGAGAATCACAAAAAAACGGCTCTTAAAAATAGCAAACCTGAATGTTAGTGTTGGGAGATTTCAGGGGAGTGTTTATTTCCTTCTTAATCCCCAAACCAGCAGGAATCAGAGAGAGGAAAAGAGCGAAGGGAGAAAGAAATCAAAGGAAGGGATAACTGCAGACACATCTCAGCTTCCTGACAATCTGATTCCAGGCTGCACAAAGTTCTGACTCATTCCTGGAGCTGCTTTTGATTTTTCCTTGCAGTGAAGTTTTATTTGAGGGGTGAGCTGCATTCCCCTCTCCGTTTCCAGCTGATGCAGGGAGCACCCCTGGCAGGACAGACACCTCATCCAGCATCACCCTGGGATTTGTCCCCTCTAAAAGATCCAAGAGGAATAAAAAAAAAAATTTAAAAAAAAAAACAATCACAAAGTAAAAGCACTGTGCAGTTATCTCCTCTGTCCAAGTAATTTTCTTGAAAAGAAGAGGCACATCCTGTCCAGCCACGCAGGCTGCACTGCCAGACAAAAAAAAAAAAAAAGAAAAAAAAAAAAAAAAGAAATAAAAAAGTTCAGTGTTCTCTCAGCATGTTTTGAGATGTGTAACTGAATCCCATAAATCTCACCAGAGACCTTGATTTAGTTCATTCGGAGTAATTCACTACCATTTGATCTCCTCACCTACTTTCAGGCTGCTTGGAACACAATGGCTGAGCAAGATGTGCTGAAAGCCCCAATTGAGGGACCCAGAGAACACAGACTCCCAAAAAAAGATCTGGATCAAGGGCAGGAGGATCCCTGTCCTCAGCCAAGGCGAAAAAAACAGCTCCCACAAAGTTCTGACACACCACACCAGCCTGGTTTTAGCTGGATGCTCTTTCAGTGATCATAAATAATCTTTTCAAAATGAAAATGGATATCATTTTAAAGGAAGAAAGCAAATTTTTACTGCATGAATGCTATAATACACATGCAGTTAGACCCACAAATAATTTGATTATTTAGCTTTAAGGCAGCTGAGAAATAACATTTATAATGTTTAAAATGCGCTGCAGGAAGTCTCAGAATCAGAATTCTCCAAAAGACAACCCTGGCTTTTGGGTTTCTTGGGTTTTTCAGGGATCAAAATGCAAGAGTTCTCAACTATAATTATTATATATTATGTATAAACTCCCTTATTTACACTAAGAGGTAAGGGAGACCAAAACCTAAGCAGAGAGATAAGATGTTAAGTGAAATTTAGAAAGTGATGCAGTAATTAAAATAAAATAAAATCAAACTTCCAGAAATCTGTGATACAGCTGCAGAGCTCTTTAGTGTATTGAAAAGAACATCGTGTTTGGGCTACTTTAAACAAACCCAGATAAATAAATACTTCATACACTGATGGAAAAAAACACAAAACCAAAAGTGCTTTCCTATCATCTGATCAAACCCACTCTCTGTAAGAGAAATCAGAACTTGTGCTCTAAAAAATTGAATGGTCAAGAGGTTTCGATGTTATTGCCATAAGCAGGAGCAGTGAGACTTCAGGGGGACCTTTGCTTCATTAACAAAATCAGCTTTTAGAGAGGCACACGAGAAGAAGAAATGAAAAAACCAGGAGGTGGGAAGGAAAAGGAACCTGTTTTTCCTTGTACTCCTCAGAGCTGGGTTTGTTCTTCCTATCACTGTCAAAGACCCAAAGTTATTCTGCAAACACAGCACAACCTCCCCACAAGACAGCCCAGGCAGGGCTGGCTGGATGCTGATGGCTTTCATTAAAAATAAATAAATAAATAAATAAAAAATCTACTTACTCTTCCCATCCCCTGCATACACCTTTCCATGCAGGATCCCAAAGTAACCTCGTCCTCGCAAGGAGAGGCATCGATTTTTGGGGCTGATAAATGTGTTTAAACAGTCAACATATAAATAACTCCTTACAGCAAGGACCACAGGCAGCCTTCCCCAAGATGCAGAATCCTTAAATTAAAGGTAACAGCAAATTAGCAGCACTTTTATCCCAACCATAGCAGCTGGTGGAGCTGCTCTCTGGGTTTGGGACAGGGTGGGGTGCAATGGGAACTATTTGCATGAAGCCTAATCCTAAAACCACTGCAAACGATGAGAGGGAGCTGGAAAAGGCAACAGGGCTGGGAGAAAATTATAGCTGCTCCTCCAGCTCCCAGCCAGTGTTTATTGTGGAATTTAGAGCTGCAAATGCTGAGCTCTGGAGGAACCTCCAGCAGCACAAAAACAAGGTCAGCTCTCCTCCCTAATACAGGATATTGTGGAATTTCCCAAACCTCCACGTGGGTTTGTCTTGTTCCTCCCCAAAATTCTGATGGAGCCTTGAATCTTGGGTCCAGTTCTGAGCCTCTCACTTCAGGAAGGACAAGAAAAAAAAAATCAAAAAAAAAAAAAAATCAAAGAGTCAGGAGCAGCCAAGCAGCAAATGGATAAATGACAGCAAAGAATGCCCAAGTGTTCCAGGGGGTTCACCAGAAAACAGCTTGGGGTTCCAGAACAGAATAAAACAAAAAGCCCCAACAAAACCAAACCAAAACACTTCCTTCACTGCCAAAATCCGTCACTGCTTTCAAGGCATAAAACAAAGTTCTACCTGTGGGGATTTTTCAGAGGGGCCAGTGCCAGAATTTTTTTTCCAATTTAAATCTGAAACCAAACTACTACCTGAATTTCCACAGACAGGTTTGGTGGGGAGCATTTTTAGCCAAGTTTTTCAGGGAGAAAGTGTGAAAAGTAGAAATTAATGGATGCAAGGAGCCCTTCTCAGCTATATTCTACAAAGTTCACTGTGATGGAGGAAATAATTTGACATAAAGCCTAAATTAAGATTAAGGAATTAAGTATGAAGACAATGGTTATAAATGTGTTTGGCATTAGAGAACCAGCCTAAATAAAAGGACTTCTCTTAAACTTTTATGCAAATTAATTTATCATTACAGTCAGAAATTAATCATGTAATGGAAGGTAACACCAGCATATGGACTGATAAAAGTTCAAACCAACCTCAGAGCAAACACAGGCAATCTGGATGGCATAAGGAGGGAGAAAAGGCAATTTAGCAACCAGCAAGGAGCCTTCACACACAGGAAATAAAAATCAACACTTGAGGGGTCCAAAAGTTGGTTCCAAGGGGTGCTCAGCCCAAGTTCTGGGTTTAACCAACAGCCCTGGTCACCACAGCAGAAATCTTTGCCAGCACAAGTTCCCTGCTAAGGAACTTCACACCCTCAGTACAGACAAAATTTTGCCTTGCAAATAACCAGAAACCAATAATGTCACAGCTCTGATGAACCTGCCAGAGCTCAGACTATTTAAGCCTTTCCCAGCCTGTCTGTGGGTGATGTCTATCCTCCTTTTTTCTTTTTTTCATTTCTAAAGCACAACTCACAAGTGCAAAAAAAAAAAAAAAAAAAAAAAAAAAGGGCAAAAATCCCTACCAGAACAGGGAGTATCCAGAGTTTTTAGACATTGAGCTCCAGGGGGAAAACACTAGAGCACAATTTCATTTCATTCATAGCAAGTTGAGTTTCCATCCAAACATCATCAGTGTATCCTGTGACCTTTGTAGTGCTGCATTTCTCCCTCCTTGCCCCCTCCCTTTTCCAGCTGCACACTTTAAAGTCCTTTACTGGCAAAGCCTTTTGTTCCTATTTCAGCATCCTTCTGCAGCACTGGGTTCCTCCCCATGGAGCTGGGACACACACGGGCACAGCAGCCCAAAGCCTGGTGGGTTACTGGATTCTTTAACTGGGATGAAGCCTCTTCCTCCTTCACCAGATGGAGAGAAAACAGAAAAATTCGGAAGGGTTCCATTCATTAAAGAGACCAAAGCAAAAGCAGGCTCCTTTCCAAAACCACTTCACAGGGATGTTCATTTATTAAATTTCTGAGTGACTGCTTATCAAAAACTGGGTGAAAACCTCCCTGGGCTTGCTCAGGGATCTGCACCTCCACACTCTGCCTTGTCACAGTCACTCATTCACTCAGTCATCCCCTGCACAGATTAAGGAAAATTGAGACTTTTCTTTTTTTTCCCCTCCCAGAAACAATGGCTGTTTATTGCTTATTGTCGTCAGATTTTGACACATTTCAGGCTCATCATCAAAACACGCCCGTGATAATTTGCTCCATGGGTCACAGGTCTGAATTCACATTTGCCAATAACCAAAATAACATATAGGCAAAAAAATTAATAGATAAATATGTAGCTAAAGATAACTTCGACATTGGATTTGCACAATGCTCCATACAGGAAAGCAGCCCTGCCAGAGGGAAGGGATCTCAGCATCTTGGCACATCCAAACAATTCCCTGATTGTGCTTTACAGGCACCTGATACAGCTCTGGCTTCCCAGGAAGGTGGAAGAGCATCAGCTCTGCAGCAAATTTCATTTCCACTCACGGATGGTTATTCACATTGCCACTCATTGCCTCGGGAGGAGTCCACTGTGATTTCCCAGGAAAACACTTGGGACAGCCTCCTCCAGCCCTTCCCAGAGGAACTGGGATGGAAGAAGGAGAATTGTCACATGCCAGGGAGTCCCCAGCAGCCACCAGCTGGCCCTGGTTGCCACAGCCCTGCCCACGCTGAGGAATTACACCTGGTGGATGAGTGGAAGTTTCTTGGCTACATAATCCTAACCCCCCAAAAAAATCCCCGTATTTTAACACGAACAGTGCTAATGCAATGGTGAATAACAGTTTTATTTTCTCCTAGAAGCAGCAGAATCACATAAAATGCATTTTGGTACCAGACACTCAGAGCAGAACAACAAGAGCCTTGCTCCAGGTGAGAGCTTGCATAAGGAAAAGGATGATGTGGAATTTCCCAATTTTCCCCTCCAAAATTCACAAATTTAGAGCATGCCCTACAGTGGGACTGGACTGCTGGCCCAAGACACACTCAGGGATTCATTCCCAGGCAACAACTGCTGTTATTTTAAGTAGGTTCAATCTGCAAGCACTGCCCATCTATAAATTGCATCGTTCCATCCTTCCCTCCCTGCAGGAAAACCATCCAACGACAGCAGTAAAAAAAACAAACCAAAAATCCTTCCCTGCTTGCAAGAAGCCAAGGAGCTCTTCCTGGAAAGTCCTATGATTTAAGGAAAACCAAGAAAAAAACAACCCCAAACCAACATCAGATGTAGCAGGACCAACCAACTCGCCCTGCTGCAGCAGTTCAGGGCTGGAGATTGAAATCCACGCTGGCTCTGGAGTTAATCTGGATATTTGGCTCCTTCTCAAGAGTCAAAAAGCCAGGAGCTGCTCATGTGCCACAGGATAAGGCAGCTCCCCTGGCCTAATTCAGCCCATTTCACAAAAATCAAACACTTACAGACCTAAGAATTTCTGTACCACACTAAGCAGCACCTTCAGAGAAGCTGTGATTAAACTCAAAACAAAACAACTGGGTCAGGAGATTTGGAGTTTTAACAACAGCAAATAGTTACTTTGCTGGTAAAAAAATTACAATATTTTAAATGATTCCAATCCATTTACAGCATCTTCTTGGAAAAACACCAGTTGAGCTTCCTCACTTGCCATCCATACGGTTTCTGACTTCAAACACATGGAGAGTTTCAGTGACCATTATCCAGGGATTTCACAGAAAGAAGGCTCTGTTTTGTCTCCTGGAAAATTGCAATTTGGGAAGAAAAGGGCAGAGAGAAAGCAGAAATGTAGACTTGCCTTTACTGACGAAGGCAAGACCCTTTCTCCCATTTTCTTCCACGCTTTTATCCCACAGTAAATCCCATAACTGTATTTGCTTCCATCGTCTACAAAGCACTGACAGCATTCTAAGAGCACAACACCCGTGATGTTGTAGGAATTCTCAGAGAGAAACCATGAAATCTGTGAAAGTCATACCAAAAAATGAACTAAATAAAGTCGTGAGTAATGAATATCAACTGTGCATGGCACAGAGGAAGCCATTCAAGGGAACATGTGTTTGAACATACTTTCCATCTCAACAAAGGTTCACATTTTTCACTCTTCATAACGACAGCTGAAAAAAAAGTTGACCAGGCAAAGAGATTCTTCCAAGTAAATCCCCAAAATGGCAAAAAAAAAAAAAATAGCAAGGATTTAAAAAAAGAATAAAAGAGGAGTCGAGCTTTTTAACTGACAGGAAAAGGGCAAGATACTAATTTGTAACCTCACCACGAAAGGAAGTCATTTAGAGCTAAGGAAAAATGTCCTGTCCCTTAGCTGGGAGTCAGGGAAAACTGGCTATTACCAGTAAACTTTTTATAGAACCCTACTGGAGTTACACTGGCAAGACCTCCTGCTTTTGGAGGCAAATGCAGCACTTAAGAGGATGGAGTGGTTTGGTCAGCTTTGGTCTCCAGCCTTCCAACACCTGATGAAACTGAAAAAAATAAAAAAAGTGGATTTTGGAGCTGGAGAGGAAAGAAGGCAGACTCTGCATTCCTTCACCTCCTTCCATCCTCATTAATAATCCATTAGCAGGAGTTGGACACAAAAACACAAACTATTGCTGGAACATCAAGGCAGTCTCCCAATGCCCCCTTCCCCCTTTCTGGCACCAAGGCTGCTTGGCTGGTCCAATCCAGCTCCAAAACTCCAGGGATTAGCACTATCAGGAACTGCAGAAAACCAGATGATTCCACAGCAATTCCAGAGCCCTGAGTTTGGAGCAAGTCATTGTTGCAAACAAATGGAATCACTTACAGGCACAGAGCTGTGATTAACTGCAAAAACCCCTTAAAAGGTAGTTTTACATTTTAAATGGGAACGTTAGCAGAGGTCAAGATATCAGAATTCAGGATTATTTCACTCAACCACGCTGGGGTGGGTGGCTGGAAATTCTCTTTACAGGGTGTATTAAAAACTCTGGGAATCCCCACCCAAGTGGTGCAAGGACCAGTCAAGGTGTGCAGTGACCAACCTGGTGACCTGAACAGGTGATGAACACAAGAGAGAAATCAACATTTATGTGTAACATCAACACCACTGGAAAACCCCAAAGTGCACAGGTTCAGCAGTAAAATAAATGACAGTGATTTCAGCTCATTGATCTAAAAATCTAAAGACTATTCTGTAAATAAAACCCTGCAACCACTGAGAGAAATGGCAGTTTTTGGTTCAAATCATCACCAAAAGCATCACAATTCCCTCCCAGCCCCCAAATTACAGCTGCTGACCCCGTCACAGCTACTTCTGCAATCTTTCACATTCAGAAGGGCTGGACCAGTCAGGATTAAAAACTGCCCAGCATCCCTCAGGAAGATGGACCATACAAATGAGATTTCCACAAAGCATTTAAGGCCAAAAAAAATAAATAAAAAAATAAAAAAATCACAATCAGATCAAACACACTCTCAAGATGCTCAGCACAGAGAAGGAAAAGGGACTTATCCGAAATTTATCAGCCATTTTGGGGAGGTTTAAGAATATTTTAGACACTTCAGTAGCCTGAGTGTGATGGCAGCTGGGAGGTTGCCTGAAGTTGTTCTTATCAGGAATCTTCCCTTAGCAAAGACAAACTCAGCCCAGCAACCACGCAGCCACCTCTGGGCTCTGCTTGCTCCTGCTATAAATTACCTCATCCATTTGTCATATTTTTAGCACTTTTTGGGCTGGGCTGCAAGATCTGCAAGAGATGCATTTTAACCTTTGCTAGCGACGACTCAAGGGCAGAAGTGGTTTATGAGCCCTCGCTGTGTAAAAAAATGTCAGTATTAAATTTCTGCAGCTCAAACCATGGAGCTATTTACTGAAGCTTTATACAAACTAATTAAATATAAGGCTCTCGTGGGACACGAGGAGAAAGAAAAGGAGAATTAAGAGATAAATCACTGGATTTTCTTTCCTCAGCAAGTGTACACTCCAATTTAATATATTAAACCAAAAAACACCCTGACAGTGCTTACTTGGGCACAGAGAGGCAGCATCCCAATCTCACACGGAACACACCGCACAGCATAAATTAATTATCTCCGCCTCACCACAACGTGCACAAAGGAATTGGGAGAGACAATCCAGACAAGGGGATGAGCTTGAGATATCAAAGGCTCCATATGGAGCCCACGGAATCTCACTCTGCAGCTTCACAAGGCTGCCAGGCTTTGTGAGCACAAGGCACAGGGAGGCATCACAGCCGACCCCAGGTCGTCCTGGCAGGAGAATTCCGACTGCTCCACACGGATTCACGCTGGAGTTTCCTCAAAAGAGGCGTTCCAAGGAGTCCTGGGGACCCTTCTCCAAGGGCAGGGAGGACAAACCATCAGGGAAAGGCTCGAGGTCAGTGCAGGCGTTGGGGAAAATCAGCGTGTCTGGGGCATTTCTGTGGGTTCATTCCCTCCTGCAGGAGACTGAGCGAACCTCCAGGTGCTGGAGACCATCACTGGGCAATCCAGCACATCCCCTGGTGGTCACTCGGAGGCTCAGAACAAGAACTCAAGGCTGTGTCCAGCCTGGTTCCAGCCACCTCCACCAGAGTGGACAGGTCACCAGGAAGGAGCCCCTTGTTCCCTCCAATGCTCCCTGATTGCTGCATGGTAACTTTGCTTTAAAAAAAAAAAAAAAAGCAAACTTCAATGGCAGAAATTAATTTCATTCAAATGTTTATCTCCCCACACGCGCAAGCCACGGGAAGAGCCAGCTCCAACCCAAAAGAGGCAGAGAAATTGGGAGATAACAAATACCTGAAGTTCATGGTTAGGGGGGAATAGAGAATGTCACTCATCCACAGCCCATCCCTGGAAGTTTCCAAGGCCAGGTTGGAGCAGCCTGGGGTAGTGGAAGGTGTCCCTGCCCATGGGATGAGCTTTAAGGTCCCTCCCAAACCAAACAATTCTGGGATCCTTTGACCTGCTGGCCCTTTTCCAATAAAAAAAAACACCGAGCTCATTCAGCAACAGAAAATCAAAAATTTTGCGTCGCGATGATCTATTAATCAAGCCGTTCTTTAAATGGTTTCTGATTAACCACTTAAGGCTATTAAATTTTTAAACAAAGCTCCATCATTCCATTAGCAATCATTTAAAGTGCTTAAGGAGGTGTTTGTGGATTAAGGGTTTTAAACGAAGCCTCCAAACAAGGCTCCCGGCACTGAGCAAAGCACAAAAAACACTCTAAGTTTCTAAATGCCAGCAAAAAATATCCGAGTTTTCTCATCAGAGGAGCAGATGCCACCTCACAATTCGTGTAGCACGCCAACACGTGATTCATCTCACCCCCACAGCCCCTGCTCCACTTCCCAGCTCAGGGAAAGGATTGCAAACAGACTTAACACCATTTCCATGCTGCTCCCACAACTGAGGGGACAATTTCACCAGGATACCAAAAACTTTCTGTAAGAACCTTGGCATGTTGGGTGATGAGGCAGCACCACCTCACTTGTGGATTCCAGTGGGTTTAGAACCATCTCATCTTGTGATGCACATCCCTGGAATCAGAGCTGAGAGATTCCCCAAGCAATCACATCAGCATCCAGCTCAGAACTGAGCTGGCTGTGGGATGTAAAGCAAGGTTTGTGGTGTTTTAAAATGAACAAAGTCTCCCCCAAAGCTGGCACCTAAAGGCAGGGGGACAACGATTCCCACTGGCAAAGCAGCTCCCAAAAGGTCAAATCTGGGTGGAAAAGGGAAGTTCTCCCTCTGAAATACTCCGGGTTGACAGGGTTGTTACAGGACTTTGGTTTGTTTGCCTGCAAATATAAATAATAATAACCATTTTTTATATATATATATATTTAGAAAATTATTGCTCGCAGCCCATATTTATGACAGGAAGCAAAGCTGCCCTGACACCCTGACATTGTAAATCATCCTTTGAGCAGGACTGTCCTGTGCATTCCTGAGCTGCCTGGTCCCTCTACACCTCCCTCCCAGGAGGGGCAGGAGATGGATCAGCACCTCCTTCCCCACTGGAGAGGGACGAGCATCCCGAGGTGAACTCATCCTGCCCTCTCCACCAATTCAGGAAGGAATTCCCCTTCTCCCAGCTCCTCCTGACCCCTTCACACGCTTCCGGCCTCCTTAACCTCCTGCATCTAACACAGAAATGCTTTATAAGGCCAAAAAAACAAAACAAAACAAAGCAAAAAAAAAAAAAAGTGCCACTACTGCAATCCACTTTTAATTTCCAGATGAATTCACAGCCCCAGAGATGAGCTGAGTTCTGGCAGCAGCAGGGAAGGCTCTTTCCCATTTTCCTGGTCTCTTGTCTGAAAAGGAAGGGAAGGATGGAAGGATTTTTAATTGATGCAGGAGCTGAGAGGTTGAGAGGATGCGCTTTGCTAATTCTAAAGCCTCGCTTCCGTGTTATTCCCAAATATTGTGACTGCCAGCCCGGATCCATCACACGGATTTTGATGGGGTAAATAATGAAAGAACCTACAAGCCTCTAATTTCACACTGACTGCAATTCCCAGTTCCAAAGACAGCTCGAAAACAGGAATAGAAACTTAACCAGTAAAAGAGAAACACGCCCTTCTCCATTTCTAACTTTAAGAACCTCAGTATTAAAAAAAAAAAAAAAATCAAAATAAACTCTTAGCACAGCTTCATATTTGCTCAAATAGGTATTTTTAACATAAGTACCCAAACTGCTTCTGGATGCAGGGAAGGATGTCTTGTAGGAAAACATGTTTTAATGATTTGCAACCAACAAGCAGAACCCCCCTCCCCAGCAGGAGAAATAAATGAGCACCTAATTGCAAAACAGTATCTTAATTGTCAATTTACATGTAGGTTTCCTACTCAGATTTAAATCTGGCTTTTTTTTTTTTTTCAAATCGCATTGATTTAAGTCAATCAACCCTGCCCAAAGGCCATCTTTCCTGCATGCTCTGAGCATACCAAGCAAGTTTTAAGCAATTAGATAAATCACTGAATCTCAGAACTTCCTAGCAGCAATGTAACAAGCCATGCACAAGCCCTAATTATTCTTTTAAATACGTCTTATCCCAAAAACTTCGTAAAAATAAGCAGCTCAGGGGGGCATTTCACTACATTTTATTATTTTTTTTTTTTTTAACCTAGGGCACATGATGGCCTGAAACCCAGCCAGCTGAATTCTGCAGGAGACTTGCATGGTCATTGCAAACCCCAGTGTTTAAATGTGTTTATTATTCCCTTTGATGATGGGAATAACACTGCTTGCACGAGTTTTATTCATCTGTAAGTGTGTTCATTTCTGTGTGTGTACACCCACACCCACACTGCAGCCTCGAGGTGTTACACTCCAGCACAGCAAGGAGAAGAAGCAGGGAATTATTATGGACTCACCCCGAGCAAAATCCTGAATAATGGAAGTTTCTAGCACAAACAGCTTCACAGGGACCCTCGAGCACAGTCCCCCATCAGCAGCAGTGGAAATATGCTCCTCTGACACTGCACAGATTGTTCAAAGATTCCCATGACAGGCAGAGGATTAAAAAGCAGTTCCCTGCCTCTCATATTTCACATGCAAAGCCTTCTCGCCCGAACGGCAAGCAGGAAAAGATGGATCTCCCCGAAACTCAAAAAATGTGGTTATTCCATAATTTTAAAAAAACAACAAAGCCCTAGCTGTGGTATACCTTTAAAAAGGCAACACCAAAGCAGGAACTACCCCGTGGGGACAGACAGCACTGCAAACCCGACCCAGCTTTGTATTCCCAAAAAAGCCCTGCAAATTCCAGGCAATCTGCAAATGATTTCCCTCTTCCCCACCCAAACATGCACTGCAAACTCCTACAATCGCCAGGCAGGCTTGCAGGGAAGGGATGGAAATAAAACCATTCCTTACCTTTAACTTGAGTGTCATATTCAGCTATGATCTCCTTATCCTTTTTGAATTTTGCTGGCGACGTCATGATTTCTTTTCCAAAAAGCTGAATAACCTCGAAAGAGATCCACCAGGACACGAGATATATAAAGGCGATTTTTGCTCCTCTCAGCACGATGCCTTGGCTTGCTGCTCGTCCTTCCCTCCCCCCCCACCCCCCGCCCCGCAAAAAAAAAAAAAAAAAAAGGGGGGGAAAAAAAATTAAAAAAAAAATCAGTCCATGGAGAGAGGGTGTGAGACGGAGCACAGCAGCAGGGAAATGCAGATGTTGAGATCAGCGGATGGAAGAGGCAGCAGTTTTGTCTCCCTGCACCAAATCCTTGAGCAGCAGCATCAGCCTAGCGAGATCCTGCAGCCCCCAAAGGCTCTTCCAGATCCTCAATAGCACAGCCAGGCAGTGCAAGTCCTTCCGCACATGTTTTGTGTGGGTTTGGTTTGCCCTTTTCTTTTTTTCCCCCCCCCTCTCTTCTTTTTTTTATTTATTTATTTAAATGGGCTCAGAGATGATGCAAATCAAATCCCAAACGACAGCAGCAGCAGCAGAGGAGAAGCAGCTTTGGTTTGTTTGCCTGCAAATACAAATAATAATACATATATTTAGAAAATGACCGCTCGCAACCCAAATTTATGACGGGAATTAAAGCTGCCCCGACACCCTGACACTGCGAATCGTGCTTTGAGCAGCAGCAGAGCGAGGTTCCAGCTGCAGCCCGGGCAGGTGACCGAGGGGAGGGAGCACGGCGACAGCGGGGACCGGGACATGGCCTGGGGACAGCGGCTCCTCCGGGAGAACCGGGGGTGCTCCGGGGAGCGAGTCCGGGCAAACGGGGCACGGGCTGGGGAGCAGCGGCTCCTTTGGGATGCGGCTCCCGTGGCAGCTGGGGTTCATTTGGGGTGCAAGCCCCGGGGGAGAACTTGGGGTGAAGGTCCCGGGGGATTCGGGGGCTGTTCGGGGTGCGGCTCCCGGGGGTGCGGGGCTCCTTTGGGGAGCGGCTCCCCGGCCCCGCAGCATCCCCCGCCGGCTGCGGGCTCGGTCCTGCCGAGCCCCGGGCACACCGGGCGCGCCCCCGCCGGGCGGCTCCGCCCGCAGCTTCTCCCTTTTCGTTTTATTTTTTTTTTTTTTTTTCCTTGGAGGGTGATTTAGGGTTTCTTCTAGAGCCCGCTTCGCTGTGCAGGGCGGGACACAACTTTTCCCCCGTCTTTTCTTTTTAATTTGTATTTCAACCCCCCCCCCCCCCCCGGTTTTTTGGGGTTTTTTTGGGGGGTTTTTTGGTTTTTTTTTTTTTTGGGAGGGGGTTCGCGCGGCCGCAGCCCTCCGCGGAAGATGCGCGTAAGGGAGGAAGAAATAAATAAACACGGCACCCGCCGGATCCGCATCCCGCCCGGGAAGAACAATGCGGGCGGCGGGGAGAGGAAGCGGGGGGGGGTCCCGGGGAGGGGGCCGGACTGGGGGGACGCGGCTTGGGGCGCCGGGGAGGCGGCGGAGCCGGCGGCGGAGGGCTGCCCGCGGCCCAGCAGAGGGATGAGCACGGGAGAGCCGGGGGTCGGGCGGCCGGGCGGGGCGATTACCTGGGCGCTGCGGAGCCGCCTCCCGCAGCCGGGCGTCCTCCGGCCGCTGGCGCCCGCCGCCCGGTCTCCCGCACCGGCCCGCCGCCGCCCCGCCCCGCCCAGCGCCTCGACCAATGAGCGCGGAGCTCTGGGAATGAGCGACTGGCGTAGCAACCAATCAGAAGGCGCCGGTCCCAAGATGAGCCCGCCCCCTCTTCCCGCCTCTCGGCGCCCGTGGCACCGCCCCGCCGGACGGAAGCGTGAGTGACAGCAGCTGTGACCAATAGCAGCGAGGAAGCGCGCTCCTTTCCACCAATAGCCGGGCTGCAGGGGCGGTGCCGTTGGTTTTATTCAATGAGGTTGGGCGTGACTTGAGGCGCCCAATGGGAGGGCGCGGCCGGGAATTCAAACTGACAGGTGGGAGCGTGGCCGTTGTCGCCAGATCGGGACCGGGACCGGGATCGGGATCGGGATCGGGATCGGGACCAGGATCGGGATCGGGATCGGGATCGGGATCGGGGTCCCACCCGCCATGTCCTCCAGCGGCTGCACCTTCGAGGACCGGTGCGTGAGCGTGCTGTGCTGCCGGTTCTGCCGGCAGGTGCTGAGCTGGCGGGGCATGCAGGCTGTGCTGCTGGCCGACACCGACACCGATCTCTACTCCACCGACATGCCGCCCTCGGGGTAAGCGCCGGGAATGGGGAAAAGGGTGGGTCCCACCGGGAGAATGGGGTCCTGTCAGCCCCGGGGGACACGGCTGGAGGGTTCTCAGCATCAGCCCAAAACCCGCTGTCACCGGGAGAACACGGTGACATACATCCCGCTGACATTTCACCCCGTCCATACATCTCCAACCCCGGGCAATCCACGGCAGGACAGCAAAAATCGAGGATGTCCCGTGCAGGGCAAATCCAAACTCCGCTTGAAGCCATCCGTAGGGATGGCACAGGCTCGGCAGCCACGGGCAGCTCCTCCCGCTCCTTTCCGAAGGGAAGATTGAAGTTTGAAATAAAGATCCGCAAACAGAACAAACCTGATCTGTCACTGCTGCCGGGACTCTCCCTCAGTTCGGCTCGGTGCTGCTTTCCCATAGCCAGATTTGAATAGTAAGGAAATCAGGTTATGAAATGACATGGTAATGAGAACGAATGGGTTGGAGGGGAGATAAGGAATCAAAGGTTTGGGTTTAAACAGCCCAGCCTCTGAGGTACTGCTCTGTTCCAGAGCTGGGGCTTGGCAGCAGCTGGGGCCATGTCCCCAAGCAAGGTTCTGAAAGTGCCACAATGAGCCCGAGAGCCTCTGAGCACCAAGGCAAGCTCTGCTTTTTTTGGGGCTATTTTGAGAGGATTTTTGATACTCGTGCAGCGTCACGTGTCTTGTTCGAGTTTCCGTATGAGTAGGGCTGAGAGTCAAAAGGAAAACAGAACTGTGGGGAGGTTTAAAGCACCCAGCACCAATGGCAGCATCACGTTGTTGTGACCCGAGCCCGGTGTTGTTGTAACACTGGGGCTGTGGTCACCACAGCTCTAAAACTTCTGCCCGTTTCCTTCCTCCAGAACCGTGGATTTCATCGGAAGCTGCTATTTCACTGAGATCTGCAAGTGCAAACTGAAGAACATCGCCTGTTTGAAGTGGTGAGCGCACAACCGGTGGCACTGACGTGTCCCAGCCCTGTGTCCCCTCCTCGCTGTCACCTCCTGCATGGATGGAGGAGCAGATTGTGTTCCCTGGTGCAAATTTAAGGCTGCTGGGGAAAAACTCAGCCCGCTGCTCCTCGGGCAAGGCTGCCGGGGTATTTCTGTGCGAGTCCCCAGTGGAAATGTTGACAGCGTTGTCAGGAGGCTGAGTCTCCTGAAAGCTTGTGTGCCACCTGCCCCACGAAATGTCTGCCTCAACACTGAGTGGGGCCCCAGCTAGGAGCAGTTCCTCATATTCTAATTAATAGAACATCCTCTTGGCACATCGGGTTGTTGGGAGCAGATGGAACATGCTGTCGTTAAAGTTCTCGGAGTTCTTTTATCCTCCTTCTTAATGCCTGATATTTAAGGGTGAAAACAACAATTCTCTCAATCTGAGAGAATTCTTCCAGCTCCCTAATCAAGAATTTTACCTTTCTCATCTTTGAACACTGGGGTGTTGTGATAGGGACACAATATTTTGGGTTTAGACACAAGTGGAGAAACAGAAATATCAGAGCACATGCAAATGGATTAGTGGTTATTATGGTTTGTATCTAGGAGAGTTGATAAGGGTCAATAATCTGGCCCAGAGAAGCTGTGGCTGCCCCATCTCCATCCCTGAAGTGCCCAAAGCCAGGTTGGAGCACCCTGGGACAGTGGAAGATGTCCCTGCCCCTGGCAGGGGGTGGAATTGGATGAGGTTTAAGGTCCTTTCCCACCCAAACCATTCCATAATTCTCAGTTTCATCACTCCTGCTGCTGGTACCCTCCCCTGCACGGTGCTTGTGTACAGGTGGATTTTGGGTGTGAGGAATTTCTCTGCTGGTTGGAATCACTGGCCTTCCAAAAGAAAACAAATAAAGAAATCCACCAGCATTTGTTGGTATGTAAACTAATCTGGGTTACACAATTTAGGTTACTAAACCCTTCTCTGTGTGCCAAAGATCTAAAACTCAGATATTCTGTAACTCCCAACAGATGTTCCCTAAATATTTAAGATACTCGTTAAAACCCCGTTCCTTTAAGTCTGTCAAAACACAAGCATTACATAATGGCTATTTAATTGGAGCTGGAAAAAGCCACCAAGATCCACCTTTTGCCTTTCCAGTGGGAATGTTGTTGGCTACCATGTGATTTGTCCCTGCAAGCCCTGCCTGCTGTCCTGCAACAACGGCCACCTCTGGATGTTCCACAGCCAGGCAGTGTTTGGCATCAACAGGCTCGACCCTTCTGGTGAGGGACACCTTTGTTTCCTTCCCTTTCCCAAAAATCCTGATTCCCCCATGCTGTGGAGGCATCCCAGTAGCAGAGCGTGTGGAGGGAGGCTGGCACGTGGAGGCACGAGGAAATCTGGAAAACCACTCGAGGGGAGGCAGCTGTGAATGAAGATTTTGGTGTAAATCTCTTTTTACCTCCCCCTCTGTGGACGTAAGTCAGGATTTTCTGCAGCAAGGCCAGCTCCAGGATAAACCCAGGTTTATTTTTAGTTATGGGCTGTCAGGCAGCTGTCCAGGGGCATCTCTTTTTTCTTTTTTGGGTGAGTCACATTGTCACTTTGACCCTCCCTTGAGTCCTCCTGAGCTGGAATTGCAGCTCCTGCATCCTGGTGGGAGGGATGCCAAGTGTCTGGCAGGGTTGGATCCTCAGGAATGCAAAGCTCACTGATAAATCACCAGGGAAACTCCCTGCCCAAACCTTGCAGTGTCACCTGTGCCTCGGATCAATGCTGTTCACAAACAGGGTGTTCACCTATGGCTGCCTGAATTGCTTATTTAAATATTTCCGTGGGCAGGAATTTATCCTCTGAATTGGGCTGATGAAAAATAAACAACAACACTCCCAAGATCACTTTGGAGGAAGATAGAAAATAGGTTTATTTGTCATGAATGTGACTTCCTGGGTTTTGAAAGGATTATTTTCTCTCAAAATAGACAGTTGTGCAACTTAAAAATAAGGTCACAATCCAAAAATATATCTTTTTTCCCCCCCCCCCCCCCCCCCCATTTCTTCATCTCCTTCCCACCAGGTGTGAATGCATTGCTCTGGGGCAACCTGCCAGATCTGGAGGAGAGCACAGAAGACACGTCCTGCACCTCTGAGGAGGAGTACATCAGATAAATGCTACCTGCAGCATCTTCCCTCCACTTGAGGCCTGGCTTTTTGGTCTGCATTTATTTCATTTCACCTGCTGGCCCATCACAGCTGGAAAAACCAAGAAATCTGGAAAAAAAAAAATCCAAAAAAGGATAATTCTTCTTGCTCTTTCCCTGTACCTTCCCTGGACTCCTGAATCTGCCTGGTGTGCATCCCCTGAGCAGACACACCTTGGAAATGCAGACACAAAGTGCATTTACTGAGCTCTATTTTGCTTTTTATTCAAAAGCCTCTACAGCTGATAATACTTTTTTTCTTCTTCCCTGAAGCACTTTTCACAAGAGCAAAACCTCTCAGCTGCTTTCAGTTTTTTTAAAAAAAAACTTCAGGAATAATCAGGGGCAGTTCTGGAAGAGCTCAGACATGGCTCAAAGTTTTGCTGCTCTGGCTCTGATCTGCTCTTTGCAGCTTCTCTGCACCTGGGGCACCCCAGGATGCTCCTGAATGTGCCCTGGGAAGCCTCTTAGAGCCTTTCCATCTTTATTTTTCAATACTTTCAGGATTCTGTCTCCACAGAGATCAAGTTCATGTTCTTTCTCCCCGATAAAACCTAAATTCTGCAGTTTTTTAGTAGAACTTTGAGGCTACACTGGAGTTTTTTCTTCAGGGCAGCAATAAAACCCATCCACTCTCACATATACATATATATATATATATATATATATATATATTTCTCCTCTCCAAATTAAAAATCCGTTATGAAATTGTGACTTTTTAGAGAAAGATAAAAAAAAGAGAGATCGGGTTAAATATTTGGTGTTCAAGCCTAATTTTCCATCCTGAGGTGCACAGACAACCTGGTTCCTGTAAGTAATGAATTCAAAGCTCATTTTTTGAGTTGTTAACAAACCATGATGTTTAATTTCTGAAATAAGTACTGTCCCCTTCAGCTACTCACCTGAAGGCCACCCATAAAAAATTCCAGGTAAAATCACATCAGAGGACACTTTGAAATTTGGATTGGTGCTGAACAAATCACTCTGTAGCCTCTTGTGGTACTTGAAAGGGGTGCAATGAAGACAGATCTGAATTTGTCAGTATTTTTACTGCTCATTATGTATTTCTTAATTAATGGTACTACCTCTTCTGCACTGTTTAAATGTATATTGATGTATATTTGTATGTGTGTTCCTTGTTTTGAATTCCTGTCTTGTGTCTCCCCAGAAAGTAAAAGCTTTGGACTCCAGAGTCATCATAAATATGGATGTGTAATGGTATCAGATAATCAAAACAATGAAATTGCATCTTGCATTAAAAGAGTGGAATAATTATGGTTCTAGTATTAAGAATTTGTTTTAGCCAACCCAAAAATAAAATCACTTTGGGCTGGCAAACCTGACAGTTTCTCAGTCTCAGTTAACCCTTCTGTAACTCAATATCCCAATGTTTGCCAGGTTTCTGTGATCACTGCAGCAACAAGCTGCCAAGGTGACACCTCATTTTTTTTTTCCAGCAGAATTCATGAGCTAAAAATAAATCTGATTGTTTTTGCATAAGCACCACAATAGTTCAAACCTAATTGTGCCTGTTGCCACTCCAGCACTCTGTAACCTTCACCACTGTGAGTCAGCAGGGACAGAGCTCCTCTCCCACAGGGAAGCAGAGGATGAATTCCTCCCCATCAAGTCCATAATTCTGTTTTTCTTCCCCATCTGTACACACAGAACTGGAAGTTCTACCATGAACTCTCTCAAACAGGCCTGTGTAATTAAAGCACTTCACCTCATCAGCTGGAAATTAAGAATGGGGCAGCTTTTAAAGGAGTTCAGTCTTTTCTTGTTGACAATAAAGAGTCTGTAGGTATTATATACAAAGTATGCAAACATCCCCTATTGCCCCAGCTGTCATCAATGTCACCAAGGTAATCAATCTTGTCCAGGGTTGCTCCTTTCTGTCTGAAATTAAAAAATGAAATTAAAAAAAAAATAAAACAAAAAAAAAACTGAGCTGTTTGTGTTAAAGCCACAGCAGCTCATTCACAGAGCCCCAAAGTTTGGGGTTGTGTTTCCAAGGATCACCATGGTTATGGGCAGATTTAACCCCAAACTGGCACAAAACCAGATCAGTATTTCTAGAAACACTCCCAGGTCCTCTACCCTCCCCAAAGCTGTGTTTGAAACCAACAGCTCAGGTCTCTGCTTTGTTTTCTGTCTGGTTTTTGGCACATCAGAGGTGCTGTGGCACAGCCCTGGGATCTGCTGTGGATCACTTGGAAGGGGTGGCTGCAAACCTCTGGTATAAAAACCCAGCAGGACAGAGAGTGGAGACATCCAGGATGGACAGACCAGCAGGATTCCGTGAGGGATCCATGCTCCAGGAGGAGCTGGGCAGATTTCCTTTTCTTGGCAAGGGTTTCCCATGGAAGTTGGATGTGATCTTTGCTGTGCAGCCCCTGAATCACAAGGCTGAAAAACAAGAACCGTGTCCTGAGGCCTTTCCTTCTGCTCATCAAAGCACCCAAGGCACAGAGCAATTAAAGTGCCTCTAATCAGATGAGGGTTCGTTTAGGAGGGACTGAACACCAGGCAAAAGGTCCCAAATTTTAGACTCCAGAGTTTCCTGGCACCAAGAGCTCTGCTGGAGCCCATCCCTCCTGCCCATGGGCTGCATCTCCTGGGCCAGCCCAGACCTCAGCCCAGCAGTTTTTAACATCTTGTGCAACTCAGACTTGTAGGTTCAGGGTCGCAGACTTGTTTGGATGAAAACCCTTGGAGCTGGAATTCCAAAAGGCACTGATGGTCACTAACTTTGATTTTATTTTGGAGTCACAGGGAGCTGTTTGATCACTCTGTTATTGACAGCCAACCATTCTCCTCCCTGCAATGCACAAAGTCAGCTGGAGGGTCAGAGCAAGACAGTGACAAATTGATACCCTTCCATATTAAATAAGACATACTGGGAGAAAAAGCCCATTTAAATCTTCTTCCTTATCCCAGCACAGCCTAAAACCTCATCACAACCTCATATTTATGTGCCACCATTCATCCCAGAGTGCTTTACAATGACAAACAGCAAGGAATTCTGCCACTGAACTGCAGCCAAGTGCAGGCTGCAGAGCAGCTGCCAAGCAAGGCAGAGTGTGGCCAGGGCATCACCCAGGGATGGAGTTCAGAGGGTGGGCACAAAATGGTGCAGGGATAATCCTGGGATGGAGCTCAGAGGGTGATCATCTCCATCAGCACAAACTGCTCCATGATCACCCAGGAATGGAGCTCAGAGGGTGATCATCTCCATCAGCACAAACTGATCCATGATCACCCTGAGATGGAGCTCAGAGGGTGATCATCTCCATCAGCACAAACTGATCCATGATCACCCTGAGATGGAGCTCAGAGGGTGATCATCTCCCCCAGCACAAACTGATCCATGATCACCCAGGGATGGAGCTCAGAGGGTGGGCACAAAATGGTGCAGGGATAATCCTGGGATGGAGCTCAGAGGGTGATCATCTCCATCAGCACAAACTGATCCATGATCACCCAGGGATGGAGCTCAGAGGGTGATCATCTCCCCCAGCACAAACTGATCCATGATCACCCAGGGATGGAGCTCAGAGGGTGATCATCTCCATCAGCACAAACTGATCCATGATCACCCAGGGATGGAGCTCAGAGGGTGATCATCTCCATCAGCACAAACTGATCCATGATCACCCAGGGATGGAGCTCAGAGGGTGATCATCTCCCCCAGCACAAACTGATCCATGATCACCCAGGGATGGAGCTCAGAGGGTGATCATCTCCCTCAGCACAAACTGATCCATGATCACCCAGGGATGGAGCTCAGAGGGTGATCATCTCCCCCAGCACAAACTGATCCATGATCACCCAGGGATGGAGCTCAGAGGGTGATCTTCTCCCCCAGCACAAACTGATCCATGATCACCTGGCCAGGCTCAGCTTTAGACACTCTCCTCTCCCCCAGTCTGGAATGCAGCTCAGCCCCTTCCAGCAGGTGACAGATGAGTCCCCACCCCTGGGACAGAGCCTGCAGCCCAGGGCTTTGACTCTGAGGAAGAACCCAACAGTGAGAGACAGAAATCATTGAGCTATCTTCTATTTTCTGCTCCTGCCTCTGGCCTGCCACGCTTTGGACAGAGTAGTGAGAGGGTCATTTATTAAGGCACCCAATTAGTTTGTAATGGAGGTTGCTGCTGCACGTTTGGTTATGTTTGCAGTGTG